>NW_024962262.1:88897333-88958749 GCF_019238085.1 Lagopus leucura
AAAAAAGCCAAATTAGACAATATGATGAACTCCCCTTTTTCATATATCTGTAGAAACCCTTATTTAAGAATCAGCATCTATAGGTTCAGGGGTATTACAATGTACAAAGATTACATTTCTGAGTTATACATTCATATCAACCAAGCATAAATGAGTTATAAAAAAGAAGCCACAACTCTGGGAAATATTTAGCAATTTGGAGAATACTATAATAGCCAAACACCACTTCCATAGGTGCCTCCCCCCCCCCCCCCAAAAGAAAAAAAATCTAAATTCCAATGTACCTCCTTCTCCAAATCTTCTATAAAAATGTTGAATGAATGTATGAGGACTAACTATATTTATCAAACATTGTGATGCGTTTTAGCAAGATAAGTTTAAAACAGAAAGACATTTAAAATAGCTCATCTTTTCTTAAAAAAAAAAAAAAAAAGTGATAATAATAACAAATTATGTTTCATGTCATCATGAAAAGTGGACAGCTTACAAATAGTAGCCTGTAAATAGACACAGACACATCAGTATATCACAGAGCAAAAAGCTATCTTGGGAAAATGTCTACCCAGAATGACAGTAGCAGAGATCTGTTGTACTGCAAGGACAGAAGGCTTTGACTTCTTCTATGTCTGAACTGTCATCAGATTTTGTGAAGACCTGATATCTAAAAATCCACACTGAGCAAGAGATGAAATGCATCACAAAAAAGTAAAAAGCTATCAATTCATGTTATACAGGATTTGAGAGAGAAAAGCTTTAACTGATTCAATCTCACAGAAAAGAATGTTTTTATTACTTTTGTTAGTTGAAGAAATTATTCCAGTGAATGAGAGGAGTATATTCCACCTGTGTATGTGGTTTTGTGCATGATGACTGCCTTGAATTCTGAAGAATTGTCTAGGATTACATTGAGACCTCTGAAAATGAGGGGAGCAAACTCATAAAAACCCAGTGCCACAACTAAGGTTATAAGAGCTCACGACTTCAAGAAAGCTATGTTCATAGACGCTTTTTAGAAGCCTAGACAAAAAATCTTGTATAAAGAGAGCTTTGAATGCTAGAAATCCCTCCTTCCTTTTCAAATGGGGAAAAAAAAAAAAAAAGCTATTAATTAAGGAACTGTTTCCAACCAGGAGGCAGGGAAAAACTTCTGCTGAGTAGGGGTGGCAATGGAGGGAGATGGGGCTATATAGCACAGATTTATTTACTGGGCTGGGATAGCTAACAAAGTGAAATAGGAGACAATCTGTAAGGACCCTGGGAGTGCAACTCTGAACTTAAGAGAAAGCTTGAAAAAAGAGAGCTAATAAGAGCATTCTGAAAATAAAGGTTTGTGAGGTGATTGTATGAGGAATACTCTGAAAGTAATGCCTCCTATTTCATTACATTGGATTACAACATCAGAGGTGAGTGTTATTATAAGATAGCAGAGGTTGAACCTTCCCATCAATATTCTGTTACTCATTGCCATGTGACAGATGGTAGCAGAGGAGAATTCTGGTACAATGGCATCAAGCATGGAAGTGCATGTGAAGCAAAGATGTGTCACTGAATTTTTCCATTTGGAAAAAAAAATGGTGCCTATCTGAATGTTTATTCAGATGGAGATAGGACAGTGGATGTGAGTGCAGTGAGGCGGTTGGTTGGTGGTGAATTTCACAGACATGGCAACAGTGATGTGAAAGACAAGCCATGTTCCAGATGGTCATGCACAAGCATTACACCATGAAATGAAAAGCGTCACAATCAGTCCATTCATGTGACTTGATTAATGGTGGTATCTATGTTGGAAAATAGTGTTTTCAGCTGAGAATTTGCTATATCAAATAGTGTGATAGCAGCAATAAACAGATGATGTTTAACAAAAGCAAGTCTGGAGTCTTGCACCTGAGAAGGAGTAACCCGAGTACAGGTTGGGAAATGACCTATTGGAGAGTTGCACTATGGAGAAGGACCTGGGGGTCCTGGTATACAACAGATTGGCCATGAGTGAGCAGTGTGCCCTGGTGGCCATGAAGGCCAATGGCATCCTGGGGTGCATTAAAAGGAACATGGCCAGCAGGTCAAGGGAGGTGATCCCATCTTCTCTGCCCTGGTGAGGCCTCACCTGGAGTACTGAATCCAGTTCTGGAATCCCTGGTACAAAAAAAGTCAGGGAAAGTCTGTTCAGCCTTAAGAAAAGAAGACTGAGAGGTGATCTTATTAATTTTTATAAATATTGTAAGTGCAAAAGACTAAGGAACATGGCCAACCTCTGTTCTGTGGGGACAGGACCGGGGAAACGGCCATAAGCTTGAGCATAGGAAGTTCTGCACCAATATGCAAAGGAACTTCTTCACAGTAATGGTGATGGAGCACTGGGACAGGCTGCCCAGGGAGGTTGTAGAGTCTCCTTCCCTGGAGTTATTGAAGACCCACCTGGATGCCAACCTGTGCAGCCTACTGCAGGGGCCCTGCTTTGCATCAGGGTTGGGCTCAGTGATCTATAGAGGTCCCTTCCAATCCCTACAGTGCTATGATTGTGTGATTCTGTGTTATTGTGCTCTATGTACCTGTTTAGTTTCCAGGGAAATAAATAGGAGGCATTACTTTCAGGGAGGGTTATGTTGATCACATGAGCCTTTTCTGTTAGAAATATTTTTTTTTTCATATTTTAAAGAACTACTTATTTTTCTGCTACTGTGTGTTTCATTTACCAGATTCATTTTTATCACACCCTCTGCCTCAAACCAGACTAAGCTGTTGTTTTCTTCTCAATTGTAGCTAAGGCATACTGTAAATGACTCTCTGTTGAAACCTACTTTTTGTAATAAAGAGGAATGGCACTCTAATAGCTTTCATCTATAGTGATTCTAGTATGAAGTAGAATTTCCTGAGTTGTGCAATACTGACAAAATTGTCCTGAGGCAGAAGTACATCCATTGTTGTACAGAAGAAACTGTGATTTTTATTTATTTATTTATTTATTTATTAGTATCTTAGAAACATACACATCAGCTTACATCTCAAGGAAGTTGCCATTTGTGAACATGCTACGGCAGAAGAGAGATACAATGTTTGGTTGTTTGTGATTGGTTGGGTGGTTGGTTGATTGTTTTGTTGGGATTATTTTTGTATTGATAGTGGTTGGTTTTTTGCACTGTTCATCAACAGCTAAAATATGTGCTTTAACACTGTTTTGCTCAGAAATCCATAACACGGCACCATACAGGCTACTGTGAAGAACATTAACTCTATTCCAACCGAAACTTGTACATCCAAGTAAGAGAGCTGTGCTGATCAGAAAGACCTGACTGAAACAAATAATTACACGCAGTGACTTTTTTTTTTGTAGCCCTGTTCGCTGAGAAGGCAGAAACCCTATCCTCACTCCATTATCCTGGGGACTAAACTTCACCTCATGGGTTACTTGCTATCGTGCAGAAAGCTGAGTGGTATTTAGAAAGGAAAGTTCAAAGCTGTGTGAGTCACAGTGAGTTCCTCTTTTATTCTTTCACACCATGTCAGATACCATAGATTAGCAATTTCCTTAAGTGATATTTAATACTTCAGGGTTAATGAGCTGTAACCAAAAAATCTTTAATAAAACTTTTCTCATATAAGGTTTATTATGTGTATTCCTTCAGACCCACATCAGCTCTGCATGCGCATCCGTCCTTAGTTAGCTCACACTAGCATGTGTGTATGCTGATGTTCAACTTAGGACACTTGTTTTTGCACTTATGCTCTGTCAAATGCACCTCCTACCCTTATTCAGTGTGGTTTCATAGAAAGTATGTGTAATTCAGCTTTCTTTATCATGATAGACCTCTAGTCAGAGTGCTCCTCTTATTCAGCTTCCCTTGTGCTGTCAGATTAAAGATTCCAAAACAACACCATACACTTGTAATGTAAACTTAAACGCAGTAGTCCAAATCTGTGAAAAGAGAAAACATATTTTTTTAATTGTGTTTGCTTGTATTTCAAATCGTAGTTATTGCAGATGCATTTCTGTTATCCTAACCCGTCCTATGCTGCCACGAAAGGGTGAAGATTCTTTGCATTCTTCTTACAATCATCTGAATAAATGCAGAGTTTTCAGGTTTTTTTTTGGAATAGGAATTAAATGCAGTTGTTACTGAGTGCAATTGTACAGTTTTATTGTTGCAGAATCTAGACTGGATGTTATCTTTCTTGCTTTTGTCCTTCAAGTTGCCTCAATAGTACCAATCTCCATACATTAGCCAGACTCGTGGGAAAAGATAAAAGTAATAATTTTGAGTGGCTTTTTATTTATCTTCCAAGATCTCGAGGTTTAAGTTCTTTGTCTTGTCTCTTGTATCCTGAGGCTAAAAATTTACTTTCTGAAGAAAAGCTGAAATTCAGATGTAATCGTATGGCAAAACAGGGTCACTGATCTTCGAGAAAACTTGTGTACCAATGAAAAAAATCACCATTTTCCTAATACCAGTTTGAGAAGGCAGTAACATTTAGATGCCAGGATAAGAAGTATTCCTTTACTGTTTCCTTAGAAAGTAAAATTGCTTCTAAGAGCAAGCATTTTTATCAGATTTGATTACAAATGAACAATTAATGATGAAAACTATTAACATTTACACCATGCTGGTTATTTAGAGGTACTGTTATATTTCCCCGGAACAAAAATGAATGATTTAAAGATAATTGTGTAATGTTCTGTTTACAAAAATGGAAAGTGATATTTTCCAGTTGAACAAAAACCTGCCAAATTAATTTGGTCAGAAAAAAAAAAGGGGAAAAAAAAAAAAAAGATTGGACTAGACTTCTAAAACTCTTCTGCTGTTTTTACCTCACTCAATAGCTTTGGCAAATGTACTCCTGTAAGAGTATGGAAAATCAAACTCTGTTTCCTGCACAGCTTCTAAACTATTTTAGGACTGCCATTTGCTGGGGAAAACGCTCCATCTCCTGGAGTTCCTCTCATTGACTTTTTTTTCTTTTCATTCTGTGCGGAATGTTTTAGAGTATCATTAAATAACACAGATTGAAACTGAAAATGGTTTCATAACCTAGTACTTTGGGCACTTCTCTTTGTAATGAAACACCTGAGCTTCATCCTCTGTTCTGGTGCATGTGTAAGTGATTTGTGTGCAGCAGACAAGTACTGACAGAAGAGATGCAGGAAGTGCCATCATAGGCTGCCCTGCTCAGCACACTGCTGCTCAGACAACTCTCAGGCAGAGATGTGATGTAGGTACAGACCTCATAAGCAAAGAAAGTATTTAAGCAGGGATTACTAAGAAAAAATTGAAGCTGCATGATTTATAAGACTTGTTTGATTCTTCCTGCTCCATTCTACTTACATTTTAGTTTGTTTTTACAATACACAGCATTGTTTCACTGTTCAGTGCTGTAAGAAAAATAGTGAAGGGAAAGGGTTTTTAATTTTGCTTTGCTTTTCAGTATCCTACTCTGTTATTAACTGACAAGAAAATAACTCAATCTTAAAACAGTCTTTAAAAGCTCATGATGATAATTGGCAAATGATCTCCCCTCATCCTCACCCATGAGATTTTTCATCTCAAATTTTCTGCCTGCCCTACTGAGAATGGTTAGTAAGAGAGTGGTGGGGCTGACACCTTTCTAAATAAGAAAGAAACAAGATATAGCTGACTTTCATGAGTGTTACAGTTAACTGATAATTGTGTTAAATTGAAGAACCTTCAAGTTTCAGAAGAGAACCATCATATATCTTTTAACTTCTGGACAATCCTATTTGTAAACACTGAATCCTACAATATCACCACAGCAAAACTATGGATCGCATTTCATATGGATTAAAATGTGAAAATAATTTGTTGAGGGTTTTTTTGTTCAACGTATGGAAATAGAAAATAAATGAGCAATTCAATCCAAAGAAAAATCTCTTCTGCTTTTTTTGAGAGGAGAGTGAGTGGTTAGATTACATATGCAACTACTTTCTTCAGAGAAAACAGAGCAGTGAGTCACAAAGGGGACAGCATACGATGCTATGGACAACTTTTCATTTGACTGGGAGAAAGAATAATGCGAAAAGTGCCGAAAGCTTCTGGGTACAGCTTTACATCTAATATGCTGCAGAAAAGTGGCAAGGAAAGAGTTGAAGAAGTCGTCTTCAGCTGAGAACATCTGTGAATAATTCTTAGCCTACTCATATTGAAAACTTTTACAGTTCACAAAAGCATAATGACACAAGGAAAGTCTATTAACCCTAAATAGCTGCAGGCTTCATCAGAAATTAAGTCTTTTAAACAGAATAAATGAACCACCCACTTTCACAATAGTTGAAAAGAGTGGCCTATCATTACAGCTGTCTTTTACAAACTACACAGGCTTAGTTTTGTTCATTATTTTCAAAGTGAGAAGCCAACTGATGCATAATGCATTTAACTAATTGTTATTACTATTATTATACATTTTCCCCATGAGTTGTAGTTTTATACTTAGGGAGCAAATGAAAAATACCTGTGTTTGGCAGTTCTCTTCTAATTCACACTACTTTCTTGTTCGATTTGAAACCATTTTCATTAAAGCAATGAATAATGATGTTGTAGATGTACTTTGCTTCATCTTGTAGTGAGAAATCTGTTACAGCTTGTTTGGGGAATTCATGTACATGGCCTGTCTCAACTAGGAATCCAGCCAAAATGCTTCTCTGAAATAAACATTAAATGTTCTTATATAAATATGGATTATTTTGATTAATAACTAAATATTAAATATTTTTATGTATCTATATATACATATATTTGTACATCTGTATACTCACACATGAGTATGCATAAATCAAGGTTGTATCTCAAATTCTTTGATCTTAAAATATTCAGATAACTTCCACACAATTACAAGGCTTTAGTTAATATTATGATTCAGTTCCAGTCTCATGAGTCAGACTAACAGCTGATGTATATCCCCACTTTAGTGAGGTACTATTGGTTTTAGTGAGGTACTATTGGTGATAGGTGGATGGTTGGACTGGATGATCTTGAAGGTCTTTTCCAATGTTTGTGATTCTGTGGCTTCTTTATGCTGTGTCTGCAAATCCACAATAAGATAAATACAGGCAGCAGGGAGTTTGCTTTTCTTCCATTTTTTTGTTTCTAATGGAAACACCTTGGTGTCCCATGTTCCTGTTCTGTTTCTATGAAAAGATGTATAAGGCAGCTTTGACTCTGACCTCTCTATTTTCTTTCTTCAGGCAGTGTTTAAATATTAATCTAAAACATTTTACGTTCAATCTGATTTAGACTCCCCTTCACTGTTTTCAGATTTGTTTGGTAATTTTTTTTCTTTGTTTTAAAGACAAACATACCTTACTGTAAAATCTGTGCTATAGATAGGAGGATACCCAAATACAACTGTCATAGAGAGAGGTACAACTGCATAGCATAAATATACATACACAAAAGCACATACAAAACTTCTGAGAGGTAGTTGATTGTTATCAAATCAAGTCCCTCAAAAGCACAGGAGATACATCCATCTGAGTAGCTAAAATTAAATATTTGCTGCAGCATTCCAAGGAACAATTATTTTTATATGTGATTATTCACAGTAGGGTAAATAGTCTCTGATTTTCTGAAATTAGAAGGCAATCAAGAATTAAACCCTGATTTTATCTTGTCTTCCAATGGCAAGGTTGAAACAGATTCTTCATCAATTTTAGATTGCTGTTGACAAATTAGCCCTTCATAGAACATATTTGAAAGTCAAAGACATTATGCATTGATTAAATTGAAACTTTCATTTTAATGTAATTGTGTGTGCTTGAAAAGGCAATTCTTGTAACAGAGGAAGAACCAATTACATAATGTAATACGTTCTCCTTAATGACATGACTTTATTGGAATTTAAGTTAATCACTACGATGGTATGATGTGCACTTTATTAATATTGTAGTATACTGCATTAAATTACTACAATATTATTAGACAATTTAGTTCATGCTCCCTGTATCAGAAATGCAAATACAGGTCATAAGATTAAAAAGATGTTTGAGTAGACTGATTTTGTACTATCTATTTGTACTTTTATTTAAAAATAAAACAGAAATATTTTCACGCACAGCAAGATAAAAACTAAATGGCTGCTACAGGTATGTACTAAGTTACACATTTCAAAGCTTTTGTCATTAGAATATTAAAAAGCAAATCTCTTGAATGCAAAACACTATTGAAAAACTCTTGTGTTAGTGTAGTAATAAACCAATATTCCCTTTGCTTTTTTTCATTATTCCTATGTATCTACTTAATACATATTTTAAATGGATTTTATCCAAAGGCTGCTCAGAGAAGTTTGTAGTAATCTGTCATGCTTTTATGATTTTTGGTTCTCAGAACTGGGCCGAACTGGCCCATAAACTGTTGACAAAATCATATCATTAATAAACGCTTAGTTTTATTTAAGAATTCCTAAACAAAAGATATAATGGAAGAATAGGAGATGTTTAACTTTACATTATTACATTGTTAGCTGCTTCAGTAAATCAGGAATGACATATCAGTGTCCAGTGTCTAAGATGACAACCAAAAACCTGTTTTACCCAAAGTTAATCTAGCAAAACCCTGTTCTGTAGATAGACAGTTTACAGTGCATTGTATTCAGTCTTGGAGAATTGAAAAAAATAGTTTAGAATGTAAAATATGTCATGTGTGATGAGCTGTTTGAAAATGGATATCTAAATTAAATCTTACACTTTTTAAAATAGAAGGCATAATGTGATCAAATTGGATTCTATCATGGAATTAGATGCCTGGAGGTCTGCCACAAACACCTCTTTTACCTGAAGGTAGTAAAAAACTGTTTAAACTTCACAGTTTTTTTGAAACTACATAGTGAAAGGTGCTCGTTTGTTTTAATATCTTCAAAAATGTTGACCTACTATTTTCCAGTGTCTGCGAGATAAATAATATTGTGTAACACATATCCTGTGTGTCACGTTGGGGACTTTACATATTTTCAGCCTTAGAATGGTGTAGAAATATCCCAAGGGTAAGAGTAAGGGAAAGAACAAAAGTCCTTGAAAAGGGATACAGATAGTATAGCCTGTCAGCTCTAAAAGTAAAAAAAAGAACTGTTTTTAATATTTTGAATTTAAGATGTATGTACATTTTTCAAATAACATCTCTCCAATTTGGTTTGAGGTCCTTATTCCATAACTGTTTACCACTAATAAATGTTATCCACTCCTTAGTTTCTGAGGGGGCAATAATTAAGAATTGCTTAATTATTAATTATTTAGCAAATACCATTGATGTGGTCTTTCCTGATCTAAATTACGTCAGTTCTTCTCAGTGAACAAAAATAGAGACATCTCCTCTCAAGCTGAATCATTTTTTGAAATCAGTATCAGTGTAACATCTGGCTGTGCCAGATGATTTCTCTTAACAAGAACTACTGGAAAGTTTAACTTTCACTAACTGTGACATATTACAGATATGATAAGTTTTCTGGAAGTTAGTTGGCAAAATGCATACTGCTTTCCTGTAATGTTTTGCTTTTTGCAATTTTACAAAAGTTGTGTGCGAGCCCTGAAGGCAGAAGGCTACTATTCAATTATTTTTTTGTTCAACAATATGTAGATTGCTCTAAATGTCTCGCTGTCTAAACTGAAAGTGTGGTTATGGACAGGGCATGCTAATTTTATTGGAGAGAGAAATTAGGCTTAAGTATCTTCTTAAGGCAGATGCAGTGCTTACCTAAAATTTTTATCCTGCAGAAAACAGCAACATTCTTGCAGTATTTGTCCTACTACTGAGTGACCTGAAATCATCACGGTGCGCTCTTCTGAGAGAACCCTGAAACTGCAGAACAGACAATGGCTAGCTCAGACAGGAGAAACTTTCAGCGCTTGGAAGCTTATTGTGAATTTTTGAGAAGTCAAATAATTTCCAATTTTCTACTGCCAACACAATATTAATGTGTTGAAAACATTTCAGTCATTTTCTTGGCTTAAAGTGGCTATCCCTAAACTTGAGCATAAAATCTTCATAAAAGAAGACTGAATATTAGAAAATGGATCTCAGCACTGTTATTGTAGGCTATGATAACTCAACAATCACCAAATGAAAAAAAAAATCACAACTTTTACTGGGAAAAAAAAAATTAAATCTGTCTTGAATGTTGCTGATTTACTGAGGCCTCATACTGTTTGTATCTTATGCAGAAATAGAATTTAAATTATATTCGCTATTAGCTAATTTATTTTGCTGTTCTTTGTGAACCTTAGGTAGACGATTCCAACTGTTTCTCAAAGAATAAGTACTTTTTTTTTTTATTTTTTTCACGGTGGTAATCTGCATGTTGGACTGGCTTGTCTCATCTGACTAGTATTTTTTATGGTAGAGCAATAATCTAGCAAAAATAGCATGTTTAATTGGCACTTAAGCAAAATTACTACATTTGCCTCATATTCTACAGTGTGTTTTTATTATAATAAAGAACCTAGTCATCTAGAGAGACATTTCAAACCAACTTGGACTGAAAATAGATTAACAGTATATTCAGCGCTTAACATCCAGTTTCATAATTATTGCTGTATTAAGAGAGGAACTTATAAAATATCATTCCAAAGTCCCCAGTTTATCAAATACTAGAAACTCAGAATACAATCACTGTGTGTTTTTTGTTCACCTGTTAATCCGGAATGGTTGCATTTTAATGGGCAAGAAATTCTAAATATGAGCAAAAAAGAAAAACTACAGATACTCACTCAATACACATATATTTTCTCCATTTCATTTAAAATCTGTTTTTGCATCTTTCCGTCTCATACAAGAAGAGAGCTATTAACAGTAGAGAAGTAATGTTGATTATCATGAGTATAGTCTCAATAGAGTAGATACTGTTCAAAGAAAAGCAAATAAATGTAGGGAAGTTATTTTGCCAGATTAAGATTCCCTTAATAAATAATAATAATAATAAAAGTAATAAGAATTATTATTAGTAGGAACAGTAACACCAGTAACAGTAACACCAGAACACCTCTTCACAATCCTGCACTCCAGCTTTGTAGTAGAATGGCACATAGAAATCCGAATACTGTATTTCCAGAGATATCCTTTCAATTGTTAATCCTAAGGAGAATGCATTCTCTTTTCAATGATGCTTTTAATATTTAATAAAATGAGTGACTTTTCAAATAAGCCTAAGTATTTGTATATGCATTTTTTTATTCAATAAGAAGTGGACTTCTATTTTTTTTCTTGGTTAAACACAATCAACAATACATCAGCGTTTGGATTAAAGGTATTTTATGAACTCCTGATGAGGCAGTACCATGTTCCGAATCTTTCAAGATCCATATGACGTCCCTTTTTAGTCCTATTAGAATACCTGGTCTGATAGGCATCCTCAGAATCTTCCCCCTGCAGAATTCACAGCACAAAAGTCTGTTCTGGTTCAAGTCCTCCTCTGGCACATGATATGTACCTACTGAGATCCCCTTAGGCACACGTGTCAAGCAGGCTCAGTTCATCTGCACCCAGGGTAAGATTTCTCATCACTGACTTAAAGAAGGAAAGAATCAATATTGGCACCATAATGTCTCCTTCCTCTTCCCCATTCCATGCCCTGCCATGGAAGCAGTTTTCAGAGAAATGCCTATTTCTTGGAGAAATATAGTTCATCAGATCTTAAATAGTGAGGTTTTTTTCTTCAAGCCAAAGTCAGAAAATGAAATAGGTGGAATGGTAGAAGCAGTAAGAAATTTAAAATATGCTCTTTTCTTCAGCGTTTATTGCAGTTTGCTTTCAGCACTTCCATACCCAGCATTCTTGCTAGAGTGAAATCCTTTTACTTTTAGAAAGTAAATCTTTCTAAATCTTTCTAAATCTTTTAGAGATAGAAAATTAAAACTCCTCTATTAATTTTTAGCCTTTGAAATCAAAATTACTGCCACTGCATTCAATTTTCTATCATATCTTTTGGGGTGTAGACTGGCAGGATTTCAAGAGCAGCTTCTCAGATGAGTGTCAGTATGAGTTCTTTGCCTTTTAAAGTATAAATGCTACCTTTAAATTGTAACACATCGCTCTGCATAAATTTCCCTTTTATAATTGAATGACAGTTGCCGAGTGATCTGGTTATATCACATAGGCAGCTGAATTGGGCTAAAAATAGCTCGTAAAGGGAAAATTGTATAAAGAAAGGAGGAAAGATAAGAATTAACCTCTCAAATGGAAATTTTGCTTTTAAATCAGATGCGTGATATGGATGTTAGAAGAGTGATAGAAACTGCAATCCTTGCTCACATTCCTATGGACTTCAAAGGGAATTTTCCCCATAACTGCAGCATCAGACCTCCTATCTGTACTTGTTTCATTCAGCATCTAACTCTTACATGTGTTGTCAGGAGAGCTTTTCTCACCATATAGGATGTGTGAAACATTTAAAGCCTTTGGTAAAGTTCAGTTCATTGCCTACTTGTTTGGGCATTTCTTACACCTTCCTAAGAAGTGCCACTGGAGGGCAAAGATTTATTTGCACTCTAATGTGGGAAAAGATGTCTTACCTTTATAGAACAGTTTTTATGGTATTTGCCTCTTATTGTGGCTTTTAAGAAAGTTCAAGAAACAAAATTAAAAAAAAATAATTCTCCTCAAGAGAATTAGACCATGTCCTTTTCACTTACTACTGCCAGATTAATGCTCTTCCTTTTACAGACACAGCTGAATAGTTTGAAGCTAAAATGGCCTTCCTTTGAAAGCCTACAAAACTTTGTTATTTTCAAGAGAAGGGGTGCAGGATAATTTCAAGACTGTTCTTTATAACTGGGAAAAGACAAAAGTAACCATTTTCCCTTTATGTTTAGATCTCTGAAGATGAATCTGACAGTTGACATTATTAAATTATAGACAAGATAAATATTGCTATATAAAAATGTATACTATGTCCCTAATAATGAGGGCCAGATATGTCCTCCAGATATCCTAGATTCCTATTTGGCTGTCATGCTGATGAACAACCTCACTCATAGGCCTTTGTTGTATGTTTTACATTGTTGTGTTAACAGTGGTGGATGAATGGTGAGTGTCAGAAGTGGTTTATGTAGAGGTTACTGTAAGGCACTTGGGTCACTTGCTCTTCACTATTTTCTCTCTACAATGCTTCTCAGCAATACTAACAATATTCAACGACAGACTTGCCACATGATAAGGCAAGGTTTCACAAACTCATCTTTATGTTCTGCATATAAAGTAGTACACACTCTCACTATCATTGACAAGGTCCAGTGCATAACTTATATGTCTGGATTTCGACAAAATGGCATTTGACATGGAAGTGCATATGAAGCACAAATGTGTTGCTGAATTCCTTCATGCAGAAAAAAATGGCATCCATAGATATTCACTGACACCTGCATGTTTATGGATGCCAGACAGTGAATGCAAGCACAGTGAGGTAGTAGGACATGAATTTCAGTAGTGGTGACAGTGACATGAAACACAATCCACCTTTTGGATGGCCATGTACAGCTGTCACACCACAAAATGAAGAGCATCATAATCAGCTCATTCACATGACTTAGCTAATGTTGGTGTCTATGTTGAAAAATAATATTTTGTTGCTGAGAATTTGCTGAATAGCGTTACTGTGTTCTTTGTGTCTTTTGTAATTTCCATGGAAATAAACAGGAGGCATTTAGGATCAACCTACCTATTTGTTCTGCATCTCTTGAAGAGTCTCAGTGAAAGCCATCCTCTTTCACTGTTAGGAACATGAATTATTCATATCATCATCGTGATGGAAAATTTCAGCCATCAACAATAGAGTTCAAGAAGTAAAATTTGGCCTGTTACTTATGTCATAAACTTTTTTTCACTTAATGTCTGCTTGTTCTGAACACTATAATCATGTAATAGGAAGGAGGCCATGATGCTGAGCAGTACTTCACAGAGACATCCCTGCTGTTGCAATTGTCTTCCTCCCTCCTGTGTCCCACTGCTGTTTCACTGCAACGCCTTACATATTATGAAAATACGGACAAGGTCACAGTGAACAAAGAACTTGGTTCATAGTGATACCATACAAAGTCCAGTTGTTGCACCAGGTCCAAATGGCTGATAATTACATTATTTCTATCATGGCCTTGTTTTCTCTATCTAGCTATAATATCTGAAGAGCTGGATTTTCCAGTATTTATTTATACACAGTATATGCCTCTGAGGTGCACAGGTGCTGTTAGTCTCATGATAGTTATTCTCATGGGAGAATTAACATGCGAGGGATACTGAGCTGCCTAACTCCTGGTTTTTCTACCATGATTTCAACAGCCATTATGATGCAGAGCTGGAACAGGGAGTTTATGTTGGTAACATAAAATAACCACATCAGAGAAGGATATTGAAAATGGTGGCTCTAGAGTCACTCACTGGCTTTACTTTAAATTTGTTCTTTTCTGGTTCATTGTCAAGAACTTGGATAGTCATTATTTGCCTGTAGGTGGGTTATATATAGGCCTGGTGTTACTTGCTCAGGTTAAGCTTAATGGAGCATTTTCTGATGACGGACTCTTGAAAATTGAAAAATAACTCTAAAAATGTTGATAGCTTTAGGCTCCTCCAAGTGAGAAGAAAATGCCATTATACCATAATAAATATTTTGATTCTGTAGCTTTTGTAAGTTTTGGGGGTGGGATTAATTACAGCAGGTATGGCAAATGTTTAAATGCTCTGTGCCTTTCTGCTCATACTATAAATAACAATGCATCATTTCCTCTGAAAGAGAATATCAGTCACTGTCAGATGCACACATTTTGTGCATATCTGTGGGCAAGCTTTTTATATGAGTACATCTTTTTTCATCAACAAAGTCCTTTTGCAGACTAGAGCAAGAGTATTGCAGATTAGAGGCTAAGTTTCAAGAAAGTTTTCTTTCCTTAAGGGTAATCTCCATTTAACCTCTGACATCTACTGATCTAGTTTACATATTTCTTCTCCTCCTTGTAATGGTGGCAGTAACTGTGAAAGCCATTACAGAAGGCTCAGAAGATATCATTTAGTTATACCTCTAGGCCGCCACCAAAAATCTTGTTTCAAATACCTTTGCACTTTGCAAAAATAAAAGGATCTTCACTCTGACAGTTATCTTTGATCAAATGTCATATCTTGATTAATTGTGCACAGCAGTGCTTTTTTACAAAAGCAATCACAGTACTGCAGCTAACATTTTAAAGTAGCTTTAAATGAAAGTCTGTGAGCTGGATGCATTCCACAATGTGTAACATATCTTGCCATTCTCTGGAAGCTGGAAATTGTAAGCTATGCATACATACTTAAATAGCATGTTGGCACCATCTAGATACTAATTTCACTCTGACATTAACTTCTTCTATGGCCTTGCATGAGCCACTTAACCTACTTTGAATTATTTCTAGATTAGCTTATCTTTAAAATAGAAATAATTATATTTTATTTTCTCAGAGAATAGATTTCATATAAATCAGAATTAGCTTTGCAAAACTTCAGAATCCCTGAAATTGACAACATGATACAACTTCATCTGTAATTTGAGACTTCTAGTAAGTGAAAATATTAAATGAAATGATGGTATATTTCACTTCTCTACTGTGACCCTTCTGTTATATAGTTGTGCTCATATTAATCATTCTTGCCCTTTTTCAAAGTTAAGAGAGGGGATCTCTTTTTTTAAAGGCAAACTCAGTATTGCTGACAAAATATTATTTATGGAAAATATTTCATTTCTCTATACACTTTTCATTACATGTTGGTAAATGAATGTGTGATGGAAGAAAATTCATTTAGATCATAAGAGGGAAGGAGAGGAGAGAATAAAAACAAGAAGTGAGGGAATGAAAGAAGGAGAAGATTCCAAGTTTAGGACTTTGGTTAAGAAACATAAAAATGCTTTTCTATTGATCATCAGCTCTGCTCTTCTCTTCATCTGTAATCAACTTCATTTTGAACACATTAAATTCAGAACTAGATATGATGATTTGTAGCAGTTATTAACCCTGCAAAATATATTTATATCAGTACTGTATGAACTCTTTATATGCAGTTTCACATATCCTGATAGGACTAATTATGGGCATAAAATCTGTTGCTTATATAAAAACTTGTAGGATTAGAGATTCCCTCTTTTTCCTTAAGGTTCATATAAATTAGTAAAATAACTCACAAAGAGGTCTCTAAATTATAGGTAAGCTAGGTTTTTAAAACTCAGGATATCCATCTTCTGTTTGAAGAACAGAAAAGTTTGAAAAGCATTTATCTCATTTACATTAAGCAGCAAACCTTTGAAACAGAAAGCACATATGTTCAAAAAGCAGTGCATAATTTTTCTAGTTCCTTATCAAATATGTCACAATTGGGATTTAGAGTTCAGGTATTTCCTTTTGAATAAACAAGTAATGGAGGAAATTGGATCTAACTATTCTGAACATACTTGCTTCTGCCAATGAACTTTGGGATTTAAAGAGAAAAGCCTTAGTGACAATCTATGTTACTTTTGGATGACAGGAAAAGCCATTTTCTGAGACCAAATATAGGGAAATGTTGATTTTAGTGTGAAGTAGATGTCAGCGCCTAGAGGCCAGCAGGATTCATGATGCGTGTGGCAGTTGTGGCAGAATCCATAAAAATGTAGACTTTAGTGATAATTTCCAAGCCAGAAGTTGAGTCTAACTTATATTCTGTATGTCACAGTCAATAACAAATTTCTGTAAGTAGACAACAATCTTGCTTCATTTCAAATGGGGAAGAGAAAGGAAAACATCAAGGTAATTGCATGAAGTACATAGTGCTGGTAGTTGAACATAGCTTATAAAGCAAGAAGAATATGTTAAATGTTATTGTTCATAGAAAGCAATGAATAATTTGTGATCAGGAGCAATTCCAGAAAAGTATAACTGCATACAAGTATTTGTTTCACTAGAGAGGTTTAAGGTTTCCTGTAAGGAAGTTATGCCTTGTGATCTTTTGCGTTTAATGAGCCCATGTGCCCCTGTCTTCTCTCCAAAGCTTCTTGAATTTCTTTCATGTTACAATTTAGTCAGCTAAGCACTTTGTTTCCCTTCTTTTCTTTTATCTTTTTTCCCTTTCTCCACCTATTTCCCACTCACTCTGTTAAATTGCCTGGTTAAAATGAATCTTTATAAAACCCATTGAGATTCTGTTATGATCATATCAGATTTATTTTTCATGAAATAGGCTTTTCTCTTCCCTAGTGCTACTAAATCTATATAAACTGGCTATTTTAGTCAATGAAAGTCTTTATTGCTCCAGCAAATCAGACTAAAGAAGAATGAGACTTATTAGTGAGGTCAGCCATTGAACATTATGAGATGCTTCCCTCAGGGTCCTAAACATGAAGCAGTTCAGGAGAGATATCATACTTGATTGATATAGTCATATTTGAAATGAAATCCAAAGATGAACAAAATGATCAGGCATTGGATTAAAGGCTTTTCTTACATAGACCGAACATTACTTCTGTCAAAAAACTGAATTTTCCATTCGGTAGAAGGCTTTTTAAGTCTGTGACCAGTGGAGCTGACTTCACGATTAATCAATGTCATATCTGTGTGCATATGCAGCTGCCTATAGTAGTGACAATTCTAAAGATATTTTCAGAAGTCTTCTTTTGTGTCAGTGATAACTACATAAAGTTCTACTGCTTTTTTGGACGTAATCTAGGATTGCATAACCAGGCATTTAAACTTGTTTCTTTTACCAGTGTGTATACACAGGGCAATTTATTGACTAATCTAGAATAAATAGGTGCTCCTTTTTCTTTCTAATGTTCTATTTCTGTTTACTTTCCAATGCTTTGAGCATTTTTCCCTCTTTTCATCACAGA
Organism: Lagopus leucura; assembly: GCF_019238085.1. NCBI lineage: Eukaryota > Metazoa > Chordata > Aves > Galliformes > Phasianidae > Lagopus > Lagopus leucura. The sequence goes on from NW_024962262.1 coordinate 88,915,148, forward strand.
TCGTTTCTATCTTTGCATTTGGGTTTCTGTGGATTTCTGTGGATTCGTAAAGGATACCAGGAAATGCAAGCAGAAGATAATCAGCCCTGACTCGGAATTCTACTTTACTCCACGGCCCAGCTAGCTAAATACTAAAATAGACTACATGGCATTTCTCTGCTAAGGGATCAAGAGCCATCATGAAATTTGTAAATATATAGGTTTTGTGAACTGCTAATGTTGGACACAGGAAAAAAAAAACAATACATCCGTAGTGCACTTTTTGGAAAGGGAAAAATTCTACTTCTGTTATCAACTAGACTGGTAATGTTTAAGGATTTTTTCTTTGTTGATTCCTGGGTCATCATATTTCAGCAAAAACTGAGACTGTGTGAAATACAGTGTGTCTAAAAGTATTTGGAAATTAAAATTGTTTTAGACTAATGCCATAAACAAAATTTTCTCCATATAGCTGTCTTAAAGATTTCCAGGAGATCATTCAAGCCAAATAACATGTATTAATATTTTTACATAAGAGTTTTGAAACCACTTCATGCAAGACCAAGTACACAAGACAATTTACAGTAGTGTATCTATTCTTCATAGTCCTTTTGTGCCATGGATGTGGAAATATTTCTTACCAAAGATAAGAAATATCTCTCAGAGATATCTTTGGCTCTTGCACCAAAATGCACCTTTCAGCACTTATAAAAAGCTGAAAATAATACTGAAAGCTGAAACTACTACTGACGGCCTGGAAAAGGGGGTGTTACAGTTGGAGGCATGACTCATAGCACATCAGCAAGTGCTGTGTTGCTTCTGCCCCCTAGGAAGATAATCATTAATAGCACCAAAGGTTTGGTTTGCAAACGACACATTATAGGAACTTGAGACTTGTAAAAAGTGTGTTTGTAAAATCAGGGTCTTAGTGCTGTAATGATGCCCCTGAGAGATGAAATTGTTTGCCAACACGGGTGCTGATTTTCTACCAAGGATTCTGAAGTAATAGGCTCGTTACTTGCAGCAGACTTGACAAATCTGTTCCTGGTAGCTTCTTGATCAAGATCTTGTATATAACAAATATGAAAGCCAGGGCTGGAAAGAGGCCAAAAGAGGACCGGTGTGATTCATACTTCTGCACCCTATCAGGAACTGCTATAATTTCTGCCTCTTCCCACACTCCTCTTAAATCCATTTTTGCTTAAGGAGATCCTTAATGTTAAAACAGTTTATTAAATCAAGGCTCAGAATATCCACACTGCTTAGACTTAGAAATTGCACATTATTTCTAATACATTTTTAAAATAATTTTTCATAGAGGATCAAGTATCGCACAGTTATAAGGTATTATTTTAGAAAATCTTTTTTCACAATCCAGATAAAACTGTGCTATATATTCAGTTCTTTGAATAAAAAAAAATATATGTATAATGCCTATTTTTATGTTCCAATGCATTTAACTGTGCATTTGATATACAAAAATTATTTAAATGTTTTATTACACTGTATTTAACCAATTTATTTCAGCTCACTGTATTAACAGTTTTCCAAACAGATACTGATTTGGAAATAGAAAAGACATTCATGTATATTAAATCTACAGGCACCATCCTTCCAGAGCAGCCTGCAATAGCTTCTGATTATCTGAAAATATAAACTTTGTTTAAATTATCACTTCTAGTTATTGATAGTTCATGTTCTCTTAGATTTCATGTATTTATCAATTCATCTTTTGGTTCTTCACATACACTCGAGTGGGTTTAGGGGAGCTGTGTTTATCTTTGAGCAACTATTCCATGACAAGTAAAACTGCTTAAAATTGTCCTGTTCTAGGAAGAGAGAGGTCACTGTCTGATGGTACTGAAACTAACTGGGCTGCTGTAGAGTTGATTGCCCAAGGATCTTCTTGCTGACATAGATGCAGTTCTTGCTAGTTTGGCTGCTGCCTCATAGAAATGAATGAACAGTGTGAAAATGGGCTTTGCCTTAGTAGCTTTTAATCTAGTAAAAATCACTTTAGGCTTATTCTAGGAGACTATGGTGCATAATCCTGCTTTTGTGGAACATCTTACGGTGTTTCAAATTATTCTAAAAGTATTTTGAGACAAACATCCCATTGGAATGGCTGTATAGAGTCAGTTTAAATGTCTACCTTTAACAGTGATTATTACATACTTCAGTGGGCGTACAGGATGAGAAACAATGCATTCTTGAAAACCTACAAATACTAAAGCTTCAATTATTGATAATTCAGGTGCTTCTGAGGACCCTGGGGTATCCTTTCACCTTTCATATTCAACAGCATTGATTTGATTCTTTTTTTTTTTTTTCTGTCAGCTTGCTCATTTACCTTTCAGTCTCTAAAATCTAAGAATGAAAAACATCTTCTGACAAGGTTTACAACAGCTTTATTGTATAAAGAAGTTTAAAAATATGAAGAGGAGATTGTCTCTGTTTGAAAGCTTTCATCTCTAAGTTTCTTGGTTCTTTCTTTGTAAAAGACAGTGAATAATTATTCCCTATTCCCTACTCATTAGAATTTTAAGTAATAATTTGAAAGTGCAAATCATTTATGTGATAGTTTTGACTGAGCTTGATCGTGAATGCTTTCGATGCGTGTATTCATTCTTTGCTTTGAGTGACTTACCATAAATCTATGGATGTCAATTGAAGATACTCTGAAAATAATTTTCATGTATATTAAATTGTTTTCGAATACAAAACAGATTAATTGATTATTTTATTTGATGAGCACAATTCATCCAAATTAACATATTCCATTTTGTCCTTCTCTTTGATATATGTTAAATTAATGATGTCAAGATGAAGATTCCAAGTTCACTATTCTTTTTTTTTTTTTCTAGGTTTCTCATGCTAGAATATCAAGGAACTCTCTTAAAAGTGCAGAGCAAATAGGACATGTTTATCCCTGGAGAGGGGGGGGCTGGAGGAGAAGAAGAAAATTGAGTAAATTATTAATGAATACATCAGTTTGAAGACCAAAGTACTAAAATTGTCCCATCAGAAAATATTCTGAAATGTCACTGAGAAATGACTGATTTCCAAATGGTGAGGAGGGAGGATTTAAGTTTTATGAATCTCACAGTTCCATCAGTATTTGGATTCAAGTCATTAGATTCATAGAATCATAGATTCTATAGATTCGTATACTTTGCATTGCTTTTTCTTATGTTTTTTTCTCTGGACAGCATCTTGTATCTCCTTTAATCTTGCCAGGGTCAAAAATACTCAACAGAAATCCATAGAATTCAACCTGTGTAGTACGGAGATCAGACTGATGACATGTCAAGCACACAAATGCTAATTTTGAAATTAGCTAGGATTATACATGGTAAAGTTACATTTAAAATAATTCTTCAATTACTTTATCAATTACTTTATTAAACCTGAACTCTGTCATAGCTCCAGCTGTCATGTGTAAAAAGCTGGTATTCTTAAAAACTGTGGAAGTTACGTACCTTCATTTAAAAATACTCCCTTAAAAATAATACAGTCATGCAAATAAGTAAGGCATAAGTTGACATTCTTCGATGTCTCTACAATTAGCCTCAAACTAAATTGCATTCTATTTTTCCTGCTTAAAATCTTGCTGAAATATAGATTATTGTAATAGCATGCTCCAAAAATCTGTAAACCAGGATCTGCTGACCTTATCAGAACTTACAGTATCCATGCCCTCACTATTGGACTTCATATATTGTTTTGTTTCACAGCTGCATTTTAAATCCCATATCCACTGGAGGACCTTATTATCAATTAATGAAGTTAATTAGAATCACAGAGTAACTGCTGAACTTTAAGAAAAGCATTTCTATATTGTGATTTGAGCTTGTAATAGTACTACTATGCCCAAATAGCAGAATGTTCAGTGAATGGCCACGAAATCTTTTATTTTTTTTTTCTTTTTGCTATAAATACAATGGGTTTTATGTTACTACTTACACATTATTTTTCAGTAATGAAGATTTTTTGCAAAAGATGCATGGTTCTAGTTAACAATCCTAAGTGAAAAAAGTGAGCTACAACATCCATCACATATGATGAATCCAGATGGTTAGAGCATATGGCAACAGTGAAGTTGTTGCTGCAGTGCCTTTGAGTACCCAAGTCACGTGCCTGGTGGAAGATGTTGCCATCTTTGCTGAACTGACCTTTATGGAAACAAGCAGAATTTCCCTCTGGGTATCATCTGCTAATTTGGCTGACTACATGCTACCAATAAACTGTCTTCAAAGCCAGTACACACCAAGTGAGGGCTTCCCCAAGAGGCTTTATTAGATAAATTATTTGAAATGTTTCTGGCCAGGAGAAGTCTCATGAAGACAGATGGCAAAATGGAGGGCTCTTTTTCAAAAGGAAGGGAATTTCTTCTTGCCTTTCTGGAATGACACTCTGCTTCTGGGAAAGATATAACAACAGTCTGCACAGAAAAATAGGTTCCTAAATGTTGGTAAACTACTCCAAATCCTTACAACAGTACAGTGTTTTTTCATAAGCATTACATTTTTAAAAATACTAATATTACATTGCATTTCTAGCAGGTGACATTAACCATACTGGGCTGCACTACTGTGGGAGTTGGGAATATTTCCTCTCTTTTATGTGTAAGAGAGCACAGATTAAGCTTTTTACATAACTCAGTGTTTAAGCATATGAGTCACTTAAATATGTGAGGTGCCAGAAGGAAAACTAATGAATGCCAAGTACATTAAGTCCATGCTACTGAAAAAGAGTAGTCAAAAGAAATACAAATGATAGAGCAAAGCGTGGTGTTTTTCTGCAAAACCAGTTCAGTGGCAGAACTGACTAAGTCAGTCCTGTGCCCAAGGAGCACCATGCCATCTAACCCCAGGTTAACCCCAACTGCAGGTATATTTCTATTGCAGTTACTACACTGCTGCATTGTGATATTCCTGTCATTGATATACTTGCATTATCAAGAGACTTTTTCAGTAGAGTTACTGACTCTCTGTCAAGCAAATGAGTGTGATTTGCTGTGTCATCCATAAATGAAGAAATGATGAGCAGTGAATGAAGCCATCCTGAGGTCTGCATAACAAATAAGCAGGCAAACAGAAGATGAGTTGCTACATGCCTATAAGGCTCAGTCACGACTCACAGGACGAAAAGAAAACAGGAGGGAGATACTAGTAGTTGTTCTTTTTCAACTCTCGGCAGGTTTCTGAGAACATAAAAGGCTTTACACTAGATATAGCAGAATTGAGTCTAGCAGTCAGTGTGAAAAGAAGATTTAAGCTATGCTTGTTTCTTGAAAAGAGAGTATGAGTATGGCTGCCTTTATAGTTCAGTGTACAGTTTTGATAACTTTTCACCTTGTTCCTTTGGACCTGCTGAGGAAAGCCTCAAGTTTGGTCTCATTCCAGAAAATAAATTTTCTGCAAGCACGCTTTCTAAAAATAAATTATTATTTTTTAATGAAAATATTAAATCAATTATTTCTGTACACTGTATCTTATTGAGAGAATGTTCTGTTTTACTGTTGATGGACGATCAAATGTCTTCTGTCTTTACAATTTTATGGTGTATTCACAACTGCTCCAAGTCATAAAGACTGCTACAGATTATTCTACGTGTGTCATAAAACTCATTATCTCACGCTAAGTTTATACGTTATTATTATTATTGAAGTAGTATTATAAAAAAAAAAAATTGCTTAGAAAAAAATTATTTGGAAGATGAAATAAATGTATATTGGAAGAGTCATACTGAGATTTTTTTTGTCAGAATCATGTAATTGTTTACAGCATTTATATTTTTGGTGAAAATTGATTTCATTTGCTGTAGTTTAGTAAGCAGTTGAAATTTAGAAATCAAAAATTTTTTAATTCTATTTTTAAAAATTCAGGTACTTTTTTTGGGGGGGGAAAGATTTTTATCTGCAGTTGAAAATATTTTTAAAATCTGGCTCTCCTTGCTTCACCTCGCCTCTTTTTTCCTTTTTATTCTTCTTTTCTTTTCCATTGCAACAATATTTTAGAACCTCAAGTCTTTCTTGCAAGCTTGAGATAAAAAAAAAAAAACACCACAACTATACTTGCTATATTTATATTTACTATATAGTCTTTTTGTGGTTAGGACATAATGTAACTGGCTTGAGCTTTGTAGCCTCTTCTAATAGCATTAAAGTTATTAGATTTTCTTTTTTATTTGTCATCCTTGGTATCACAAAGTAGTAATACCACCTATTGTGTTTGTACTCTAACAGAGAGAAATTTGTATTTGTGAGAGGCAAATCCAAATTAAAAGATTGTCAGCTCTATAATTATGTGCCAATATTTTTTCAGATTTCTGAACCTTCATGCTAAAGAAGGTATTACTCAGGCAATAATACTAGATCTGCATTTACATTGACGGTATTTCAAATCAGTCTTAAGCATAGGGACCTCAGTGGACTACACAGATTTTCCTGGATTTTTTTTAGCAGTGTTTCATGCACGTGATCCCATTAAAAGTGACACTACCTTCAGACCTGATGGTGCTGTATGGTCTGTGTGTTACAGATAAAGTCTGTGTTTCCAGAGCAATAACATTGAGCACGTGCTCATGAGCCCTGAAGAAGGCATAAACTCATGTCTTATACACTCCTGGAAGCACTGCTCTGAGCTAAGACCACAACAAATCTCAAACATTAAAAGAAACATTTTTCTCTGCAGCTGGTGTTCCTGTCATGACATGTGGCTGAAACATGTATGTTCGTCTATCTTGGCATTTTGAATATAATTACTGAGTAAGTATTCTGTTTTCTATTATTACAGTTCATTAGTTTGAAAAATAGAAGAGAGCAATTCGTTGAAAAAAAATATTAAAATGTTCCTAATAAAATTAGACAATTGTCATGTTTTAATCTTTTTACACTCTGGAGAAAAATCAGGCTGGCTGATAGAAATCTGTTGATCAGTGGGATTTATAAATGTGGTAACGCCAGGCTTTATAAATATAAGTTACCTTCTCTCTGCCCCTGGTCCTGCTGGCTGCAAGTACTTCAGTTTTTTTGCCAACAAGTTACCACTGCATTTAATTTTACTAGAACAGTGTTGATTGCTTTACTTACTCTCTAATTCTTATCACAAAGGCCAGTTTTAGTTGTTTTTAATTCTCCTTCACCATAGCACCTGGGAGGGAAATCTGCTGTGCAGAGCTTCTGCTCCAGGCAGTTGTTTGAGGGATTTCCAAATAAAGTGTACTGAATGAGATTACATAATATGAGGTCATGTCTATCTAGCTATCTATTTAGATAGATATAAAATGAGGGGAAAAATATCCTCTAACTAAGATCTACAACACATGCATTAGCATCTTCTAAAATTATTTTTAAAAAAGCACTTCACTGAACAGATTTGGTGATTTGGTTTTTATTTAAAGCCATTCAACCACCAGTATTGACTTTCTATGCCATGCAAATTTGACTGTGATGGATTTCCCTGAGAAAACCACTCAGCAGCAGTTTGCAGATTTGGAACCTTCATTACCTGGAGTTTCAGCTGAATTGAGCATATTTCATCTCCATATCTGTGGGCTTCTGAGCTCTACCCAACCACCATCATCTCAGAAAAGCTAAAAGTCCAGGTGCCTGTAAGGGAATGAGACTACATCATTCAATATTTTCACCATAATGCAAACGGTCAGGGACTCATGGACAATCTTCACTCTGACATATGCCAGTTACCAAAAGTTTGTATTTTTAACAAAATCAACAAAAGAATCTGAGTTTTGGGTCTGGAATTTGTTGTTGCTGCTGTTGTTTGATTTCGTTAAGCTGTTCTGGTCTATGTTCAGGTCTATATTTATAGACCTGGATCAGGTCCCCTCTCAGTCTCCTTTTCTCAAGGCTGAACAGACCCAGTTCACTCAGCCTTTCCTCATAGGGGAGATGCTCCAGGCCCTTCACCATCTTCGTGGCCCTCCGCTGGACTCTTTCCAAGAGATCCCTGTCTTTTTTGTACTGGGGAGCCCAGAACTGGACGCAGTACTCCAGATGAGGTCTTACCAGGGCAGAGTAGAGGGGGAGGATCACCTCCTTTGACCTGCTGGCCATGCTCTTTTTAATGCACCCCAGTAAGCCATTGGCCTTTTTGGCCACAAGGGCACACTGCTGGCTCATGGCCAACCTGTCGTCCACCAGGGCACCCAGGTCCCTTTCCGCAGAGCTCCCCTCCAGCAGGTCATCCCCCAACCTGTACTGGTGCATGCAATTATTCCTCCCCAGATGCAAGACTCTACACTTGCTTTTGTTAAACCTCATCCGGTTTTTTTTCTGCCCAGCTCTCCAGCCTATCCAGGTCTTGCTGAATGGCAACACAGCCTTCAGGCGTGTCAGCCAATCCTCCCAACTTCGTATCATCAGCAAACTTGCTGAGGGTGGCCATTATCCCCTCATCAAGGTCATTGATGAAGATGTTGAACAAGACCGGACCCAGCACAGACCCCTGAGGAACACCGCTGGTTACAGGCCTCCAACCGGACTCTGCACCACCAACAATGACCCTCTGTGCTCTGCCAGTCAGCCAGTTCTCAACCCACCTCACTGTCCACTCATCTATCCCACACTTCCTCATCTTTGTTATAAGGATGTCGTGGGGGACAGTATCAAATGCCTTGCTGAAATCAAGGTAGACTACATCCACTGCTCTCCCCCTATCCACCCAGCCAGAGACAACATCATAGAAGTCTACCAGGTTGGTCAAGCACGGCCTCCCCCTTGTGAACCCGTGCTGACTACTCCTGATAACCTCCTCTTCTTCCAGTTGTCTGGAGATGACATCCAGTACAAGCTGTTCCATCACCTTTCCAGGGACAGAGGTGAGGCTGACTGGCCTATAATTGCCTGGGTCTTCCTTCTTGCCTTTTTTGAAGACCGGGGTGACGTTGGCTATCTTCCAGTCTTCAGGCACCTTCCCCGTCTTCCAAGACTTCTCAAAGATGACAGAAAGCGGTTCAGCAATCACCTCTGCCAGCTCCTTCAGCACCCGTGGATGAATCCCATCAGGTCCCATGGATTTCTGAACATTGATGTTGCCTAGGCGCTCCCGGACCACCTCTTCCCTGACAGAAGGGGGGTCTTCCATTCCCCAGATCCTCTCACTAATCTCCAGGGTCTCGGATTCCCGAGGGGGAGCTTTTTCACTGAAGACAGAAGCAAAGAAGGCATTCAGTATTTCCGCCTTCTCAGCATCCCCCGTTACCAGAACACCCCCGTCACTTAGCAGGGGAGCCACATTCTCCCTAGTCTTCCTTTTACTGTTAATGTACTTGAAAAAACCTTTTTTATTATCTTTTATCCCCTTTGCCAGATTTAATTCCAGGCGGGCTTTAGCCTTCCTTGTCGCATCCCTGCAGACCCTGACAACATTCCTGTATTCTTCCCAAGTAGTCAGACCCTTTTTCCACATTTCATGGGCCTTCTTCTTTCCTTTGAGTTTGTGCACGAGCTCCTTGCTCATCCACACAGGTCTCCTGCCACCCTTTCCCTATTTCTTCCTCACAGGGACGCACCGATCCTGAGCTTGGAAGAAGAGCTGCTTAAATGCTGACCAGCTCTCACAGGCCCCCTTGCCTTCCAACACCCTAGCCCATGAGACAGCTCCAAGTAGGCCCCGAAAGAGATCGAAGTTGGCTCTCCTAAAGTCCAGGATAGCAATCCTACTTTTTGCTTTACTTCTTCCACTCAGGATCTTGAACTCCACCATCTCATGGTCACTACAACCCAAGCTGCCCCCGACCTTTACTTCCCTGACAAGCCCTTCTCTATTAGTGAGAATAAGGTCCAGCAGTACCCCTCTCCTCGTCGATTCCTCAACCACCTGCATCAGGAAGTTGTCTTCAACACAATGCAGGAACCGTCTGGACCACGCATGCCTGGCCACATTGCTGTTCCAGCAAATATCTGGATGATTGAAGTCCCCCATAAGCACCAGCGCCTGGGATCGTGACGCTGCTTCCAACTGTTTGTGGAAGGCCTCATCAACCTCCTCCTCCTGATCAGGGGGCCTGTAGCACACACCCACAACGGTGTCAGCCATACCAGCCCGCCCCTTGATTGTTACCCACAAGCTCTCCACTAAATGTTGCATCACACCCCAGTATGTTGCCAAACAGACTATACAGTGGTATTAGGTGTCAGTGCTGAAATGCTTAACTGTGCTACTTCTATGCTCCATGCCTCCCGCTATGTCTAACATCTGAAAGTGTACAATCAGATCTATCTGTTTTAGTAAAGTGCTATTAGAAAGCACAGAGTAAATGCCTATTATAGAAGTACACAGATGTGTCTTAACAGTCTTTATAGTAATTAACTGCAGAGCAATGCCACTGATGAACAGACTGAAGAGTCATAATGGTTTTAGATAGGCTAAATGCTTCCAGTACTGGTGTAAATCACAGTAAAAATCTGATTTTGTGAAGAAAGTTGTCAGCATCAAGCCAATAAAGAGCCAGCTGGGACTGGCTTTCAGCATGTCCTACCTGCTCAAAATGCTGACATTATAATAGTGAATCAGAGACATCTTGATTAATCTGTCTCCATTAATCCGTCTTGTCCAGACGTGAACTGAAACATCTAAAGGCTAAGTTCTCTTGGTTAAGGTTACCCCGAAGACCAGTAGCATAGCTGAAAATTCAACTGAGACACCAGAGTTTGGCGCAGATATCTCAGTTCCAGCCCAACTCTGGAAGAGACAGTTGATCCAAAAGGAGATGACACCAAAGCAGATTCTGGTGTTGCTATAGGACCAACAGAGAAAGGACTAGCACTGAACGGACTTTTTTGTCTAGCCAGGGGTATTGCAAATGTTTCTAAATACAGAGAGGGAAATGGTGGCTAGAGCAACTGCAAAACAAGTTACCTCTACAGAGTGGAAGTAATTCTGCTGATGTACAGCAGCTCTCAAGAACTCCAATTTCATAACCATAATCATGTGGTGCTAAAAATGTAAGGCAGTGAAGGATTATAATGCTGGATAAGGGACCTCTGGGATTATAAAACTGTGTAAAGGACCTGCAGGAAACCTAGGTCTAATGTTTTTTTTATGTGCTCCACAGAATGAGAAGTACTTTGGAGACATTTTTGGTCTTTCATGTCTTCAGCAAGAAATGTCACCCGATGGTAATTCAAGTGGACAATTGCACCTTATAAAAAAATCATCCCCAGCAATCTAGTACAAATTAAAAATCCAGTACTTCACATCACAAAAGACACTGCTCCTGCTAAATATTTCAGAGAATGGAAGGAGCTACCACACAGGGAATATTTGTTACAATAGTCATTTCCAAGCTAAAGTGAATATGGATGTTATACTGTAGGGGTGGGGAGAGGCAAAGCAAAACAAAGCAAAAGGAGAAAATGGCAAGTCTTAGCAGTCAGATAAGTGTGCTCCTTTGAAGAGCATAGAGATTTCTTATGACACAGTTCCTAGGAGCACTGAAATGGCTTAAAAGCATTCTCCTGTTTGGTGGAAGTGTGTGTGCCTGTTTGATTGAGTGGAAGGAGTGCAGGGGAAAAATGAGAACACAAATGTATGTTTTGGCTGCCATACAGTCAATACAGTAATAGGTCAGCAGAAACATCAAAACACAATCAAGAGCTGTCTTCAGGGCTGTCAGTGAGCAAAATTTGTCGGGCAGTCAGCCAAGAGAAAGGAGAAGAGGTCTTCTGTTGTTCCTATAGCTCATCAAGAGGTGCTGAAGAAGCAAATTGAAATCTCTTTATACTGATACTGGAATCTCTTTTGCAATCTGCATGTGCAGTTTCATTACATGTAATGCAACACAGCTACTTTCTTTCCCCTGAGGTGAGTAAATGTTGGGGATGAGAATGTTAATAGTGTTTATTTGAGTAGGGCACATTCAGTTTGTAATACTGCAAAAATTTTAGCATAGTCAGTTTGGGAGCATAAAGGCAAAAGTAAATGATGCAGGTCATTGCAAATCAGTGTTTATAACTGGTTATATATTAGCAATATTATAACTTTTGTAAATGGTGCTGTGCTCTAAAAAAACCCATGAAATTTCTATAACTCCATGTCTTTTCATCTTCAAAGAATGGAAACATGAACCCATTTTTCATTAATTATTTCTAGTAGTCCTTCAATGTTGAATTTAAGACGGTATTTCTAACTCTGATGTCTGGCTTTACATTCATTATTATTAGTACCTGGAAAATTTTAAAATTTCAACATTTTGATAACATTCACCACAAAACATTAACTAACTTTCTAACTAAAAAAGTTATAAGGCACAAGTCAGTATTTTGCTCTTCCTTTGCACTTCTGGCTGGCCTTGGGACATGGCTATGTTGGACAGAGAAGTGAAAAACATACAAATTAAAAGAGAAATGTTAGCATTTCTGTGGCAGACTGATTTACATGAAAATGACAGATTACTTGAAGCCTTGTGAAGTTTTGCTTTCTTACAGAATGCAAAGACCATTAAGACATTATCAAATCATCATGTGGCTCTACAGCTTTGTTATAAATTTCTGTAAACATTTTCATGTGTAACAGAAACAGAGGACTTGAAAGCACGTGAAAATCTAAACCCTTGGTATGGTACCAAATTATTTTTCTGATTCTGTTTACTAGTTCAGTAAGCATTGTTTCAAAGTAGGGAATTTTGCTTCTTTGCCCAGCTGGCAATGTGAACATCCATCCTTTTGTGATAATGATCGCTTTCAAGTTTCCAAAATAACCTCATTCACAGGCATACACAACTTCATTCATACAGTCCATACACAAGCAATTTTGTGGCAATGAATGGTTTTCAGCTTTATTTATCTCTCACCTGGCCCATAAATTCGCAGCCAGATTTTGTATAGGAGTTTCTCTGCCGATCTGGAAAGCTTTCCTTTTGCTCTTCTGCTGCATGGGTGACTTGCATTCATTTAGTAAGAAAAAGTACAATGACCTGGAAAGCAATTTAGGATTTTCTGAGGATGCTTGAGAAACAAAAACAAAAACAAAAAACTAAAATAAAACTTCTAGAGATTTGCTATAGTACATAATAACAGAATGGCCAAAGCCAGAAGGAACTTCTGGAGATTGTTTAGTTCAAACCCTCACTGAAGCAGAACTACCTATAGCCATTTGCCCAGGGCCAAGAACAACTTTCCAATAAAGATGCGGACTCTGCAATCTCCCTGGGCAGTCTGTGCCATTGTTTGGCTATCTTTACAGTGAAGTGTTGTGGATGTTTAAGGTGTTTTTTTCATTGTTGTTGTTTATATTTTTTAATGTTTAAATGAAATTTGCTGCATTTCTGATTGTATCCATTTGCTATTGTCTGTTCACTGGGCATTGCTGAGGAGGGCCAAGCTCTGTCTTCATTTTGAACATTCAGATGTTTCTGCATATGGATAAGGTCTCTTTGTGCCCTCTCCTTTCCAGGCTAGACAATCTCAGTTCTCTCAAACTCTGCATGTATGACTGATGCTCCAGTTCCTTTATAATCTTGATGGGCTTAGGCACACTCCAGGATGCCACATACTCTCCAATACTCCAGCAGTGGAGCCAGTAGGCAACACTGAGAAGATAAGAAGGATAGCTTCCCCCAGCCTGCTGCCATTGCTCTTCACAGTGCAGCCCAGGAGCCTGCTGGTCCTCTTTGCCATGAGAGTGCATGGCTGGCTCATGGTCAGCTTTGTGTCTGCCAGAACATCCAGGCCACTAGATCATCCTCTGCTATTTCAACTGGTGCTGTGGGTTTATTCCCAAGACTCAGGATGTATCAGGTGCAAGTACTGAGGTGATGGCAGCAAGGGCTGTGGGGCTGCTGTGTGAGGTGAGGCCAGGGCTTCATCATGAAGGACGTGGTTGCAGTCAACTCCAACATCCCCATGCAGGGCATGGCTCTGTCCAGCAGCCAACATGCGGTGCTTCAGGGAAGAAAGTTAAGAAAGCTGCTGTTGCTTAGTATTCACCCTTTACAATCATGTGGACCCTCAGAAGGTCCCCAGAGTCCAGCAGTTCTGAAGGATCCTATAGCTCAAACCCACCGAGGTTCCTGTGTGCATGTGAAAAGAGCTGTAGATAGAATTCCAGCTGCAAAACACTGGCCAAAGCCCGTGGGTGATAAGTATAGAAAAGCACTTCGAAAATATATCCCCAAAAATACATAACGTCTTTACAGTGAAGTATACCACACAAGCAAAGTACTATTGTAGTATTGTATGTTGACTAAGCATTTCAAATGTTTGTAGGCTTCACAATAATGACCATTCAGAATGGGATGATTTTATCTCAGTAACAGAAAAAAAACCGCTGACAAGTACTTGTCAGGTATGATGGGGCAGAATAAGCCTGCCTGCTAAGCTCATAAGGAACTGTAATGAAAGGGCTTTCACCTTCACGTCTGATAAGTTTGAAACATTGAGTATGTGTCAGAAAAACCGACATTGAGGCAACACAGTGTTTTTGCCCAAGCACTTGAATTGGTCTTTTTCACTCTAATCAGCCTTTCTCATCAGGAGATGTTAAGAAAGAATATAAAATACCTCACTTTTTAATGTAATATCACAAAAAAGAATTTGCTTTTTTTAAAATTAATTTATTTGTTTGTTTGTTTTATTGAGGGGAGCACGAGTAATACAATAACTTTTGTTTTGTTAAACTTTTTGTTTTGTTAAGCTTTGACATGTACAAAGGCAGAGTGGATGGAAGACTATATGGAAAAAATGGACATGGGGGCATTGGTTGATGCTCAGCTAAACATAAGCCAGCAGTGTGCACATGCAGCCAAGGTCAGTGGTATCCTGGCTTTTATCAGAAATAGTGTACCCAGCAGGAGCATAACGGTGGTGGTTCCTCCATACTAAGAACTAGTGAGGCTGCATCTTATGTACTGTGTTCAGATTTGGGCTTCTGACTACAAGACGTCAAGGTATTGGAATGTGTCCAGAGAAGAGCAACAAAACTATCAGGGGGCTGGAGCACAAGTTTTACGTGGAGAAGCTGAGGGAGCTACTATTGTTCAGTCTGGAGGAGTCTCAGGGGAAACCTTATTGCTCTCTCTACATCTAACTGAAAGGAGGTAAAGTTCAGATTCTACTTCCATTTAACTAGTGATAGGGTGAGAGGTAACGGCCTCAAGATATCCCTGCCAAGGGATATTCAGGTTGGATATTAGGAAAAGTCTTTTATCAGAATAAGTGATGAGGTATTGGAAAAGGCTGCCCAGGGAGGTGGTGGAATCATTGTCCCTAAATGTTCAAGAAACATTTCGATGTTGTACTAAGGGACATGATTTTGTGGAGAAATACTGGCATAGGTGTATGGTTGGACTACATCTTGGAGGTATTTTCTAATCTTGGTGATTCTGTGACTCTATGACTTAGTACCATCTTAATTTGTGACTGTACCTTTATAGGCAGATTTAACTACAAAGTTTGGAGTCATGGACTGGAATGTCATTGCAACTTAATTTGCATATCATAATTAATTTCGTCTTCTAAGCACTACCAACAAAAGGCTGAAAAGTCTATGAGCATGCATTGTATTAATCTGTCAGCACATCTGATCAACTTCAGGTGATTTTTTTATGACTGTTTCGACCACCTTCAAAGAGTTGTTTTCTGCAGCGTAAATGAGTCACAAGCCTTCAGGATATTAGAATTCTTTGTCCAAGTTTGCCATAAACAACTTCTTTTTGTTCATCAGAATATTGTCATAGTATCTGAGAGGGTTCGATTAAGTGCTACTCTGAGAAGGAATCACACATTATATATAACTATGCTGTCAGGGTAAGCCATCTAGATTCACCAGCTCATGGACGAAGCAGTGTATAATGGTCTAAGGAGACCCACAGTAGTCCCATTTTTTTTTCAAATATTTTCCTTACCATTTTGAAGACTGCGGGAATAACCAAATAACAATCAAGGCATGCCTGTTTCATCATTCATCTCTTAATCTGTAGCTGCCCAAAGAACAAAATTTAAATATGAACAGTCTTCCAGTATTTCCATATAAACATCTGTAGTGGTCATATTTAAAGTTTACTCTGTGAATAAATTTTAACATATTTTCTTTTTACTGTTCTTCTTTTTATTGCCTTCCTGTGTAATGGATCTTCAGTGAATCATGATGAGTGTCTTACTTTTTGCTCATTATTAGCCAGATATGTGTCCTTCATTTCCTCTAGTAACCTATTACACACTCACTTGTGAGCTTTGTTTGAGCTAAGATACCAGGCTTGCGAGACTGATTTTATTGAAAATCAAATGACTATCCCCAGATTGCTTTCGTATGACTGGAAAATCTGTTTCTATAAAGCCAGTCATGCAGTGCATTGAAGCCAAGGAAATCTCTCATTGACATCCCTGAGCTTTGTCTTTGGCCCTTTGCCAATGTTTTATTTAAATGGGCTTTTAACAGTTTCAAATATTCAACCCATAGCAATTCTCAAGTTCAAAAAGAGTAAGCATTGTAGAGCTGAATTGTAATGTATTCTCTTCAAATCCATGCTGCTAGTAAAAATATTCATTTGATTACAGCGGCCAGCTGCCACTGCACTTTATTTTGAAAGTACAAGCTGGTGCTGTGCTGTTCTAAAATCTGAAACTGGAAACCAGGCACCAAATTGTCAAAGATCTGAGACCTCTAGAATGGGGAAAGGGAGAAAGGGGGAAGAAAAGGAAAAAGGAAAACCTACAACAAGCTTTAGGAAAGAGAAAAACAAGTAGATGCAGAGCCCAGTGCTTGAGAGAGAAGGAAAAATGGCATAAGATAGAAAAGAGTCAGGCTGGGACTCCTCCATAAACCTCCTTCCCTCTCAGTTCATAAACATCCACCCTATCTCAGGGCTGCCTCCAAAGGCTCACTACACATCTCTCAGGTATCTCTCTTCATTCCCTCACTCTTTTAATTTTGCCCACCAAACACAGTAGCTCTGTAGTAAGGAACACTTCCTCTCCTAGCACCAAATATCTAAAGCACAGGTAAATCTAATTAGCTCAGCTCAGTTTAATGGTTTAAGGTTCCAGAAAACAATGATTTTTATTGTTATTATTACTGTGTTTTCTTTTCAGTGTTGGCAAACTGTCTCTGTCTCTTATGAAAATTACATTTGATTATAAAGTCTGATGAAAATGGAGAATTACATTAAATATAAAGGAATTCAGAAAGGTTTAAAGTCATAATATATTCATTAAAATAACATTAAAATAGAGGATGTTGAGATATTTAGGACATTTTATATTCATTATTATTTTAGATGTAGCTTGCCTGCACATAAAATACTGAAGTAGTCTGTGGGGAATGAATTTAAGGCTTACAGGCGCTGGAGGAAAACAGACACTTAGCACATAAGCTAGGCTGCTGTTTTTCTTTGGAGATATTACCACATCAGAGAGACAAGCTAGCAAACATGCATACTGCACAGCTGCTGAAAGATGGAGTTGGCCTCTGTTGTTTCAGGCACAGTGGGAGTTCACAATGAGTTTTCCTCAACAAAGCTGGCCAGAGCAGGTCAACACACTTCTTCCATCATTCCATATTGCAATGGCAGGTTGTTCCCCTTGAAAATAGCAATTTTTAACATTTCTTGGTGTTATGCGTTGTGACTAGTTTACAGCTAATTCCTACAGTTTCTCTTCACCTCCAGCATATTCCCTCCTGAAGTAAACCTGCAAGAGTGAGTGAGGTTCATGCTGGCTTCCAGATGATGGGCTGTAACCTCAGCAGTGTGGAATTCACGAGCTGGACATTGTGACAATTGTGCTGCATGGATCTATTCTGCCAGGAGGTTTGAAAGCTTAGAAGAAAAATGAGAGGGAGGGATGATGAGGAAAGTATAATTATCTAGGGATAATTACTTGACATATTGGTCAATTTCATCTACAATAATAATTATCACTTAACATTATTGGACAAGAATTATAGACCTTATTTTCAAACTTCTCTTTTCATGTGGTCAATTCATTTTAATTGTTATTTCCAGTACATTATTAATTCTACCTCACATCCTCTCTAATTCTGTTCTTTTTTTTTTTTTTTTTTCCTTCTTTGGATTCCCAGTAACAATTAATTATTAATAGCCGTATTTTAATTTATCTGTACACGGGGAAAAAAACAAAAAACAAAAGCCATGCAACGGTTCTTAACTTTCTGAGAGAATGTTTCTGTACAATTGTAGAAGAATCCAAGCGGTAATGCATCTATCTCAATGAATATCTGGCCCCGGCTGAAAGCACACCAATTGTTCTGCCACTCATCCTGTGCAGGTAAAAGATTACTTGTGGAGCTGTGTGGAAATGTCAAAACACATAAAAGACTGCCCTGCATGTTTCATACATCCAGAGGGGGAGTTCTTGAACCAACATCTGGGAGATAAAAGGATCAGTACCTTAGGCACAACAAAAGAATTTAGGCTTTGGGGCTTTGGTCTCACTTCCCCAGGGGCTTTCTGTTGCCACTGTTTGGGTGTGGGAGCACTAGGGTTTTAGCTCACAGAGACCTTCTGCCACTTTCTGAGAATCATAAATGTCTATGGCATGTTGAGCTGAGCATTCAAAACCCTTTCTTATTTCAGGACGTTGGCATTCCAGCAATGTTGCTGGAGCACTAGCTGCAGATGAACCCCTATTTACTGATGATACTCTCCTGACTCACAGTGTGAATGTCACTTCTGTGTCATTGGTGGCCATTCTGTGGTTTAAGGAGAGGTGGAGCAGTTAGAGTAGCTCATTGATTTGTCTGTTAGGCAAGGATTTCTCCCCAGTACAATAAGAGAAGAAACTTTTTGCACTGCATTTCCTTCTTGATGCCGTTTTGGAATTAAGGCTGAGTATATTCAAAATATCCTTCAGTGTTGATGTATTTGCACAGCCAGGAATGTTGTCACCTTATCAATAAAATGAGGGGGGACATTAAACATGATAACATGTCATTTTGAATCAATTTTGAAATCTCTTGTTTCAGATCTAGTTGTAAAGTGATAATTCACTTTAGGTAGAAGTTGGTACAGATTTATTCTTGTCTTCTTTTTCATAGAAATGATCAATAATAAGATTTTTCAAGCTGCCTGAAGGATTGAGAATCTTTATGCTTTGAGTGAGTTATGTGCCTCTGTCCAGGGCTGTGAGGCTTATCAGTGTATGCAGTGTTCTAAATCAGGTTTCTGTTAGGCTTTGCACTACTTTGGGAATTAAAAACAAACAAACAAAAAATCCTTGACATATTATTTTATTTCAGTATTTTCCCTGTAGTTTAAAACTGCTTAATACAAGTGTAAGCTTTCTTCTCTTAACTTGAAATTATTATGTTGTATAGTCAGGGAAAATATTTTAAAAAATGAATGTGATTCTGACCATCTGCCTCTCAGAGTTGTCTTTAAAAATCTGGCAGGCAATGTTTAGAAGATTTTTTTCCAACTACATTCATAACCAGACAGACAAGCTTTTTAGAGCTGGACATAGGTTCCTACTGCTGTGCGTTAATAAATTACAAACCTACTTCAGAAAGATTTAAAAAACTTGACTGAGTTTTATTTAAATGAATTTTGCCACTGTAAAATTTATGTATTTTTATTGTATCTGTGATTGTTCTGAAGGTGCTAAGGGACAAGAAGAGGTCAGAATTTATAAGCATTAAAAAAAAAAAAAGAAGTTTGAGAAACCGTAAGATTTTATTGACTAATAGAAGAGAGGATCAATCATTTTCTTCACTATAATTAAGTCAAATCCGCTGTCAGGTGCTAAATCACAGATTCATACATACATGCATATGAATTTGTATCCAGCTGATTAATCCTGGTGTCTATAACTACTCAAATGCACAAAAATGCTCAAGTAAATGCATGCTGGGAAACTGAAGGTCTAAGCTGATGTTTCCAGGAAATTATTGCTATTTGACTTATAACATAGCATACAAGCATACAGGGACTTTCAGAAAATGGGAAAATGGTACAATATTGTCTCTAAGAGGACAGCAATCTACACAGCTGAAATTAAACAAGGTTTTTCCGGTTTTTCCCTTTTTTTTTTTTTTTTTGGAACAAACATGGAAAGAAAACTCTTATCAGGGCCTGTCAATCAACAAGCTGGCAGGCTATTGACTACTGTCCATTGTGCTGCCAAATCATGTCTTGTTACCTTTTGTTCTCTTGTCTGTAGCTGCCTTTTGTCCCTCTACAGATCTGTGTAGGACAGACATCATCTCTCTGTTATATGGTTGTGCATGATCCAGACCCATTGACAGTCCAGTAGTATGCATTAAATAACTTTCAATATCAGAAGAGAGAGATAAGAGCCTGAACTAATACTATCTATTCTATTCATAATCTCATGATTATGAGTAGATTTAATATTTAGACTACAGATTCTCTGGGTGAATATACGGTTGAACATAACATTTGAGAATCATATGGAAGACTTGGTAGAATTTCAAAGTATTCTTAAAAAACAAGTGATAGGATAATTCCGATATCCAATATATGACATGCATTATACTGTTATGGTAGAAGGCTGCGGGGTGACCTCATTGCAGCCTTTCAATACCTAAAGGGAGCCTACAGAGGGGAGGGGAATCAACTCTTTGAAAGGGTTTATATGTGTAGGATGACAGGAAATGGTTTTAAGTTGAGGGAGGGGAGATTTAGGTCAGACATCAGGGGGAAATTCTTTACCCAGAGAGTGGTGAGGTGCTGGAACAGGCTGCCTAGAGAGGTTGTGGATGCCCTGTCCCTGGAGGTGTTCAAGGCCAGGTTGGATGGGGTCCTGGACAGCCTGGTTTAACATTAAACATGGAGATTGGCAGCCCTGCATGTGGCAGGGGGTTGGAGATTCATGATCCTTGAGGTCCCTTCCAACCCTGGCCATTCTGTGATTCTGTGATTCTGTGATCTTGTAATGCAGAGTGAACATCCTCAACCTAGAATGACATAGAATGAAGTTGATAAGGGATTTTAGATTACAGGAACAAATATCTATACAGCATATTGATATATTTTTTTTCCATTTTAAAGTATTCATGTAACAAACCTGACACTTTGTCAAACCAACTCTTTTTACCAGAATAAATAATTAAGTATATATTTTCTTTGCGCAGACTGTCTTTCTGACAGATTTTTCTAAAGAACAAATATTTTTGAAAAAGGAAAGATTATTTTTTTCCCTAGACTCCTTTCTTAATGTACTGTATAATGTTAAAGGAACTGAGAGGGCATTTCTCACTCCATTTCCTCTGGCAATAATTTACTTCTGGATTGTAGTTGCATGTGAGCTATAACATAGGGAGAAAAAAATGGTATTTCTCATGATATTGATATTATTCGGTACACATTTACTTTAAGCCTAGTGGAACACATGCCATTTATATTTTAATTAAGGAATATGAAAGGGTTATATTTCTGGGTTTATTTACTTGTTATTTTGTTCACAGGGTCTTATACTGAAGTGAGAAAAATGTAGTCTGTGTACAATATATATTTGCAAAGTCAGCAACAAAGTAAAACAGTGGTAGTTCTTTGCTGGCAGCAAGCATCTGGCACATTGACCTCACAGACTAACAGAAAATCTGCACATAAAACATTCATTCAGCTCATTCTGGGGAAAAAGTCAGAAAAGTTTGTGCTTACCACACAAAACTGCCCTGCATGCAGATACTGGAGATGACATTTCCCTGGCAGCACCTGGAGCCCATTCCCTGCCGGGAGGGCAGGATACCTGTCCCCAGGGCTGGCCTGGGTGCTGTGTGCCCCTTGCTGATGGACAGAGGTGAGCTTTTCCCCCATCAGGGACAGAGACTTTACAGTTCTGCCATCACAAAACATTTTTCATTTCATTTTTTCCCTCCATTGTCAACCTATTCTTCTGTCTCCCTCCCTGTCAGTGTTTTTGCAAGTATCTGAGGTAGAAAGCTGAAGCAGTGTGATGCTTGTTTGATCCCAGGAAAACTCACCTGTACCTGAATGCTGAGATGAAATTCAGGCACACAAATGTCAAAATATAAGCTCTAGGCAATGGCTTGTACTGAAAAGTTCTTGTGACAAAGATATTGCTGTGTTTTATGGAGGACAGAAACTGTTTTAAAGAAGACACTACCCATAGCCTGGGATTCCTCAACAGCCCCTTCATTCTTTGGGATTCTTGACATTCATTCTTATCCAGCCCTCTATACCAGGGTTACAACTTCATTTTTCAGCAGTTTCCACTCATGATATCACTAATAAAATTTCTGTGACCTTTGTAGAAAAAAAAATGAGCTGAAGTTTTGTGTGAATTTTGGGCTTTATGCCATTTTTTTCAGGCCCTCCTTCCTCCCAGTTATTGTGCTACTTTATCAGGAGGATATAGGGCTCTTATTCTAGGTCCAGCCTTGGCGAAGTGCCTTTCTTTTTCAAAGCAACTCCCTTCCAAGACGCTCAGCTGTAGGAATCGTAGCAGCTATTACCCAGCCCTTACTGTTATGTGAGAGCTCATGTCCTACTGGGAAAGTAACTCCTGCTCTTCCCACAAGTGGGTGTTCAGAGCACTGGTGGAAGCGAGCATGGCATCTCAGCAGTTCAGTCCTAATGAGAAAGAGCCATCAAATTTCGTTTTCATTTGAATTTCCATTTTTCATCTGCTAATTTGGAGGGAAAAAATCTAGCTGTTCTACCTCCCTTCAAAGCAGAGAAATTCCCTACATGGCATTCCTTTTGGAGTATTAAATCTTAATAGTAGCAGCTTAGTAGAGAGTAGAAAAGTGGAAGTTGTGTGATTTAAAGATTTTTTTATGCTTCTAATTCAGTAGCAAAAAATACCCAAAGCTAGAGATTGGCACAACAATGTAATGAAAAAAAAAAAAAAAAAAAAAAAAAAAAACCTTGTAAAGAGGCACTATTTCATTATTTTGGCATCAAACAGAGTTGTGCTGGCAGTGCTGATCAGAGACTGATCTTGAGGAGCCAAAGTCAAATGAAGATAGCATGAAATATCTACTTGAGTCACAGTCTCAAGCTAAGGCAGTTTCCAAGCTAAGGCAGGCTTTACCTTATTAGCAGCTCAGTAGGAAAGCTGGAGAAAGAAATCCCTCATGTGTGAAGGAAGAGATGTTTATCGGTGAATGACCAGTGCATCCATTCCACACTCTACGCAACCACAGTCAGTACTGGACCTTCCTCCACTTCTCCGCTTGTGGCATCTGGGCTGCCAGAGGGTGAGGTGCCAATGGGATCCTGGTCCCCGACACTTATTAAACATCCCTCAGCAGGTCTCACCTTAAAGGCCTGTTAAGTAGCGATGCCCTGCACTCAAATTTCAGATTGCAAAATTAAATTATCCCTGCCAATATTCACTTTGTAGTTCAATTATTTTACATCTTTCTCACCCTTCTTCTCTTAATGCACATAAATTCTTGAAATGGTGTTCAATATTTCCTTACTCTCATACATATGTCTGCTCCAGATAAAGCTGCATTTGAACTGTGATAACTTTGCCCCAAATAACATTTGTATAGCCCTCCCAGAAAACTGGGAATTGGTGCCTAGATCAGTTTTCTTGGTGATACAACAGTTCATCACACATCTTTACATTTGTCCTTTGCTATACTTTAAAATAAATATCCCTGCATTTTTAATACATATGGAAATGCAAAAAAAAGTGCAGAGAAGATCTGGAGAACTGGAGGAGATTTAGGTTAGATACTAGGAGGAAGTTTTTCACGTGGAGGGTGGTGACACACTGGAACAGGTTGCCCAAGGAACTTGTGGATGTCCCATCCCTGGAGGCATTCAAGGCCAGGCTGGATGTGACTCTGGGCAGCCTGGTCTGGTGATTGGTGACCCTACACATAGCAGTGGGTTAAAACTAGATGATCACTGTCGTCCTTTTCAACTCAGGTCATTCTGTGATTCTATGATGATTCAGAAAGGGCAGGAAACCACTAGGATAAGAGCATTTGCAATCCTTGAAGATTTGTTTGTGCTGAGACACTGTACTGCTTTTCCCTGCCATAGCTCTTAGCCATTTCCTTCTACTACTCCAAAAATAAGTTATTCCATTAACTTAGGTCATCAGCACTAACCAGAAACATGGACATACATTTACAACCAACATTGCCAAATACAATTTTGTCCATCAAATGAGAATACAAAACAGAAAGATTAGATGCAAGGTATACTGAGCAGGCTGTTGTACTGCTAATTTTTCCATTTATTGGAAATGCTAGGGAAGAAATAATAAAAAATGTTGTACCTAAGCCTGTTGCTGAGATCTGTGCCTAGGGAATATTGACTCAGCACTGATAACCCATACAAAAGGGAGGGAAGGGGAGTTTCTTGCATTTACAGTTGCTGTGATAAGTGATGAGGTGAAATTGTACTTCTCAGTGATGATGTATTCCAAATACAAACACTGAATCAATTCTGAAGGCTGCTGTTTTCTACCAGAAAAGTCCACAGCAGGAGAATTTAGGTAATTAGTTGTTTGTCCACTTAGTTTTTAACTCATACACGATGGAAATATATTACTTCACTGGTTTTTACCAAAGCACTGAGAGAGAACTTTTGGACATCAGTGTTTAAGTTGGCTTGTAAGGATAGCTCAGGTGCTGCAGTGATTACCACTACTGAGAATCTAAACGGGGTACAGATGCTGAATTTTAACATAGCCATACAGTGAGACCTTTTTAGCACAACACCTCAACTCACAAAGCATCAGAGCTGATGGCGTGGAAATTCTGCACTGCTTGGCAACAGTAAGGGGGTCTGGAGACTTTCCTTTGTTCTCTTGGTAAGTGTAGAAAGGGGAGATGCTAGAGGAGGGAAAAGGGAAAGGTGTCATGAGAGGGAGAGAAGGAGAACAGATATCAGAAGAGGAACAAATACCGTGTTTGTTTTGATATCTGAAAGACTTTTTGCTGCCTTACAGAGTAATATATAAACACATTCATAATTAAATATAAGGCAGAAGTTGGACAATAGCATGTATTATCATATCTGAAATAGTGTTCAAATCCAAGCTCTTTTTCAGTACATATTCAGCAAAAAATTGGGTGCAATGAAAATGCTTTTGTACACATTTCTACACATTTGGGTTGGATGAAATGATTGAAAAGTAATGTTACATTTAATGTAGTTAGTGCTTCTTTCTTTGCCCCATTCTCCCCTCACCTGTCAGAATTAAGATGGAAAAGACTTTGAATGAAAATATCAACATTCTCCTAACGTCTCTTTATATCTAGCCCTGCTTTTAGCAATATCTTTGTGTCTGCTATATCTGGATAAAGAACATGAGTTAGAATGGGAAAATGGGCAGCACCACTGGACTTTCTTCTGTTCAGAGTCAAATAAAGATCTATTTCAGTTCCTCCCTCTCAGGGGGGACTGCTCATAAGTAGGAGGGAGTCTGTTTTTCCTGTTGTCTTAAACCACCACAGTCACTCACCTTTGGGGATGCTTTGTGTAAAGCATTAAATTATTTTAATGCGCTTTATATCCACACTGGCGCTGTTAATGACTGCCACCAGTGACTGATTATGACACTACATTCATACTGCACCTCTTGCTGCCTCATGTTTTTCTGTCTCATTCCATTACTGTCAACATTTACATGCTGAAGACAGCTTTTCAAGGCACTCTAGAGGCCATGCAGTGCAAGTATTAGCAGGAAGCAGCATGAGAATTTGTGGTTTAGGGCATAAATACATAGTGTTTAAGCCGCACTGCCATCCTTATTCCTGCAGACACTAATAAAGAAGTGTGGACATAAAAAATGCTGATTATTTCTGTGCTCCCCTATGAAAGAGAACACTGCATACATAATATTGCCCCAACCATCTATGCGAAATGGCTAGTCACTGGAAGTTCTCTGGTAGTCACATTTCACACACACTTTTCTGCTACATAAAACCTAATTTTCCTTAATGTCACTCTGCTAGTACGTTATCACCTACTTCTTTGATCTTTTGCACTGCTCAAATGATGAGAGAAAGGCACAGTAGCAGGGAATTAGGTATCTCAGAGAGTTCTGTGAGTTGATGGCTGGTGTCTTAAACCTCATGATGGTCTGCTCTTCTGCTTTCCAGTAAAAATGAAGTCCAAGTAAACAGAAAGGGGTGTTGTTGCTTTTTCTTTTATTTGAATATATATTTTGTAACATTGTAGACTTTGTTTCAAACATTTACTAAGGTCGCTGCTACAGAGAGGCTCTGCTGAGTCCTCTTTCATTTGATTCTGGATGAAATGTGACAAGGAGTTAAAGAAACTGCACCCAGGACTTTTCAAAGTGGTGTACAACTACAACTGTAATGCTGTCAGTGCTTCATCTGCTGAGATATTTGTTTGGCTCAGCAAACCCAATTACCTCATAGTTCAGCTGCATTGCTCCTACTCTTGCTGTGGTCCCATGTGCATGGTCAACAGAGTCTGGAGGATCCATGCTCTTGGGGCAGTTCAAATCCTGTCATTCCTTTATCAATGCACATGGAACATTTCCTATCATTTCCTGAGTCAGCGCTCTGATAACTGCAGTTTAATGCTTGCATGTCTGTAGCATTCTTACAGGTTTTAGAAAACATTTTATGGGACTGAATTTGTAATATCTCTATTACTATGTGCATAAGGCTGCGCTCAATCCTTTCATTCTGTAGCTTGTATTAATAGCAGGAGTTGCTGTGACTCAGGTGAGAGACTTGCGCTTGGCTTTGTTGAACCTCATAAGGTGCTCCTGGGTGCACTGCTCAAGCCTGTCCAGGTCTTTCTGGATGGCATCCCATCCCTTGGGTATGTCAACCACACCACAACTTGCTGTCACCTGCAAACTTGCCAAGAGTGAACTCGATCCCACAGTCAATGTCATTGATGAAAATATTAAAGAGCACTGATTCCTGTACTGACCCCTATGAGGTACCACTTATCACTGATCTCTATCTGGACATCAAGTCATTGATGATTATTGATTGCTGAGTCCATCCATTATATCTGTATCTTTACAATTTGGAGAGAAGGATGCTGTGCCAGACCATGTCCAAAGCCTCACTGAAATCCAGATGGATGTCAGTGGCTCTTCCCTTGTCCACTGATTCAGTTATGCCGCCATGGAAAGCCACCAGGATGGTCATTAAGGACTTGCCCTTGCTGAAAACATGATTGTTGTCTGGTATCACCTCCATCTCTTGCATTAGGTCATTAATTCCCTCACTCGTCCTTTCTACCCTTCTTAAAAACATCCCCACCTTCCCAAAGAAACTACCACATGACCTGATAAGCTAAATAGGTCAAACTTTAATTTTGTTTCAGATGCTCTTCCTGAACTCTCTGCAATGTTCCTTGTTCAGCCATCACAGTGCTGTCCTTGCATGTGTCCTCTCACATCCACAGAAGCAGGGATGGAGCCTCACTCTTGATCTGCTTTGCCGAAGGCGGTGCACAAAACTGCTTTTTCTATCAAAAATCATGTATACTCATTTAAATCAAGGGCAGAAAACAATCTTGACCTTCGGGTGGGTTACAAAATTCATGTTTTGGTTTTACTGGATAGCCAGCAGTGGAAAATCACACCTAAAGAGTACAGTTCTGCATCTCTGATATGGGCAAGGGTAGGACGTTTGTGCATAGAGCTCAGCCACAGATTTGTACAGAGCACTTCAATGCCTGCTAAAGGCAGTTCTCAAAGCATTCATAGCAGAGGCAGTCTTAAGCTGCAAACCTTCAAATCAAGTTCTGGAATACCCAGGGCACAGTTTAGGATGGTTTATGTAGGGATTTGCAGCTATTCTTCAAAGCTCTGGAATTTAAGGAGATCCTAAAATCCAGATCTAAGGTTTGGACTCAGGTTTAACTTGTGTTTGCACAAAGCTGTGAATAATAGTGTCTCTCCCAACCTCCTCCCAAATTTCTCTACATTTTCTTTTGCTTTGACTAGCAAGTTGTTTCCATGAAAATAAGCTGTTCACTGAAAAATACCTACAGTGGAAACAGAGCAGCCTTTTATTGCTCTAGGAATTTATGGCATTCTTGTATAACTATGCAATTAATATTGCTAATGATATTAAACCAGAGAACAAGCAAAAATCCTTTTTCTCTTAGCTATTACTCTGACTTTCATTAGTTTTGTATGAAGATCATACTACTGTAGGGTAAATAAAGCATTACTATACTTGCAGTGGCGATGGGCCCTTTGGCATCACCCATGGGGTGGAGCCTATGTCCTGGCTACTCAATCCCTCTTTCATCCCAAACTGCCTCCCAGGTGCCAGACAAGCAGACATTGCTGTTGTTTGGGGTTGGTTTTGTTTTGCTGGTGGTTTTTTTTGTTTGTTTTTTTTTGTTTTGTTTTTTTTGTTTTGTTTTGTTTAAACATCTGAAGATCCCCATCCTGAGGTAGATGTAACACAGGGAAGATCCAATTTGTCCACTACCTGACCCTTTTGGAATAATGCTTGGTAATTCCCTCTTTCTATCTGGGAGATGTTTGAGATGGAAAATCTCTGTAAATGTACCAATAATATGATTATTCTACAAATGTCATTCTCTTCAAAATGGCTTACAATACACTAAATTAATTTCTGGTCAAATGCCTGACTGACAGCAAAATAAACACCCTTTAAAACGGTATAGGTGAATGATGAGAAAATTATTAAAATCATAAAATAAAATTGATCTTGTGAAAAGCAACAAGGTCAAATAACACAAACACTGATTCCCAATAAAAGACCCAACAACATGCAGATAAATGCTGATTTTGATCTTAGGAAGCCCTGAATGTGTTGCTGCCTTCTGGCTCTCTGCTGCTTACCTCCCTGGGCTGTTTGCATATGGCAGATGTGGAAGGACAGATTGGATGGTAATGCTGATGAACTCATAGGATTCACCCACAAGTGTTGGCCTGTGGGGACATGTGGGGTAGTGACACAGTGGGGTGGGTGAAACACAGAAACATGTCCCTGTAGTTATCTCCAGTAGTGAGGTAGGCTTAGCTGGAGATACAATTGGATTGGCAAAAATCAGCAGCTAAATTATCTTCTAGTTCATTTGACAATAAATTAATGGCAAATATTTTAAAACGCGGAAATTAAGTAAATGTGTCTTGATTTGGGAGCATTTTCCTTTAGGAGAACACTGGCATGGAATTTGCTAAAAAGAGTATTTCATACGTTAGTTCCCTTGCATCTTCTAATTAATTTTGCAAATTCTCTGAGATGTGCTTTCACCTTTGAGAAAATTCATTTCCTCTGATTTGTATCAACTGCTCATTTACCATTTCTTCTTGAGATTTCTCACTCCTGATTCATGAATCCATTAAAAGGCTTTCCTTTGAACAGTGCCCCTCACCACTGTGTCAATTATTTTCCCATGTTAGCTCTGGCACATAGGATTTCAGACTCTCCTGAGAAATTAAACTGACAGTTATCAATAGCAAACATCATGTGCTATAACAAAACACTGCTGAGTTGGGAGCCGTAAGGCAATGAGTTTTACAATACAGTTAAGGAAAATCTGATTGTAAAATGGTTAGCCCACCTGACTCCTTTGAACCTTTGGCAGACAACACGCTTGGGCAATGGAAAGCTCAATCTCCTGATCTTCCAATGTTCCAAGCCCCACAGAGAAGGAGTAATGCATGCATACATATAGAGGTGTATGCATATGTTTAGCCTATAATATCAGCGCCAGTCTGTATGACAGCGTTTCTTTAATTATGTGGATCAGTAGATGAAAACAGGAGTCCTTTAATTCAAATTCAGGCAAGGGGCTGAAGAGCCTTTATTACAAAAGCAGGCAGAGAGACCTGGATGTGTTCAACATGAAGAAGAGAAGGCTCAGGGGAGACCTCATTGTGGCCTTCCAGTACTTAAAGAGAGCTTGTAAACAGGATCAACTTTTTACATAGTTAGGTAATCACAGGACAAGGGAGAAAGGTTCTAAACTACAAGAGGGGAGCTTTAGATTAGCTGTCACAGGAAAAATATTCACTGAGAGGGTAGTGAGGTGCTTAAACACACTGCCAAGAGAGGTTGTGGATGGTAGTTGGTTGAAACTAGATGCTCTTTGACATCTCTTCCAATCCAAATCCTTATGCAGAATGATGTTAGTGCTCCATTTCATTTGAGAAAACTTACTCGTTTTAGGCAGAGTCCTCACTGCTATGCCTATTTTGGGCTTTTATTTGTATAAGAAAATGACCAAGTTTGGAAATGTTGCTAAATAATTTCTACAAGGATGTGTTTCCTTGTTCCTTTGTCAGTGCCTACACCCGCAAGCACAAATATATTCACCTGTATCAAACAATGGTAACACATCACTTTATGTGCCTAATATGCAGGAGCTGGTCTCACGAGGTTTCCCATGTTACTGTGAATGTATAAACATTGCATATGTAATCTATTCGTTGAAAATTTCTCTTTCCTCCCTTTTCTTCCCAGCCCAGTGTGACTTCTGTGAAATTAGACGGCTTACTGTTGGTAACCAGAATTTGTTCCTGGGCTTAGCAGAGTATGTGATACAACGAAAAAGGGAATCTGCCCCATAGAACAGTGAACTCTGTAAGAAGCCATATTGAGAAATTGCATCTGAATTGCTGTTTTTGTGTGCCACATCACCATCTAAAGTAGATTACATCATTTTGTATCTTCTATTTGACAGAAAAATCTTGTGTTGTGTAGCATAAAGTTACGTCATCGCCAAGTAAAAAGCCTTGGTACCCTTAGTTATTGCTCTCAAATATCTATCCCACTGAAGAATGGTTATTTCTCTGATTCAATGCCAGCACTCGTCATGTTAGTTAACAGAGACATGTACTGAGTATCTGAGAACAACCCAGAATTCTGAAATTGTCCATGACCTCAAAATTTAATCTGAGTTGGTGCTAAAGAACATCTGAAGGCTAATGTAACCTGTATATGGTACATACAAAGAATATATGCTTTGCCAATTTTTATAAATAAGCTCTACGGAATTGCAGTATTCTTGCATTTTACATTAATACCAGTTAATAGGGAATTAGTGCCACCTAATGTAAAATTGTTATCCAAGTGTCTCCACATATAAGGAAAGTCTTTCTCATTCTCTTCTTCATTTGCAATAAGCATTTGTGAAATAAAAATAGCTTTGAATTATGGAGCTGTTAAATATTATATAATCCTATAATATTAAATATTGTTTATTTGTATTACATAAACTTTACCTTTGATTAGCAGCACATAATCTGTTCTATTCTAACTGAAAAATTGGCCTTTTTGTGGTGCTCTAAAGGATTAATTGTGGTAAGAAATACTTCTCTGTCACACTCCTATGTAAACTATAATTATTTTGGCCCCAGTTCTGCAAATGTTCGTGCAAGCTCTTAATTGTACTCAGGTGAGGAGAATTAATGCATCTATAAATGTTAATGTGAACAGAAGCAATGTCCTACGTGTAGCTTTTACTTTTACTAAAGGTAAAGTCTAAATTCCAAAGATCACTCCATCCCTCTGGATAGTCTATAGGAGAAAAAATAATCCTTTAATAAGGATTAGTGAGAACAAAGATAAATATGAAGAAGTGCTCTGGTTCCCCAGGAATTACCTATCATATATCTTCTATCAGAATCCAATTTTCTAAAAATAAAGAATACTTTAGAAAAGAAAGAGCAAAGAGAGAGGAGTCTTAATTAAAAAAAAAAAAAAAAAAAGTTGCAATTTCAACCAGCATCCCTTTCACCCTACCACACACCAGCCCTCAGGTGAACTGCCTGCAAGCCTTCCTCACCTGCTTGCCTCTTAGGTTTGCAGTGTGCAGTAAAGCCTGAGTGCTGAACCTCTCACCTGACAGGGACACTAAGGAAAGTGCTTCCAATGGCTGCAGAGATGGAGAAACACACTTCAGTATCCAGATTAAATGTCTGTGCTGGGAAGACAAAATGCATGCAACTCTACAGCTTTTGCGTGTAGCAAAAAATATATTGAGATGAGGATGAGTTTCTTTGCTGATACATAGTCACGAGTCATCCTGGCCCAGAGACAATTTGACATTAATGCAGTGACCCAGGCTACATATTCCAATATTTAGGGTGATGGAAGTTACTAAATTGGATGAGCCCAAGTCAGCATGAAAAATCTAGCTAAAACTTTTGCTGAGAAAGCTTTGTTTTATCTTTTCGTTTCATTTTAATGCCAGCATATGCTGAGGCACTATTATTACATTTGATATTTTAGAAAGGATGCATCTGAGCCAAGATTACTTTAGACATTGCCACTGTAAATCAGAATAAGCTTTTAAATGTTTGAACTGGAATACATCTGTCTGCTGAGAAGGAGAGGTGGTTACTGGCAAATTCTTCTATTTACTTAAAAAAAAAAAAAAAAAAAAACAAAAAAAACCACCACGCAAATCAGTGCCTGACACCTTGGAAAGAGTCAGAAAGAGCTATTAGTAAATGGAGCTTGACTTGTAATGCTGTAACCACTTCCAGGTGGGCGGAAATGCAACTGTGTTGAGTTTGTTGTGTAATTGATAGGGTAACATAGGTGAGATGAGGAAAATGAGACCATTCTGTTTTTTCTGCTGTATTCAGTAATTTTGGTGCAGGTCTGATACGAAAACTGGCTTTTAATGAATAGAAGCTATGAGAGGGTTAAGGACAAAGGATGATTATTTATAACACGAATATGTTGCAAACCAGTATTTGGTTGCACAAAACATTTGTAATAAGGTAGTTCATATTTCTTAGAAAGAAATTTGAAATTTATACAAGTATTAAATCAATTAAATACTTAAAAAAACCAACCAACCATCTACCCACAATTTGGTTCAGTGAACATGACTTTGCAAATCCTTGGAAAGAAAACTGTTACTCTAAAACTCTAAATCTCTGAACGTTTTGAGCGTTTTTTAAATGAATTTCAGCACAGTCCAAATGCTTAAACTGAAATACAATGCTTAGCTTTGCTAGATGAGATGTTTTGACTTTTATGAAATGACTAGTGCTAAAGAAATTTTAATAAATCACCTACATACATTTCCCTTCTCAATGAAATAATTTAAAAATTGCACTATCTTCAAGTGATAATACGTACTAGAAAATGCAAAATCTAACTGTTTGAGTAATTATTTGTGTCACGCACTCCTTCCCTCTTATATTGCAACTTCTATTTAACCCATATTTTTGTCATCATAATGTGAATGACAAAAAAAATATTTGTAGATGCCTTTGTAACAAGTTATGTATTTAAAGCACAGATTGTCAGAAATATTACTCATTCTGATGCTCAGAACATATGTTCTGGAAGAGATGCACAAAGTTGTATGATATGGCCTCTGAGAGATGATTATGAGTTTAGTAGTGAATGCTTTACCTGCTTCAGGAAACCTTTGATGGACATAAATGGAAGGCTGAGGGGCCTCTGACTGCTGAGCTGTGTTCAAATGTATAGTTGAAACTATCTTCCAGGTGTTAAACGATGACTTACTTTTCAATAATTTTTGTCGCTTAATCTTTCTGAAACACCTGTGCACCAGTGGAGAGTACTGCACAAGAAGTTCCTGGGCCCAGCATGGTCTTACCAGACAGCCTGTCTCCTTGCCCTATTTCCTTGCCTCATCCAGTTTTAACTACAGATGATGCAATTTCTCCTGTCAGCATGAAAAGAAGATATCCTGCTGGGCTGAGGGAAAGATAGGGCATATAGTGTCTCCACATGGAAAGCCAGAGAAACACAGCCCTTGCACTAGTCTCTGTGCAAACAATTTGCCAGCATAGGCACCGTATTCCAAATAATGGACAGTAATGAACCCTTTGCAAACACTTTGCACTTGTGAATTTAGCCTCCATGTTTCTTAACCCTATGCACAAACTACTGTCCTCACCATGGTCTCCTCAAGATTGCCAAGGTTTCACGGGCATTTGAAAGCATTTTCATAGAATCACTAAATAACCCTAGCTTGAAGGATCCCACAAGAATGGTCTAACATCAGGCTCCACACAGGACCATCCAAAATGCAAACTATATTTCTGAGAGGATTGTTCAAAGGCTCCTTGAACTCTGGCAGCTCATGGCCATGCCTATTGGCCTGGAGAGCCTATTCCATGGCCCCTACCAACCTCTGGTGAAGAATATTTTCATACCACCAGAGAGCAGAACTCAGATCTGCCCTTCTGCTCCCCTCATGAGGGGCTCCAGGCCACCATGGCACCTCCCCTCAGTTCCTCTTTTCTGGGCTGAACAAATCAAGGGATCTCAGCTGCTCCTCATATGTCTTGCACTCCAGACCCTTCCCCATCTTTGCAGCTCTTCTTTGGACTCTTTCTAGTAGTTTTGTCCTTTTTATATCATGGCACTCAAAGCTGCTTACTGCAGATGAGGCTGTACTTGTGCAAAACTCTCACTCATCTGACAGTGCCAGACCTGATGAACCCCAGCATATTTTATGTAAAAGCAGATGACTTCACTGAAATTGAAGGCAAAAGAACCCCACATCATACTGCCATTTGTCTTGTCAAAAGAGTGTTACCTGGTCCCTCTTCCATGTCAAATATGCTGGGTAGCAGCAGCTGGTGAGGTGCTCAAGCTTACCAAAAGTTTTTGAGGACAGGGTTACAAGAGCTACCTAAATAAATGCAGTTTTAGGAGAGAAGTATCACTGGATATACAGACTGTTCAAACTGAGCAGAAGATCACTCAGCTGTATTTTTGCCAGGGAAGAGAATTGGATTTGGATATAATAGCAATATTGCATGTACCTTTAAACATAAGGTTATGGGTTATGGTAGTTCTTGTGTCGTGGAAGAGAGTTACAGCAGTGAGATAATAATACATACAAAATGAGTGGAAATTGATGCTGAAAC
The DNA here is from genome assembly GCF_019238085.1 of Lagopus leucura. Lineage (NCBI taxonomy): Eukaryota > Metazoa > Chordata > Aves > Galliformes > Phasianidae > Lagopus > Lagopus leucura. Next base: position 88,949,895 of record NW_024962262.1, read on the forward strand.
TCTATTAGTGTCAAAGGGTGTTCAAAGGGTGAATGTTGGGGTCCCACACAGCACCTCTGCTTGGTCTGATGGTGCGGATTACCATAGCTGAACGGAGAGAAAAGTGAGCAGAAATCACTTCACTTAAAAATGTCAAAAAAGAGGGTGTTTGGCCAAAACTGATGGAGTAGTTGAAGAAGACAAACATTAGCTGGATTAAACATTAGCTTGGGAATTACAAGAAGCCTTTAGAAAAAGGAAGATCTTGCTTGGTAGAAGTAATAAAGCAGCATGAAATGTGTGTGAGTCTGAGTGCCTCAGGAGTGCTTCAAGGAGCAGCCTTTCGGAGATAGGAAATGGAAGGCTGTGGAATGCTTGTCAGTGTCAATATTTTGTAAATTTCTAGTATTGTGATGGATCTTCCCTGTTGGTATCAATCCTGAATATGTAGGTCACAGGTTGCCAGTTATTTATGTGATGTCAATAAACCAATAATTCATTAGATCTCAATTTGATTGAAACCACATAATATTAGGAGATTTTCTCCATATCAACCATATATTGCAGTGAGGCCTTCTGGGCTTTAGTAACTGTTGCTTCTGTCCAAAGAAAGAGTTTATTTTCTTTCCCATATCCTCCCTAACTTTTCACGCTTTGAATTTCTACATTAGCAATGCATATATCAGAAAATTAGCTTATAGATTTTATGTAAACCAGGAGGTTATATATTTTTTCCTCCATCACTTTGTGAGCGCGTTAAATGCAATGATAAGAAATAACCAAATAGCCTTCATACTAAGACCATTTATCAGATTTACCAGATCCTATAAAAGGGAAGCAAGACTTGGCAACATGCTGAGTACTGGAATGTGAAAATAAATAAACAAACCAAAAAAATCCACTGAGGATTACCCAGGAGTGAAGATTTCTCCATGACACTGTATCCTTAATACGGTTAAATTCATTTAGCACACTGAGACACCTGTGACTTCCAAGGTGAAATAACAGGACAAAACCCCTTTCTAGAGGAATTTATTTTTAAGTTTCAGGGTCTCTACTACATTTTAGAGATCAGTGAGAGTGCAAAATGTCACTGCAGTTTTGCTTGCCTGTGATCTCTTGTTGCTGCAAGAACAATAAATGCCTTTTTCCAAGAAAGCTGGTCTGTTTGTTTTCTAAACCATTTATTTGAGCCATCTTCCATTAAAAAGAAAAGCACATTTTACTGTATCAGATATACCGGAAGATTCATATTAAGCCATGAAATAGTTCTTTTCCACGCTGTCATGATCAAATTGTGTACAATGAGTGAAACTGGTGAACATCAATCACCACATCAACAGTGCAAGGCTTACTGCATCACTCACATTCCAATTACACTTTCAGTGCAGTCCATTGGCATTAGGAAGGCCCATTTGCGTGCAGGTGCATTGCACACAGTATGATCCACTGTCCTAGATGGTGAGCTTTATCTGTGGTTTCTAAGCTTGCTCTTTCCTCTCAGCCAAAAGCTTCACAAAAAAAAAAAAAAATTTCTTCTTCAGATTTTTGTGGGATTTTATGTATCTGAAGAAAAACTTGTCAGAAAAGCCCTTATAATTTAATCTCTGTGTTTCTGGCATTTTCAAAATCCTTATTACTGGACCACCACAACATATTATTTCAGATACATGTTCAAAATAAGGAGAATTTTCATGCAATGAATGCAGGTTCTTTTTTAAGGGGTGTTGCCTTTGCAGGAAAAAGCCCTCTACTTCTATACTGAGCAATTATAAAAGCAGATGGTATCATTAGAGGTGAGAAATGCCAAAACTTCAAAGTCCAAGAAGAAAAATAACAAAAATACAATTTGAGTTGTTTACTGTAGTTAGAATATTGCCACTCCACACGACCGCACTGTGAATGAGTGATGCTGATCCCCTCTATGCTGATGGGTTCTGCTGAAAACTGACCAACTGAGGTACAGGCAAACAGGTGATTTGGTGACCTTTCAAGTGCAAGTGAAAGGATCCCACTTACTCTAGAAGGATTACAATGATATGTTTCCATTCTCAAATGTCCTCTCACATTAATCCTGAGACATCATCCTGTTCTCCAGTTTTAAACGATATTTTTGTATGTATTTTATTGTCGTATTTATATAGTATAATGTAGCAATAGCTGATAGGGTCTGCATTGTCAACTGTACATTTGTCTATTTTTAAGTGAGTACACCAAATCAATAAAAAGAAAAATAAAATCACATCTGAGTCAGAATTGTTATTGTTTTGGACTTCCTGTTTGCTAAAACAATGCTGCAGCTTTTGCTTATAGATGTCCATTCATTTAGAAATCATTTAAAAGCAAACATATAGGCCATGAGCTACAAATACGAACAATATTGTGTATACATTTCCTTCCCTTGATGCCATTTCTTCATTTCATTGCAAAGCTGGATAGCTTTCTTTTCTTCTAGTGTTGATTTTTATTTCAGAAGAATCTGACAGAAAGTATATGTTTTCTGACTCCAGTAGAATCAAGTCAGATACTTGATTGCAGTATGAACTTACTCCTGTATATTAAGAATTAAGTAGAAAGCTGATTGTAGCAGATGTATTTGTCAGAGATGTATCTTTAAAGACATAGCTCACAGTGAGATTCATTTTCAATGAAATTAGTTATTTTTTCTCTGCACTGTAATTTTTTCAGGGAGATATCTAACGTAGTTTGAATGCAAATTCAACCCTAGGGAAATAAAACACATAGGAGAACCAATGTAGTCATATTCCATTTCCATTAATTCTTTCATTTGTTAACCTCAAATTTGTTTCAGTCTGTATCAGATACCAATGCTGTCATTCTTACATTTCATTATGCCTTTCAATATGTTTCTATCCTGGAATTGAATTATGTTTCTTGTTGGAAAAAATATTTGTAACAGTTCTATTTATTTGGATGTTGTGACCATGGCATACCAGAGCCAGCTCACGTTCATGTGCTGAACAAAACAGGTGTTGAGAACATCATCACTGATTTCATAGAATCAGAGAATCATTGGATGACTTGGGTTGAAAGGGACCTCAAAGATCATCTCATTCTAACCCCTCCTGCCACAGGCAGGGCTGCCAACAGCTAGATCAAGTACTAGATCAGATTGCCCAGAGCCCCATCCAACCTGGCTTTAAACACCTCCAGGGATGGGGCATCCACAACCTCTGTGGGTAACTTGTTAAAGCACCTTACCACCTGCTCAGTAAAAACCGTCCCCCTGACATTTAATCTAAATCTTCCCTCCTTTAGCTTAAAATTATAAATCCCTACACCTCCTACCTTGCCTATCTCTTCTAAAAAGCTCATAGCTCTCAGTGGTGGTATTCCAGCTACACAAACCATCCCACCATGTTTATATGATAGCAATAAGATCATAGTTTCCCAAGTTCATCATGGTTTCCAACTCCTCCTGCTTATTTCCCATGCTATGTGCATTGGTATGGAAGCACTTCAGCTAGGCTTTTGGCCGTGTTACCTTCCTAGAGGAGCCTTCCCACAAACCTCTGGGACAAATCTCAGTTTTTTTTCCCTGCTCTGTCACTCAGCAGTACACATCCTTCCCTCAGCAGCTCTAGTTTAGAGCCCTAGTGATCAGCAAAGGCAGTCTGCAGTCTAGTATATTCTTCCCCATTCTGGTCAGTCATTCAAACTGATGCAAAGGTTAAACATAAGTTGCTTCTAGGCAGTGTCCTAAACTTATTGGAGCTGCTTTTCATGATAAACTTCAAAACAGGAAAGATTTAAGAAAGGAACCTGGAGAAAGGTACTGCCTCTTTATGTGTTACTGTAGTTGTTTGCTTAAATCCCAAAGCATTTAAAACACTTAAAGAAGACAGTTTTTATCAATCCTACTATGTAAGTATAAACCAAAGCACTCAAGTGAATCTAGGCCACAAAGCATTGCTCCCAGAGTTTCTTCTCTACCCCCACTGACATGGTAACTCTCAGGAGTAAGAAAAGGAACTGAAGAAATTTCACTGTACTGCAAGAAGTACATCTGATTGAAGCACCTTAGAGCAAAACAAGGCTGAGGGACTCTGGCTCATACTTGAACCAATGACTTGAACCAAGTCATTATTCCTGCCCTCCATCACTCTCAACAAGCAGATTTGGGCTGTTTACTTCTTTACATTCTTCTTCTTTACTGATTTCAGGCACTCTTGGCTGGAAAGCTGCACCTTTCTAAAAAGGAACATGTACAAATATTTTAAAAAGCACTCTGAGAGGATAAATTAAGATATAAGATAATCTTATATCTTTATCTTATCTTATATCTTTAATATCTATTATCTCCCCCCTCCTCTGCCTCCCCCGCACCCTCCCCTTTCCTCTCCCCTTCTTTTCCCTTCCCTTCCCTCTCCTTCCTTCCTTCCCCCTATTTCTCCCCCTCCCCCTTCTGCCCCCTCTCCCCTCTTCCCCCTTGCCTTCCCTCTCCCTCTTCTACTTTGCTGTAGCTTAAGTAACTACAAAAAACACAATGCTTTCAGATCAGTGCTGGTCTTTGCAGTGCTTGCACCCACATACTTTGTATATATGAAGTACTGTCCACTTGTTGGTGCCTCCAGTACAACCCAAATAAGTACTATATGTAACAGAAAAACGAAAAAATTAACAAATGAAATGTCAAAAAGCCTTAATAGAGAGCAATTGCCTCTTCTTTTCTCTCTTCAAATCATTTTTAGATATCATATTACAAAAGCAAGCAAGAGGGAGTGAAGAAGAAAAGCTGCTTGAAAAAGATACCCCCTTTGCAAATTTTGCTCTGGGAAGCCCTGAGCAATGCCGATGCTTTCCCTGGATAATGCTGGGTTTTGAAAGAGCCATGGCTGAGTACCCACACTGCTGTGACCTACAGCCATTAACACAAGAGATAGCTGGAAGAATTAGTCTCGTGTTACTAGTAAATTGTTCTTGCATTACTCTACTAGAAGCACAGCTCTGATTTTATAATGTACAATTATATTGTTAAGTGAAGTTGTTATTTCTGGGAAAAATTAGCATCAAAGGAGTGCCTATATTATGGGATCATGAACTTTCCTTTGATTGTAAACATGCTACCCCTGCAGTTCATCCTCTGACAACAAAAATTATTGGGCAGACAATAGATTGAATGTAAAGAAGTAAAGCCTTGCAGATATAGTAATTGATACTCTCAGGATCTCAGAATAAAAATTTCTTTGTTAGGTCAATATTGAAAGCTGGACCAGCTCTGTTTTGGTGTTGTTTTTTTTTTTTTTTTCAGATTTGCCAGTTTTTCAGTGATGGTCAGTGCCAATTCCGTCCTTTCTGCTACAAATTCAGCCTGGGTCTGTTGGTGTAGCATCCATGCAATCTTGGCCTGGGAAATATAGTTTGATCAATAGTCTTTCAAACATGCGTGCAAGTTTAACAGGCACATTGCAGCCCACAATTTATGAGTTAATTCACTATTCTTATATCTCCTCTAAACACTACAATCTGCAGAAAACACAAACAAACTTAAGAGGTGCTAAAAAGAAGATGCATTATTTGACATGCTCTACAATTATTATTACTATTATGCTTTGATATTTGTGCACCTACTCACAAAAAACAGGCAATCCTGTTATATTTCATTATATTATCCTATTTTGTGTAGTGAAGAACAGGCAGCTGAATGAGGTACTGCCACTGAAGGCCTATATTATGCAGATTATTTCCATGCCAAAAGCTTGTTTTTCTTGCTTGTTTAATGTTGTAATGTAGTAAAAGAAATAACTACTTACTGTGACAGTTGAGCAGTATTAATCCCCTTATATTCCACATGCAGTTGTTGCAAGCAGGAGTCCTCCCAGTTGTTTTCTATCTTTCAATATCATAGAATCATAGAATGGCTTGAATTGGAATGGATCTTAAATATTAGCTATTCCAACCCCCTACTGTAGGAAGGATTGCTACCCACTAGATCAGATATTCTTTATTAAAAAAAAAAAAAGAATAACACAGTAAATGTATCACCCATATACAACTCATCTTCTGTAAATGCTGTCTGTAATTTAATTTGATTCTCCCAGTGACTTTCGGGGTACTGCACTCCACTGTCAGAATGGTTAGTGAGATAAAGGTGATCAGAATAGCATCCTTTATGCCACTTTATGTAGTGGCCACTCAGGTGATGTATATTTTGGAGGTTTTATTACTGGCAACAAATGAGTGCTCATCTTATATAAGGGTGATCTTCCTTTAAAATAACCATTTGCCTCAAAATGTTGAGAACAGATTGATGAGGAATTGCACTCCTATTGGAAGAGAAGTCTATGGGAAAGCAGTTGTCCTGAGAATGTTTAATTCTTGTTGACTGTTTTTTCCACTGACCTAAGAGGATTGATTCTTTTTCTGGTCCTTGTTCTTTGGCATTGAATAAAGGAGAATAAGAAAATATGATAGGGTCTTTTGTTTTGTTTTGTTTTTGCACTCAAAACCTCATTGTGGCACTTGTCTGTGCTATTTAGACATTGTCCTGTTTTCAGGACTACAGCACAGCTGCACCACTCCATAGATACCACTGGAAAAATGCCTCTTTGGGATAGGAAACACATGGCTTTATAGAGAAACTGAACAATATCTCCTTTAATGGTGCAACAACAAATCAATTTCTCCTCCGTTGGCTAAGCTTGTTGGGCACCGTACCACATTTATTTTAAATCTATTGCAGTCTTCTTGTAAATTTAGCAGCTTAGGTCAAGACCTTTCTCTCTCCAATTAGAGGCACAAAGCTGACTGCCTAATTTCAGTCCCTCTTCTCTCCTCTTGCATCAGATCTAGATTTTTTCCTCTATACTTCAAAGCACTCCTAGTCAAGAGAAGGGATTGTTCTACACTGCTCTATGTTGGTACAGCTTCACCTCCAGCACAGCTTTGGGTGCCATGACAAAACTGTTGGACGGCATCCAAAGGAGAACTAGGAAGATGAGAAAGGGTCTGGAGGGCAAGATGTATGAGGAGTGGCTGAGATCCTCTGGTTGGTTCAGCCCAGAAAGGAGCTGAGGGGAGGCCTCATGGCAGCTGCAGCTCTTTACAAGGAGCGGAGGGGCAATGCTGAGCTCTGCTCTGTGTGACAGCGACAGGGCCTGAGGGAATGGCATGGAGCTGCGTCAGGGGAGGGCAGCTGGATGTTAGGGACAGGGTCTGCACCAGAGGGTGGTGGGCATGGCACCAAGTGATGGAGTTTAAAAGCATTCATACTAAAAAATTATTTGCTCTGTGTTTATCTAAATTAAAATAAATATAGGCTAAAAGCTATTGCATAAATTACTACATTTTGTACATTTTTTTAGTTTGTTGGCCAGCAATTCTTTAGGCTAGTGTGTTTGCAGTTCTAGTAAAACAGTAATTTCCTTCACAAATTGTGGTAGTTTTTCCATTTTAATTTTTTAAAAGGAGAGCAAGCTGCTTTAAGCCTACCCAAAGGTAAGCAAGTAGAACGCTGTTTTCTATGTGTATAGTGCACCTGCAAGTACAAGTCCTGCAGTGAAAAAGTTTTGTGTATAATGAGTGTCATACAGCTCTCAATTTAAACGATAAAACTTTTTGTGCCATTTGATTGTTTTGTATAAATGGAAAAAAAAAAAAATCCTGTAGCAGAGATTTTTTTTTTTTCTCAACAATCTAAATGGCAAATTCCTGGGTCAAATGACTGCCAATTTAATAGGAAAACTAAACCAGTGGCCCGATAGCTCTGTAAATTATTTGTGATTCAGGGAAGCATGAAATTTAGTCATGCACCATGCTTGGTCACCAACATATTGCAGTGCTGACATTTAACACAACTACATTTCTTTCCTTTTTCCATTCATATTAGAAGTTTGGAAATACAATAGTACTCTGAGGCAGATCTTGTAACGGAGCAGTATCACCGCTCCTATTGATGGCGCCTGCAAAAAAGACAGTCTCCAGCTTGTTTATATGCTCCTTTTAAATAATGAAAGGCTGAAATTAGGTCTACCTGGACCTGCACCAACAGCTCCACATCTGTCTCATGCTGGGCCCCCAGACTTGGACGCAGTCCAGATGGGTGTCATGAAGGCAGAGAGCAGAGGGGACAATCTCCCTTGTGTGGCTGGCACATGGGTGACATGAGTAGAAACTCTTTCAAGGGCAAGAATGCATGGTGCTGGCACTGGGAGCCAAGTCTCCAGAGAAGCACCCCTACAAAGCTTCATGGAGGAGGTAGGATTGTTTCATATGCAATAAATTGTCCCTTGGCCTTTCTCTTTACACACTTTTCCCTGCCTAACGCTTGAGTCAGTATGCAATAAGCGCTTTGACACCAGCCCATATCCTATTACAATGAAAAAAACCCACATATTTTAATTAAATAATATTAATAATAATAATACTTATCTAAAAAGAGAACCCAGAACCATGGAATATTTCTGGCTTGTCATAATTAGCTGAGCAGAATGCCAAAGAGAAGATTTAAAATAGTAGACAAAAAGATTAACTTGTTATAACTGTGAATTTGAAAGATATTTAAAGCGTAAACTGACCTAAATTCTTGAAATATTATTAGAAAGATTTATTTTATACATAATAATACAAATTATAAGGAGAAAAATTTTCTACTCATAAAGCTGTCTCTTTTGTGAGCCCGTTTCCATCTGTTATATACCAGGAAATAAGAGAAACTCTATTAAAAAATCCCAAACCAATACAAAAGAATAAAATACTTTCTCCTGTCTCTCTTTCCTTCCATATCAACTTTTCATGGCTCACAGGATACAATGATCTTATTTGAGATGAATCTTGGAGAACTAAGATATAAAGCTATTATTGACAGTTAAAAAAAAAAAAAAAAAAAAAAAAAAAAAAAAAAAAAAAAAAAAAAA
>NW_024962262.1:88958759-88999630 GCF_019238085.1 Lagopus leucura
TATTTGCCAAAGTGGGTGGAAATTATCAGTTTCAAAAGCTGATCACAGGCTAACATGCATCCTTGGGGAACATCCTGTAGTGTCACATTTTGGATTTTAGACATTTTTCATGCATTAAGTTCCTAATGCTTGAACAAGTTTAAACTTAGTAGGACTTTTTCAGGTATCTTCATCTCTCTTACTATGCCTTCACCACTTTTAATTTCTCATAAATCACATTCTTATTGTTGATTTAAAAATATATACGGTTGATTTATTTGGATTTCACACTAAATTAAATGCTTTTGTAGATAAATAGTCTTATGTTTTCTATAAAGTGCCAGAAGAGCTTCTTCCAAGAGACTTTAATTGCAAATAAAATATTCTCTAGCATGATTTGATAGGTGACTGCTAAAACAGAAATGGCATCAGGTTTGCAGTCAGTTCAGAGCTTTATTAATGGGCTTTAGGGGCATGTATTTGGGAACAGCATAAAAATAAACTTATGTGCCTTGCAGCTCAAGCATCACTTCATGTTTCATGTGCACAGAATCTGTTGCAATGAGTGTTTCTCCTGTTGCAAATGATCTTAAGCAGGACTGAAAGTGACACTGCGTATGTTTGATGCTCATCATTCCAACGGATACAAGTATCAAACTGAAAGAACAGTAATTCAAATCACAGCTCAAGTAATTAAAACTTACCACAGTTTGCCTGTAATTGTGAGGCACAAAGCCTGACAATACAAGATATTCATATAATTAATGTGGTGTTTTGGTTTATGATATCATAGACATGGCTATTAGAAAAGAATAGGAGAGTGCTATAGGTCATTGTCAAGGTTTGAATAGAAAAATGAACATTGAAAATTTCAAATAACCAGAGGTTTATGAGAATTCCAGCAAAAACACTCGAAACAAAAATGCCCAAATTATTGCCATCAGCCGTAATTAACTAGGTACAGTAACTTCAGCAAGTTGGCTTAACACATAGCTGTGAAGGTCTATGTGAGCTTGGACTTGTTAGGTACTCAGACATTCTACATTTTCACTTTGTTTGCTAATAATGTAGCACGCAGTGTGGGAGACTGCATTTGAAAGATATTTCAACAGTGACTAAGGTGGATGTCTTATAGCATTTTCCACTAAAGCACAATGTGGTTTATCCCAGTAGGTGTCTGAGCACCACAGAGTTGTTTACTCACCTCCTCCCTTCCCAGTGGAATGGAGGAAAAGTATTGGGGAAAAAAAAAAGAAAGTAGAATTTACGGTTGGAGATAAGACTATTTACTAAGACAGAGAAAAGGAAAATTATTACAAACATATACATATAAATGTATACAATAAATGATGCATAAGCAATTGCTCAACATCCCCCAACCGATGCCCAGATAGCCCCCTGAGTAGTGCAAAAGCAAAAGATGAACTCCTACCCCTTTCAAAACTCCTCCTGCATGATGTCATACAATATGGAATTTCACTTTGGCCAGTTTAAGTCAGCCATCCTAATTTTGTTCCCAGCCAGCTCCTTGGGTCCTTCTCTGAGTATGATTTTGGCTCTGTACAACACTGCTTAGCAGCAGCTATAAACATCAGTGTGTTGTCAACATTGTTTTTCTCCTAGAACCAAAATGTGGCATCACACCTGATACTGTTTCAGAGAAATGTTGTTCCAGCTGAAACTAAGACAACACACACCCTTTACTCCATACTATTTCCATCATACTCAGACATTACAATTTCTACACATCCTAACTGCCCTCATTACTATAATCTACCTTGCTTTTCGATATATATATACGCATTCATATTATTCCCATAGTCTATGGGCCCTTCACGTAAATTGCCCCTGGTATTCATTCTGTTCATAACTTTGGGCCTTATCTTTATCTGTCCTTCTATGTAGGAGGAGGGATTCACAGAATTGGATTACTGCATGCAGAAAATCATTCTGGTTCCATCTGAGTCCATTTTTCCTTAACCTGGGTAGTTTTTACTGTACTGCTGTTAACAAGACATATAATGACCATAATAAAGATGACATGCAGTATTATGTAATAATTTAACATCACAGAATTCCTGGTTGTTCTTACCCAGCATCAGATCACCTTGAGGTACAAACCAGACATCCCCATCATTCCGTGTTACCCACCACATGCACCCAAGCCCTTGAGCAAAAGCAAGCCCACAAGCAGGTTTGCCTTTGCCCGAGGCAGGAATAACTCAGACTGCTGTGCCCAGAATATTCCTTATATGCACCATAGGAACTTTATCCCCTTCTATGGTATGCAGGAGTTTTGACTGGCCAGGACCAGCTTAACTGGCAGATCACCAAGTAATGACGAACCAGGAGACTTTTGCTAACTCTGTATATCAATGTTTGAATGTCCCAGCACACATTGCTCTCAACGTAGTCTTTAACAGTCCATTGTTCCATTTAATTTTTCCAGAGGCTGATGCATGATAGGGGATGTAATATATTCACTCAATACCATGCTCCTTGGCCCAGGTGTCTATGAGATTTTTTTGTAAATGAGTCCAGCTGTCTGACTCAATTCTTTCTGGTGTGCCATGTCACCACAAGACTTCCTTTTCAAGGTAGTATTTTGTGCTGTGGCATGGGATATGTCTCCAGCCATCTGGTGGTTGCTTCATCCACCATAAACAAATGGTGATTGACATGGCAGGTTTATGGGAGAGTGATGTAACCCACATGCCAGGCCTCCCTGTATTTATATTGTAGCCATCTTTCTCCATACCAAAAAGGTTCATCTGCTTGGCTTGCTTAATTATAGTATGTTTCACATTCATGGCTTAGTTGTACAATAACACACATAGTTAAGTTCACCTCTTGCTCCCAAGTCCATCCATATGTTGCATCTCTTCCTTGGTGGCCAGAAGTGTCACGGGCCCACTGAGACCAAAATAGTTCACACTTATGTTGCTAGTCCTAGTCTACCTGAGCCACTTCAACCCTAGCAGCCTTTCACCTGCTGATTGTTTTGAGGTTCTTCAGTCACACAACTCTTGGGTATATGAGCATCTACATGACGTACCTTCACAATCAGGTTACCTACCTGGCCAGCAATACCCTTCTACAATGCAGCAATCCAGAGGATATTTCCTCTGTACTGCCAGCTGTTCCGCTTCCATTGCTGTAACCATCCCCACAGGGCATTTGCCACCATTCAAGAGTCACTGTAAAGGTAGAGCTAGATGGACTCCACTTCTGCAAATTGTCTCAATTCATCCTTTCCTTCAGTAGCTTCTGCAGATCATCATATAGGACTCCATACAGTAGCCTTCTTCTACTTCCATTACTTTCCCACAATGTGACAGGACCCATCGGTGAACAAGGCATATTTCTTCTCATTTTCTGGCAGTTTATAACATAGTGGAGCCTCTTCAGTATGTGCCACCTCCTCTTCTGGCAATATTCTGAAATATTTGCCTTTGGGTCAATTCATAATCATTTCTCAGATTCCTGGATGGCTGAGATTCCCTATTCCCTAAGCCTGTTGAGTGATCAGTGCGACTCACTCACTCCATGTAGCATCAATTACAAGATGTGTGGAGGGACCCTCATTTTGAACATTCAGTCCAGTATAGGCAGTCAGAGTGCCAAAGGGAGCATACAAAATACAAATACACATCTAAGCAAATGCTGAAATCATGTACACATCATTAAGCATATATAAGGACCTAACCTTGTCAAATTACCTTTTGGAGTTACAATATGTGCAATGAGGCAAAATGATATGTTGTGATAATGACATTGAAAGCAATTTGAGTTTACATAAATATTAATGGAGTTGATGAAGAAGCCTGTAAAGTGAACTCCATAAATAGGAAGCTGTTCATGTCATCCTTGAAACCTTGCCCACAGTTAGCTACCAGTGAGAAAAGCAATGATGTTTTGAGTCTTGTTCATTATCAAAGGGGTGTGAAAGTGCTAAAATGGCTGTAATAGGAATGAGCACTGAACCTCTGAAGCATCACATGGGACACTTTCTGAAAGGAGAAAACAGTAAGTATTAGAAGAGCACCCTAATCAAATCCCTGATGAAAACAAGAAAACAAAAACCAAACCTTTCAGTTCAGAGGAAGTACTGGATAGCACTAATTGTGCTTTTCTGGGGAGTTCCCAAACAAAATCCAAAAATTACAGCAAAACATGAACGTTTGGTTGACCTAGCAATGCCAGATCCAATTCCCTATTCATTTCCCCTAATAAAAAAGAAAAAAGAAAAACAAAACCAAAGAGCTAAAAATAACTCCTTGCCACTCTATTTTCAGTGTTTCAGCCATCGATTCTTACATTCTCTAACAAATCCCTTTTGCTCTTGTGGATTCAATACTTACCCGAGAGCCCACTGGAAATCAGCAAGGCAAAGCAATTTGTCATATTCCTCTGCCATGAAAGGATGTTGCACACTGTCCCATAAGCTCCCTGTATCTTTTGTGTAGTCTTACATATGGCCCACCAGGAAAATCTAGAGCCCCTTCTCTGGCATCATTTGGCATCAGCAATACAAAGTAGAAAAGCAGAAGCAGAGTTCTAGTCATGCTTCAAGCTGGTGAGAAGTCAGCGTTCACAGCAGGTCAAATTGTCAACTAGCTGAAATATTTCAGTACCAATCAGGCAATCTCTTCACAGGAAAGTTTTAAAAAGAAAGGAAGACTCCAACTGACAGCAGGTAGATGGCATGGAAAATGCCTATGCAACAAGTCACAAAACAAAAACTGGCATATACAGTGTACAGTATGTAAGACTCAGTAGCATCTCCAGCTCAGCTTTATTTATAGATATATGAGAGAAGAAGCACAAAGCATTTTTGACCTTGACTCACAAAGAGAAACAGTTTCACACACTTAAAATTCAAGAGAGTTTTCCAATTAAGAGTGACAAACATGTCCAGCAAGCTGAGCCACAGCTCTTGCTGCCAGCAGTATTGCAAGGAGTGTCTTTAATCATTTCCCAGTGATTTGAAGGAGCAGCAACATTTCTATCCTCTAGATGGGACAAGTTTGCTCTAGCACACTGACGCAGCTTTGGTTGGTCTCAAAACACTATATGAGATTTTGATTCAAATCCCCACCTGGCACTGATCTGGCACAGCTACATCCAGCTCCTAATTTTACCCTGCCCTTATTTTTGGGGCTGTTTTGTTTTCCTCAATTTATGACTGTATTATGGCTGTATTTTCCCTAGTGTGGTCTACGCTCACCAGGACTGCTGCTTGTTACAGCCCTGGAACATAGCTGGGAGGAAGGCTGGATGCATAATTCCTGCTCTTCTTACTCTTTCCCCTAGTAAAACATCACATCTGAAACAAGAAAGAAACTAAAAACCTCGGAGCCACTGTGGGATTTGAATTATGTTATCTATTCAGTATGAAAGTCCTGTTTCCGCATGGGATCATAATCAGAAAATAGCTAATGATCATATAAATATTATTAATCTGACCATGGCTTCAAGTACTGTTTTTAGTGTAGAACACCATACTAATAGGGGCGGCTTTGACATTAACAATGTGAAAAGGGCATCTTCCTAGAAATATAAACAAATCAGAAAATACCACTGCTATCTTTGATAATTACAAACATTAATAACAGTTATTATACAACCAGTCTTTAGAATTAGACTCAATAGCATAAATAAGGTGAAAATAATTATTATACACAAAAAACATCTGCAAAGGCCATTAGCCCAGTCTGGACTCCCATTCGCATTGCTTTGGATCTAATTTTCTGGAATGAGAGCTTTTGAAACAAAATAACAATCGAAGAACCGTAAATCAGTGCTTTTCAACTCACTGAGAAGTGCTTAAAATGCATGTTTCGGTCTAAAAGACTAAGGAAGTTCCTTCTGATGGCTAGAAATAACTTTCAGTGAAAAGAAAAACCCCAATTCTTCAGTTTACACAATTGCCAAGGTTCAGGCATGAGAGTAAGTTTCATTATTTTGATCTTCTCTTCAGTAAGGGCAGAAATGTCATTCATCTTGGATCTGAATTGCTAGATTTTTTGTTTGATTTCCCAGTCATCCCTAAATTCAGTCCAAATTGCCCTCAGATAATACAGATACCTCATCGGACAGATTATTTAGAAGGCTATTGCTGATGAACTTCCAACACTTGTATATGAAGCATCTGACTTGATTGTGCCCCAAGACAGAAATGGTACAGGGCTTCACCTTAAGAAGTTTCAAAGTATTTCTTTTTGTGAACACAAGGTTATTGTGGCTGTCCAGCATTCCAGTGGTTGCACTCAGAGGCAACCTATATTTGTACTTCAGATATAAAACCAAAATATGTAACAACATGCACTTCTGCTGTTTGAAAACAGTCACTGTTGTCCTACAAACTCATTACATAATACATACTTTGACATAATAGGTAGTACATATTGATGTCACCAGCTTTTCCCTTTTGAAAGGAAAGTAGTTTTCTTACATTCAAGGACTCTGTTTTTAAAGAGGTTAGTAGCCTTGCTGATGTCTTAAACATTCTGTAAGAGGGGCATAAAGTGATACTTCCATGATTTCTTTCTACACTTGTTGGCAGACCTACTTCCCTCACAGTCTTTGCAAGAGACCTGCTCCTGCCACCAAGTATGAACTGACTGCTGAAGAATTTAGCATTTCTCCAAGGAATACTTAAATACAGTTGTCTGCATCTATTATAATTTTATCCCAGGAGCTTTGCTTGTTCTGAGTTTGGTTTATAATTTCCGACCACCTCTACTCCTGATACATATAATAAACAAATAAAAGAGTAAAATGATCTTTATCCAACAAATTACCTTTGGCATTATGGTCCCAGATACTTGTGTATGCATTTGTAGGCAGAATTACACCTATTCTCTGATTTATATGTCTAAGAACTTCCTAAGCGTAAGTAAAGTACTACTAAAAACCACAGCAGGTCTGTATTTTATTGTTGTAGGATGTATAGTATAAGTACATACGATGTGTAATTAGCTGAGGGTAAAAGAACACAGTTCCACAAGAGTGACAAGAGATAAAATGAAGAGAGATACATTAAAAATACTGTACAAACCTATTTGTATACATAGGATGTATGGAAGGATGTGTATACTCACGTGTGCATATCTGCAAATTTCTACATTTTTACTCATACTGTCCCTTGGCCTAATTATTATTCCCATTCAGAAACATCATTGCAGTAGAGTCTCAACATTGTCAAATATCATCTTCTAAATGCATTAAAATGTCACTCTTCTCATCCATTGTAGCACAATCCTTACAATAATATCTTATTAGGTAGCAGTATATCCTACCACAGGAGATACCAAGAGCTCTGCATCCCTTATTACACCTTAATTACAAAATACAATCTGTTTGCTCAATGCCTTAACATGGTTGCTTAATTTCTGCTAGTTTCCTTTCTACCTGCTGCTCTGCCTGTGGCTATGCTGCAGACAATGGCCTCAGCAGACAAGCACTGGGCACAGGGCATATTGGTTCCTTCACAGGGCTTGAATGGCTTGAACACAGAAACAGTCAGCTATGAGAGAAAGCTCCATTATGCATTCCTTTCCTTCCATTAGAGTCTGCTCAGCACCTTCTCTGGTTTTTGAAGAACAATTTTTAGAAAGAATTTAATGATAGGGTTAGCTGTGTCAGACAGATGGCTTCAAATTACAGTTATTAGAATTCCAGCCTAACAATCTGCACTTTAATAATTAATCATTGAAGAGTTCTTATTTTAAGCTTCTCTTAGAAGCAGCTTTCTCTGCTGTGTGGGGAGAGGATTGAGAAATTCAATGAATCCTAGCCCACGCTTTCTCTTCTTAGCAAAGCACAGGGACATCTTTCTAACCAATGTCTTGCAGCTGCAGAAATGTTCTTTGCACTGCAAGAACAAAGATGCCTGAAATAGTGAATTACTATAATTCAGTCAGTTCCCTTAGAACTGCAGACATTATCCACTATGCACACACAAGTCATTTTTACAAGGCATATTTAAAAACTGTTTATTTAAGAAGCAAAATTTTGTCTTCAGGGGTGCAACATTTCCTGTCACAGTGTAAAGTCAATACTTGCCATATACACTCACCACTGATCTGACTTCACTTCAGGCATCTTCTTGGCTGAGTTTGAAAACCTGCATGTTCTCTAGCAAGACAAACATGAAAGGAAATGTGTGAGCAGTGGCAAGCCACCAGAAACCTGGGACAGCCAGCCTGCATCTTCACTTTTCCACAGCCTTGTTGCAAGGAGCTAGAAGCCAGTCTGAGGCTTTGCTCAGTGGATGCAGTTGTGGGACTGCTTTAGTGGCAGGTGCTGCCTCCTACTGTTCCAGCATTTGTTCTGCTGCCTGATGGCCATCCTCACAGTTTTCCAGCTGTTCCTATGTATATATGCCCTCACAGACACACACACTCACATATATTATTTAGATCTAACTTTAAGGTCTTGATTTATTTATTCTTTTGAGATGCAAATTGCAAATTTGAATTCTGATCTTGATTTAACTATTTTGTATCCACTCTGAACTTTGAAACTTGATTTGAAAACACTTCACTTGGTTTGAATAGCTATTACAGCATTTTCATGTGAAAACCATACACTTCTTCAGCCCTCTACTTTATTGAAAGTGTAATTTCCATGGGTATTTACCCTTAGGACCATTTAGCTACTTGACTTTCAGCTTGGCCTCTAAGTGTGCAAAAGCTGTGAAGATGAACAGAGAGTAGGTTAATTAACACCAAGTTCTTAATATCTGCATGGACTTTAGAGAATGCCTGAAGATGTACCCTGGTTTGAGAGTACCACTTACTGAATTCTTTTTAGCCATTTGTCCTTCTCTTCCTTCTTCTCATGGGGAATCAAAATACTGAGAAAGCTGAAAATTGCTGAGGATGCCTGGGAGTGAGTTTGGCCACAGCTCCTCTGCAGTTCTCAATGCCTGAATGCTGAAGGAATAGCACAGAGACTCACTTCTAGTGGCAGGAAGCTGAACAGAGCTGTCCTTTCTTGTGTTTCAAACGTGAGGTACCCCAGGAAAGGGCCTGGAACCAGGAACTAAAGCAGGGGAAGGCAGAAATGCAAAATGGTTTGGTCATTCATGGTTTTAACAGCAAAACAGACATCAAAGTTTTCAAGGATGTACTTTCCATGGCACTCTATTTGTTTTTTTAAATTGTTTTCTTTAAGATGCATATTTCTGGCATCCTAAAATGCATAATTAGTCTCTAAAAAGGGAAACAGAACCCCATTTGTTTATCAAAGGGGCTGGAGCAAACTCCCAAAAAGCCATTCTTGAATAAATAAGTACAGATGCTAAGTGCAATTAGGAAGGGAAAAAGACTGAATCTTTATCTTCTTACCTGAGAGACTGATCATTGTCAAAAATTTTATGCTTTCTCGTAGAGCTCTACAGACATGCTTTTGTACAGAAGAACAAGACAATAGCTCCCTCACAGCCACTTTAATCTGTAATACTAATAATATATGTCACAATGTTTCCATGCACTGGAAAGACTACAGTCAGGGTAAATTTAACCTTAAGTCTCTGCTTCTCCATTCTCTTGAGCTAGTAGAATGGCTTCACTGACCTCATATCAGACAAATGAGGTTAGTGCCCAGAAGGTGAGCAAGAGCAGAGATCTCACAGAGTAGGTGAAACACATTTATTGAACTGGGGAGCTCAGAACTGGACACAGCACTCAAGATGTGGCCTCACCAGGGCAGAGTAGAGGGGGAGGAGAACCTCCCTCAGTCTACTGGCCACGCTCTTTTCAATGCATCCCAGGATACCATTGTCCTTTTCAGCCAAAAAGGAACATCTCCTTGGGATGCTTTATGTAAAAGACAAATATTCACTTATCAATTCAATGCCATTTACAGGTTTGGTTTTTTTGTTTGTTTGTTTGTTTGTTTTTTAGGATTCACCTGACCAAGGGTAGGGTTAGAATATTTGTCCTTAAAGCATATACCGACTTGTAAGTTTTGTGCTAACCTCCATTTGCAAAGAATAGCCAGTGATAAAAAGATAGTCATCTGATGCGTCTCAGACATATACCTCAAGATGAGATGAATCAAACTCCCCAAGTCCTATTTCTTCCAACTGACTTTATAAGCCAGACAGCAGAATGCAGAGAAACTCATTGTTTGCAAGAGCAAAATCCAGTGCAGTCTGTTCCTTTTGTATTACTGCTAGAAGACTGGATTGATGTCAGTGTTGGAAACACGGTGCTGGGCAGCTTGTGCACATCAGCACCTCTTAGGAGTCACCTAGGGAGCAGCCAAAGCCATACTGCCTGATTTTCATGTCATGCAAGTAGTAGCTGATTTCAGAAAGGTTACTTGCAAAATAACATCTACAAATGAAGTTACATGCTTTAAAGTCACTTTTCTTTGTCTCAAATGCTTCTCTGAAGCTGAAAGGAGAGCAAATATGCTTCTATTATATGCTGCTTTTCCTTCTTGATTTGAAGTTCTAAGGCACCATAATAAAAAAAATAGCCTTTTTTTCCTCACAAGCTAGGGCTAGTCTGTGTGCTGGTGCACAGTAGTCTACCTTAGAGCACAAGATAAAAGCTGAGCAGGAGTTCAGCAATGAGGTTCACTTCTTTAATACGGTCCCAAGCTTACCCATAAATTAATGTTCTAAAATGACAGAGTTTCCCCATATGAGGATTGCCCCTAGGGTTGATCATAGGGCTGAATCTTTTGTTCAGGTTAGCACACCTAACAAAAAAGCCATGATCAGATCAGAGCATGACTAGCCAAAGAGCCAAGGCCGCAATCTCATCAGCCTACAAATCTGAGGCTGCAGAAATCCTGCCTGCAGGATTTCACTGTGAACCTATCTGATCAAATCACATCCACAAAGCTATCAAGGTTGCAGTAGAACTTGTTTGTCTCTCAGGAAAGATTTCCTATTTTTAGTTGCATAAATTAGAGTTAATGAAATATTGTGAAGAAAATATAATTGACAATAATATTAACTATTGCAAACCAAATGGTTTTTTTTTTCCTGAGCTAGTAGTGTTAAAGTCAAGAAGTAGCAAGTGCTTGTAATGTGAAGTATTCTATTTTCTAGAAAGAACAGCAGTGCTGTTGTTCTTTCAAGTGTGATTTTCCCCTGCTTTTCCTTTTCCCTTGAACACAATCCCACAGTCCCCCAAAAGCTTAACTTCCTAACCCGGTCTTGATTTATTCAAGAAATTGACATGTGCCCAATCAAGTAACCCTGAAGTGATTAACTGGAATGTGTTTTGTTCACTGATTTGTTATTATATGATATGCTAGCATTTTAAGCTAATAAAGAAAAGTGGTCCAGTAACTCTTTCCATCAGGGGGGGAAAAATAAAAAGAAGACTCTGCTTTGTGTAGGTTTGTTTTCTAACAAATTTACATGGAAGGCAACATATTTTGCAGTATTGCCAAATATAAGTGTTTACATATCAAGTCCTTATTCTTAAAGTTTCTTGACATTATAAAACAGGAAGTATATGGGGACATTTTTTAACCTCAGCCTTTAGGCTATCCTTGGGTTTCAATCAGAATTTGGCAATGAAGTTTGAAAGAAAACTTACGTTTTCTTAATAAAAACTGAAGCTCTGATGTTAACATATTGGAATCTTCCCAATGCTGAAAACAACATGAGTATGGAAGACATCTTTCCTTGTTAAAAGGATTATTACTTCCAGAGAGCCTATGTCTGCTTGATGTCATAGTTTGGTAAGAAGGCACAACTGTGTTATTCAGACAGCATGAAAGGACACTGTGGCACAAATGACTGAACATTAAACAGGGACAGGTAGTGTGAAAAGTAGGTCTTTGTCCAGACAGAAGAGAGAAGCTGAAGAGGTAACACAAATGTGTTGTACCAAAAGAAAAGAAAAGCAGTCAAAACAAATCTCGGTGTCTGCTGAAGAGATAGTAATGGCATTGCATTGCATCCATCCTTGCAACTGGCATAAGATTCTGTCTCAGGAAAAAACAAAACAAAACAAAACAAAACAAAACAAAACAAAACAAAACAAACACTTTGCTTCTGAGCTTTAGACTGTAAATCAAAGAAATTTACTTTCAGTGAAGAATAAATATTTTTCCACAGCAACATAATCAGACAAATAAATGTCCATCACTGCTACTAAACAACATTCCTGTGCTATGAAATTCTGAATAGGAATGGGAAAAAATCTCATGGCTGATGATACACACAGATTAGATCAGAAGAACCTCTCCATGTGGAAACACAACTCCTATGGTGGAAACTGGTATCTGGTCAGTCTGCTTTAGTTACACTTGCACACTAAAACATACAAGTGAAATGGAGTTCACAGGATTTTCTATCACATATAAATCCCTCTAGCTAAGTCAGGAGCATAAGACTTGCCAGAGGAAGACACAAAAACAGTAGCTGCTAACAATTTGTGGAATAGCACTGGCAAGAAGTCTGCTGCTAACAATAGGAATGGGAATACTTGTTAAACATTCTGCTTACTGTAGTGGATCCACCCCTTCCAGTCACTTCTGTGCACAGCATGCACCTGAGCTCCCCTGGGTTGGCCATGCCTTCCTGCCAGGTGCTCAATCACTGGTTCAAGCCATGACTTAGCATTTCCACTAAAGTGGTCACTTATCATAGAATCATAGAATGGCCTGGATTGAAAAGGACGACAGTGATCATCTAGATTCAACCCCCTGCTATGTGCAGGGTCACCAACCACCAGACCAGGTTGCCCAGGGCCACATCCAGCCTAGTCCTGAATGCTTCCAGGGATTGGGCATTCCTCCTTGGGCAACTTGTTCCAGTACTTCACCACCCTCTATGTGAGAAACTTTCTTCTAGTATCTAACCTAAACCTCCCCTGTCTCAGTTTAAAACCATTCCTCCTTGTCCTTCCACTATCCACCCTTGTAAACAGCTGTTCCCCCTCCTTTTTATATGCTCCCTTCAAGCACTGGAAGGCCACTTCCAATAATGATTAATGAATATTTTCAGCAATCTTTTCTGGCCTTACAGAAACTCATATTTTGCGTGCCTTTCTCATTACTGTGTTTGTCAGCAGATGTTTTCATTGTACCATCCATTATGCACCCCTATTCTGCCCTTGTGAGGCTTCATCTGGAGTACTGTGTCTACGTCTGGGGCCCCCAACACAAGATGTGGAGATTTTGATGCTGGTCCATAGGAGGGCCACAAAAATGATCCAAGGGCTGGAGCACCTCTCCTATGAAGATACAATGAAGGAAGTGGGCTTGTACAGCCTGAAAAAGAGAAGGCTGCAGGAAGATCTCATTGCAGCCTTCCAATATTTAAAAGGAGTTTATAAACATGATGGAAAACAACTTTTTACATGGATAGATAATGACAGGACAAGTGGGAATGTTTCTAAACTAAAGGAAGGGATATTTATTAGATGTCAGGGTAAGCATTTTACGGAGAGAGTGGTGAGGTGCTGGATCAGGGGAAAGATAGTATAAACTGATACTGCTAGCTGATAATATCAAAAGAAAGGAATGAATAGGTTCAATTTCATTCAACACATAACACGCCTCCTTATGAAAAATGCAGCAAATTTATAAAACATCTCATAATACGTAGTACAGCATGAGAAGAGTAGTTTTAATTGGTAGGTACTGTTAATTATTCCCATCCCATTAATAACAATGGATTTTTTTTTTTTTTGTAGAAAATTAGAAATCAAATTGAAAAGTAATTACTTCATTAAATTTAGTGATTATATGTTACAGCCATCTCAATCTTTGTTAAAATGAATGACAAGCAACTTTTCTCATTCATTGCGCTGTGTGAATTTTAAAAGTTCAACTTTCCCACTTAATCTTAAAACAAGATTGAAGAGTTACAGTAGATATATTCCTGAGTCAAGTGGGTAGAGGGCTTTGGAAATTAGAAAGGGATGTCTGCACTGTAACCACAGAAACCAGAAATATGTTATGTAAATGTTGACTTCAGTGAAACCGTTAAAGGAGATCCTTTACTTTAAGGATATCCTCTCAGTTAGAAGACATAGTTCTTTCCTAGTGCTTCCACTTTCCCCCTGGACTTATGGCAGGGGAGGGGAGTGGAAAGAAAGATTAAAAAAAAATAACAATTCCTTACAAATGATCTTCCTTTTTGAATTTTGAGGAGGCCAGATGGAGCACTGTAAGACAGAATAAATTCTGTAGCTTCAGCAGAATTTTCTGAGCTGTTGTCAGTGTCATGGTAAGTAATGGGAAGATCCAAGGATGCCATGAGACCAGAATGAGATGCTGGATCCTGTGCTTAAGAAGAATGGTGGGAGAGACTACATATCATAGAATCATAGAAGATTGGAGATTATATGGGAAAGCAGATTCCACATCACTTCTTGGAGTGCTAGAAAACTCACTAGATCTGATAGGTCTTCACTGCCATGCTTAAGGAGGTATGGTCTAACAATTTTCTTACCTGATATAAGTAAATAAATAAATAAATCATAGACTCAGAACACCGGACTGAAAATAGGCCGCAGTCCTCCCACATATCCTATTCTGTTCAGAAAGCTGTTTTCATTCTGGCTTGCATGCAAGGAGTGAAACACACCTATTTTCATATTTACTTTGTCTTTCATTCTGTTTTTCTGTGGGCTCTTAATGCACACCGACTGAGAGAGACTTGTGGGGGGCTTTGGGGCAGGTAAGACTGTACTGGGCAAGGGATCAATGTCTACACATATCTAAGGTGTGAGAGGCAAAGGGATGAGGCCAGACTCTTCAGTGATGTGTGGAGATAGGACAAGGCGAAATGGTCACAAACTGAAGCATAGAAAGTTCTGCACAAATGTGCATAACAACTTCTTCACAGTAAGGGTGATGGAGCACTGGAACAGGCTGCCTGAAGAAGTTTTGGAGTCTCTTTCTCTGGAGACATTCTAGACCCACTTGGACACCTACCTGGTTTAGGATTTGGCAGGGAGGTTGGATTAGATGATCTCTAGAGGTCCTTTCCAGCCCCTGCAATTCTGTGATTTGGTGACACTTTTTCCTCATACTTTTATCTTACCTGTATGATAAGGTGAGAGAAAGGAAAGTTGTCTGAAATCATTTGCAGGCAGCTAGGCAGTGATAGAGAGAGGTCCCCCTAGCCCTCTTGAGACACATTCACCACCCTCTCATGGAAGGCACATTACACACGGGAGGAAGAAGTGGCTGGAGCCCCTGAGGGTTCCCATGTCCAGGGAGAAGACATTCTTTATAGCAAGCAAAATAGCACAGGGGAGCTATCCCAAAGAAAGGGACCTTCAGCACCCCCATCCTTCCTTCTCCTTCAAAACTGGGGCAACTGTCAGACTGTAGGCCACATCTCCCAACACTGCCGTGTTTTAGTTATCAGGGGACATTGTTAGAATATCACCATGGCCTCCTGATCTCATAAGTCACCTCATAGCCTTTGGTTCTGAGCCCTGTAAATATGGGAATCCTGTGTGCAGAACTTCAGTTACTGAGCAAGGGATGCCAGTGGCAACTTTGAGTTCAATAGCCAAGTGGTTTTTTTTGTTTGTTTGTTTGTTTTTTTGCCAAGGAGGCAGGTTAGATTGCACTCCTACCAAGAAGAGGTGTCTGATAGAGAGGCTCTATACTGTCAAGAGGTCTCACTCATCATCTGAGAGTGATGAGAAACCTATGGAGGTGGATCCAGAGCCAGAGGAAGAGGTTATGAAAGTGCATCCAACTCCATCAGGGCAGAAACATCATTAGCTCATCACTCTCAGTGCAGGAGGATATACAGACCCAGAATCCAGCCCTACCATCGCAGAAGAATGGGGTTCTGTTCACCTCCCTCCACATGGCTGCCTCAAAGATGGTGCTAAACCGCCCTATCCAGGAAAGCCCTAATTCCAGAATCACCCTGGAGGCTCAAATGGGAGATTCATTTCCTGGAAATACTTTTGACAACCAAGGCTGCTGTGAACCCATCCTTCTTTTCACTACCTCCCTCCCTCACCAAGACCTGTCGTGTCTTCACCAAGAGGAAGAAAGGGAGGGCTGGAACTGGCATCTTCTGAGCTGCTGCACTGGGGCAACTGGGTTCAGCAGAGGTACCAGGCCCACACTGCAGCATGGACAACTTGCAGCTGGACGAAAGGAAAAGTCTATCACCATAAAGGTGCTCAGGTATGGAAGTAATGCCCAGAGAGGATAGGGGGTTCAAATCTCCCTACAGTTTTCAAACTTTACTGAGCTTGGCTGAATGCAACACCTCTCCTATGAAGAAAGGCTGTGAGAGAAAGTCTGTGAGAATTTGGGTGTTGGAGCTTGATGATCCTTGAGGTCCCTTCCAACCCAAGCCATCCTATGATTTTACGAGGATTAAGCCTGGAAAAGGCTGTGGGAATTCTTTGTTGCATTCTTTATTCCTTATTTATTTGCCTTTTTGACACATAAAGGAGGCTTATAATAAAGATGGAAATCAAATACTTTTCCTCAGGGTCTGTAGTGATTGGATAAGGGGCAATGATTTAAATTGAAAGAGAGTATATTTATAGTAGATGTAAGGAAGAAATCCATTATGAGGGTGGTGAGACAGCAGCACAGACTGCCCAAAGAAGCTATGGATGCCTCATCACTAGAAGTATTCAAGGTTAGGTTGAGTGGGGCTTTGGAGCAACCTCGTCAAGTGAAATGTTTCCCCATCAGTACCAGAGGGGGATTATAACACAAACTATTCTGTATGCAATTAATCTAACCCAAAGAATTTACAAGCAGTCCTCTGAAGATGTAGTCTGCTCCGTGGCCTCAAAAACAGCAGGAGCTAAAGGGAGAAAAGACTCTATGAAGCAGCTGAAAGGGAATACCTTCTCCCATAGGACCCAAGGGAATGGTTGGATTTTAGGAAAAGATTCCTGCCAGAATTCAATAAGCATTTGGACAACAGCCTCCAGAACATGATTTGAATTTTGACTGATACTGTCTGGAACCAGGTGTTAGACTCAGTGATCCTTATTGGTCACTTCCAAGTTAGGATATTCTATGTTATGTTGTCTATCTGGATTTCAGTGAAATGTTTGACACCATTTATCATAGTCTTCTGTGGGAGAAACTGGCCAAACAGAGAATGTAGCAGTGAGGTGGTGAGTGCTGCATTTCAGCAGTGATGGCAGTGCCATGAGAAACAAGCCACATTCTGGATGGCCGTGCAGATTTTTGCAAGTGCAGCATGCACACTCTTGTTTGTCACTGGTGAAAATGTACCACTAATGGCATTGAATATGCTGAAAAATAGTGTTTTATAGCTGAGAATTTGCTCTATTACATAGGATTATTGTGCTCTTTGTAAGGGTTTTAGTTTCTGTGGAAATAAATAGGAAGCATTACTTTCAAAGCAACCAATGTATGTGCAATCCATGGGAATTACTCTTTACTAAGCACAGCCCAGACAAGCCACAGGTTTGGACAGACGTAATTTAGATTAATAACAAGCACTGAAAAAATAGCTAAAATTTCAGGTTGAGTTAAAAGTTAAAAATTTCATTCCATCGCTAAAACAAGTGTATGAAATCCATAATACATGCAGTCAAGGAAAGTTTCAAATTCAGAGACACTAAAACCAAACACTGGCTTCAAAATTGCACCATTCCCACTTGCAAGTGAAAATCAAATCACTAGGATAAGTACCAAAGTTTGAAAATTTGTACATGTAATCCACAGGAATAATGAAAGGCTCAGCTGAAACTGCAAAGATCTAGCCTTATAGATCCAGGGATGTCAGAAAGCCTGGCGTGAACCTGTCTCAACATTGATTTTAGAACAGTACAGTGTGAGGTTTTTATGAACATTCATGAGCTCACAAGCAGCATCTCTCCTAATACATCCAGAATTGTGATGGTCAAAAATTATGAAAAAAATTATGAATTTACATCAGATTTAAGTCATCTCTCTGTTGAGCTCAATTATTAGAAAATAGAGGTTGTAAAGTGGAAAAAAAAAATCTAAGAAGTTAGAAATGCTGAATGGATCATCATCATAAAGCATTTTTAAAATTGCTACATAATTGAAGTTAATTTCACATTGTTACTATGATGAATACCTTACGAAAGCTGAAGATGATGCACTTGGAGTCTTTATATTATGTGCCAGACTTTCAACTTAATTTGGATAAGCACATTTTTCACTAATACTTACATTTGCTCCTTTGAATGGAAAATCTGGCTCGGTTTTCTACATGAGTACATTATTCTATTTCTAAGCCCTACCTTACTAAATAATTTCTATCATTATAAAGCATTAAAATCTCAATTCTAAAAAAATACATAGGAGATATTTTAAACACCAGCATGTTCCCACTTCAAATATAGAAAGAAAAGCAGGAAATAAAATGGTGTATGATAGTACAGGAGAGCATCATAGCAAAAAATCTTTCAGAGATAAGGCATATGAATCTGGCTAGCTGCCTAGCTTTCTGACGGTCTTTGTTAGGCTTGCTGAGAGTTACTTGAATTTCAAATTGTTTTCTAAGCCAGCAAATAGCAGGAGCCTCCTAACCAGCTTGTAATAAGTACAGAAGCTGAACTCTGTGGAGCCATTTCTCCCTGCTTTTGGTTCTCTTTGGAACTCTTAGAGACAAAGCAATGGACCTGGAAATTGGAAATTTTAATTGAAAGTTCACATACAAAAAGCAATTTGGTAACCCTCTGTACATCAAATCATAAAAAAAGAAAGCAGGATGCTATTAGTCTCATATGCCATAAGGCCTTAAACAGACTGTGTCAGAAGTATCAAACCTTCCCTGTTATTTTTACTTCCTTATAGAAATTCTTTTTACATGCACTTCATTAGCACAATAAATGGAAATGCTAAATGCAGAAAGCCAAGTGACCACAGTGCAGGCTCTCTTCTGTCCAATGTTTTTCTGAATGACAGGACATGAGAAATTAAAAAGTCATCACTCAAGGATATATATTTTTTTCCCTTTCCAAGACATAACTTAGTGTCACATTTTTAGTATATGTTTAGGGATTTCATGAAATTAAGTCTTTGCCTGTACTAGCAGCTCTGAAAGTGAGCAATGAAGCAGCCCATAATAGAAAAGGCCTACTGTCAAATTGCCACCTGTTATCCAAAGCGAGAGGGAAATGATCTGAGGACTATCATTGGCAAAGGGGAAGAAAAACTATGTTTAAACTGTAAAACTGTAAAACATTCTTCAGAGCTTAAATCATGTCCTCACTCTGCAGGAGACCTGCCTCTTCTCCACCACAGTTTCTAAGAGAAGGATATCTGGCATGTATGATAGAAGCAAAATGCAGTTGACTGGATCCCCTGTCTGGGGATTAGAGAACCACCTTTAGAGAGACAATCTCTTCGCCTTAGCAGAGCCAGAATTTTACATCTCCTCTTATCCAAATAAAATAAGGAGACTGACTAATATAAATTATATAAGTAAAACCTGTGTACTTTTATTTCCTAAAAATAGAAAGCAGATGTAATGTTTTGTCATTAAATACAAAGAACAAAACAAAACAACTCATTTAACTTCTTAAATAATAATAATTAAAAAAACTGTATTTAATTAAGCTGAAGATAGATGTAACCATAACAACAATGCTTAATGAAAGGAACCCCTGTTTACAAATAGCAGCAGACTGATTCTCATCTGGTGCAATTCAGAGTTACTTCATTGATTTCAGAAAGTGCTGATTTACTGCAGTTGAGAATCTCATCCAACATCAACAAATTCCACTTTAAATGAATTGTCATAAAGATTGCAGTATTTCAAACAATGTGTGTTTATTTGGAGGGAAGGAGGGAGGGGTGAACTGACAGCATAGCCTATCGAGTGGGGGATTTATGTATTCTCATTACTGAGGAGTTATCTGGAATACTTTATTGATGAGTTTGTGCTGGATGCATAATTACCAGAGGTTAAAAAAGACTGAAAACCAACCATTAAAAAGTCAATGAAAATTGTGATGAAAAAGAGTTTTTGTATTTGTATTTTGCTCAACTTTAAATGTGATATTAAAGCTGCTCCCTTCAGGCAGGTGGAGAGATAAGCTATTTCCGATATCTCTTATCACAATTTGAAAGCCACAGGAAAAATTGATATTATACTGGAGGAACCAAGAGGACAGAGTGAAGAGAGGTCTTTGTTCTGCCAGGTGCAAAAATGCCATTTTCATGAGAAGGAACCCCTTCCCATAGGTTATGTGGCAAAATTTATTATGTTACTGTAGAAGAGCTTTCATTTAAAAATGCTGGCGCTGTGTACGCTGTTTGTGTTCCCATCTCAAAAGACAGCTGTAGTGCCAAGGTGAGACAAATAGGAACCTTCCTGGCTGGGGAAAAGGCTGGCTAAAATGCATTTTGATAGTGATTTTCAGTTTTACAGTCTGGTCTGTCTTCTGTTGCCTTCTTCGAAGAGAGAATTGAAACAGGTCCCCAAATCTCAGAAAGTTTGTTCAACATCACATAGAAAGATCTATTTCCTTGGACCATCAAGCAAAGAGACTGTGATGAAAATCATGTATTGAAAAAAGTGAAGTTTTATTTTGCTTCACTTTTTAGAATCTTTGTCAATCCTTCAAAGGAAAGGTGTATTTTATTGTCAAGACTAATAGAGGTGGAAATACAGCCACTTCCCTTGCTACCTATGTATCACCTACACAGTCCATTCAGCCTCCTTTTGCTCATTGGCCAGATTCTTGCATGTAGAGAACATGTTTGGAAGGAAAAAGCGGCCTTGTTAATGATTTCTAAAAGGTTGTTCCTTCCTTACAGGTCATTGGGAAAAAAAAAAGAACAGATCACTAATTGTCGTCCAAAATGATTGTATCTTTCCTTAAACTTTTGGATACATCAGTTTTGTAGGTACGTCAGCTGCCTGTAAGTGTATTATCAAGATAGTCCATCACTATCAGCTGACTTTTTGTCTTCTAGTTTCACAATCCTTTGAAATTTTCTTCTTTAGTCACCCACCTTTCGTATTAAAAATCAGTAAGGAAAGCACAGCTTACATTCCCATTTCTGCTAAAGGACAGTTAATTTAAACTACTTCCTGTAGGGGACATAACTAAGAAGATGCATTTTGCATCTGAACGGTGTTTTTGTTGTTGTTGTTTCCTTCTGGGTATGAGACAATGCAGATCTGGTAAACTGATCAAATCGTGTGTAATGAAAATGATCCCAGTGCTTCAGGTTCATTAGTCTCACAGTGTGAACTTTAATAAAAATGATTAACTAGATTATATGCAATTAGAACAATTGGAGTTACAAATTGTGTACATGTACATGTTTAAAAAGGGAGTGATCATTTAAAAAAATATTTGAGTAAACGACAGAGAATAATGTGTGATTGAAATGCATATCAATAACTGTAATTCTTAGTTTACACAAAAGGAACTCTCAATCACTGCCCTAATAGTCACTTCATTTGCAAATGTTATCAAGCTATTGTTAATTCATCTTTAAGAGCAAGAATTCAGGCAAGGTTTACCTTCTATGTGTAGACATGGAAATAGCCCATTCATTTCAGAGGGAATATTCAATGACATTAAATACACGCACATGGTACGTGAGTTGATGAAATGGTGTCAGAACCCAGATTAAATGAAGAAAACTGGGTTCTTTACATATTACGGATAATAATGATGTAGTGGTCTCAGTGGCACTAGGCATGTTGGTTGGGGCCATGCAGTTGTGCCCTGCTGCACATATAACTGAGAGGTGAAAAGGTTAAACTCACCAGATCACAGGAAACCTGATGAAACTACCCTGTCAGGCTTGCATAACCGAAATACTATTTACTACCAGGGCTTTCCAGTTGTACCTACACCTTACTCAAGAAATCACTTTCACCTTTTTATTTTTCCCCCTACCTGTCTTCCTTACTGTAACAAAAGGAATACATCAGCCTTGAAACTCGCCACAGAAGAGCCAGGTGCAAAGTCCCACATACTGTGTTAGATTTTATTTATGCTAAAGTGAAACACTGTGTAGTGCCTGTAATGCAACACATGTGACATTGTGGAATCCAATCTGTTATGAATCCTTATTACCAAAAAACTACCACTGGTCTGCTGGATTGCATTGCTGAAATGCTACACAGTCTGTTCTCAGCTTCACTGCCACCTTGTTTTCTCTGTTCTCCCTTCTCCCACTTAGTTATGACAGCCTGAAACTATAAAAGGTAATTCACTATTACGCTAAGATTAAATATATTGTTCAAAATTATACAGTTTTGGTAATCTCCTTTCTGCCTCTCTAGCAACATTAGAAGTACAACAGGAAAGCTTCACGTTAGCATGCAGCCACATTTGCCATATTATCTATATGTGATAAATGTCAAGGTGGCCTTATGCTGTTTTGCCATCTCTGTCTTTCTCTCTGCTGCCTTAAAGCCATTAGCTTGAAAAGATACCAAGCGATTGCTGGCAACTGATTTCAATACAGAAGAAAATGCCTGATTGCTGCATTCTGTGAAAACTTGATAGAGACGTTGATTAGAAGCTGGCTGCAAGTAAAAGTAGGACAGCTCTCTTTTGACTGTTCCTAAAAGGAAGGGAGAAATAAACAACAACCATAAATAGTGGAAAGTGAGTCAGCTCAGAGGAACTGATTACTTCAAAGAAAATATATCAGAGAGAGCTTTCATCTGAAAATATGTAATTCCTTCTACTTCAAAATGGCACTAAAAACAGTTGACTACCCTTCACTTGAACAGGAAGGTATGTGAGGTACCATATCTCTATCAACCAGAAGATGCATGCATATTTAATAGAAGCATTGTACAGAGACAAGCTGTTCTCACTTCAACTGAGAAGGTCACATCTCAAGATTTGAAAGTTTGGGAATTATAGATAACAGGTTAAAAATAGCGTCTAATTACAAGCATATTTACCATAATGGCATTTCAGCCTAAAGACAGTAGGAATGTCTAAGAGAAAATATTAATCTGCTGTCTAAGAAGCTCTCTTTCTGTGATCAAGCCTATTCTTAGCAGAATACACTCTAGCCAGCAAAATTAAAGTAATGCATACTTTAAGATACAGAGCATGCTTGATACACAGAAGGCAAAGCACTATTAGATTTAGATTTTGTGAATGACCTGAAGTGCAAGTTAAAAGTAATTTAGATGATAAACGGTACAGTTACTCAACACTCAATATCACCAATAATCACTTTAAAAATCACTCTGCTTCTCTGCACAGTTTTCCAAGTAACAGTATTTGTTTCTTCCCATAACTCAAATTCCTCTGGGAGGTGGTGTCTTTATAGAAAGCAGTGATCAGCAACACTGCTAAAGCAGGCTTGAAGTTCTGGAACAGGAAGTTGATACGAAAACTGAGCATGTGTGAAATGGGAATTGTGCACACGGTCAAACAGAGGCTAAAATAAGTATACGTTAAATGTGGACTAATGCATAAGCTAAAAGGCCAGGATATTAATATGTAAACATCTGTCAGTCTTTGCAGAAAATACTTAGCATCTTCTGAATTTCTAAAGGTTAGCCTCTTAACTTTCTGTTTCTAGAGATGAGTGGAAATTCTCACTTACAGAAATGTGACTACTCCAATGAAAACATCACTTTCCCCAATTCACTTTACAGCACAAGGTAAATCATAATGATTTGCCTCATCTTGCTGTTCCACAGTGAGTCCCTCAACTGTGACAAATCATAAAGCCTGGTGCTGCCCTGAATCTGGTACAGGCTGCCCTGTTGTTCTGCAGGTGCACTGGTCAGCTGGAAGGTCTCAGTTAGCAAGTTTGAGAGCCTTGCTTTTGGCCTGTCACTCCCCTGTGCTTAGAGAAACTCATTTTGGAGCCTTCAGCCAGCAGAAGAGTGGGATCAGGGCATTGCTTACAGCTTGGGGAGTGGAAGTAGGAGCAGAACTGACCTTTACCTCAGGACTATAGCTGCCCAGGTTTTTGCTTTTCTTTATAAATCATCTCTTTGTTCTTTTTTTTTCTTCATCATCTTTTTGCCTACAGCTCTCTCCTCTCAAAACTTGATTTTTCATTATCCCCCAAAAGCTGCCTGAAATCCAAGAAGCAGTTAAGACCCACAAAGACATAACTGGGAGGGCAAAGAACTTGCCTAGCTGTAAGCAAGGCAGGCAAATCTATGCAAGGCTATAACTGGCACAGCTATAAGATGTCCAGGTATTACTTCACATTGTGCCCAAAAGTCTCACCAATTCTGTCAGTGATCTGTTCATCACATAGAGGAAAACCACTTTTAGAAGCTTTGTTTGCATCACATTTGTGCAAGGCATTACTGTGGGACTATGATCTGCACTATCATACAGGTGATGGAGACCTGAACTGCCAACTGTGTGTTGGGATATGTTTAGCTTGGTTCACAAAAGCATGCATATAAATGCATGGAGCATGTAAACTGAGAAACATTACACCCAATAAGAAAATCTGGAGCTTTTGGTTCCTAATAACTATATGAAAGCATACACTTTATTTCTTCTTTTTAACTTACAGGTTATTCTTATACCAGCTAGGCTTTGCTTTGGGGTTTTTGGTTTTGTTTCCCCCTCTCCTAATTCATCTCCTTACTGTTTTGCTAGGTCAGTGATTTTGAAATTTATTTTCCAGTGAGAAAGCAAAGATTCACAAGCAGAAGCCATAAATGAATTAGATAGAAATAATATGACAGATATTGATGCCCTTTTCACTGAAAGAAACCTTTGAGAGTAGAGACAGCAGGACAGGAAGACAGTAAGCACAAGGCATCATGGAAGGGCACAAGGAGAAGTGTTTTTATAGGATAAGACAGTGAGACTCTACAGCAAAACTAAAGGAGAAAAACAATTCCAGTCAAACACAAATGAAGCAATAACTTCCCAGTTGCCACTGTCCTCTGGCAACAAGTCCATTCAGAGATCAGTTTAAAAAAGTATTACCTGTTCAGTGCACAGAAAATGATAATGTTAATATGCTCTGCTGTGCTCACTGCTTGTTACTGTGATGGGGATTTCACTGCAAGGTAGCTTTAAAAAACTTACCAAGCTAACAAAATCCTTTCCCTTCAGTTTGCTCACCTTCAGTTATTTTTATTTATTTATTTATTTATTTATTTATTTCCCCAAATCTTTTTTTGTCTTAATTTGATCTATCTTGTTTCTGACACTTACCATGCTGGAGCTATTCTACCCAGTTAACATGAAGTCACCCAGTTTTGAAGAGAGCTTTTTGTCAAGCCTTAGGCACCTGGGGATCTGTTCCTTTTCTGTCTTGGGAGAACAATTAAAATGTGTTCAGGTTTTATTTTGATAAGGAATTATTGAATAGCAGATGCTCTTACTAACCATGTCTGAAAAAGAAGGGGGTATTCTATACGTGTACCCATGCAACACAAGAAGATACTAATTTGTCATGGGCTAACACATGGAGATTAGTATTGAGATCTGTTGGATTTGTTGAAGCAATGATCTCAGAAGTATTTTGGCCTTTTATGTGCTCCGTTTGTGGTAGTTCCCCCCTGCATCCAACTAGATGCAGTGAAGTTCCTGTGTCTACTATATTCAGCGTATAATGAACAGAGGGAAAACAAAAGTGACTGTGTTAGCTTTTGGTAAAACCACTCTTGTGATCATTCTTCTAATGGAAATACATTTCCTTTTCTATTAAGGGCTGGAATTTGGTCTTTCTAATTTAATTATTACCATTTATTCATTTCTTAGTCACAGAAAACAGTATTGCTTCATTATAGTACCCCTGAACTTTTTTTAGGAATAGTGAATCGCATTAATTCCAAGAGTGTCTCCATTAATTCATGGACTTGTACCAAGGATGAATTTGGCCAAAAGCATTTTGGGAAAGCTGCAAATGTCTATTGTACTGCATCCATCTCAACAAAGAAAGAAGAAAAATAATAGGAAATCTACTGATTTGCTATACTTTTTCAGGCTTAAGTGGTACAATAGAGTGCTATTTCCTACATTTATTTTGTTAGGGTGTCTCGCCTGGCTTCTCCCAGGGACTGAATGAAAGCTGAATGTAGATCTTTTGTTTTGAATGATTGACAGAGTGTGAGGTTAGACAAGTCTATTTAGAGACTGTCATAACCCCAACATAAGGGATCTTGAAAAATATACAGACTTTGTAATGGTGCATAACTCTGTTTCCCTTGAGTACTATCCTATTCCAGTCATTGCTGACAGAAGAAAGAACTATCAAAATAACAAGGTTCAAAATAAACCTCTGGAAATTCTTACAAAGCATGAAAGCACTATGCTTCAAAATCTTGGACTGAGGAAAGTACAATATGTGTGCAAAGAAACATTTAGAGAAAAAGTACAAAAGAAACCAAACCCTAGCATTAAAGAGAAGAAAGCTGTAAGAAACACTTTGAATGAACATATGGGAGAATGTGCCACAGAGGTAGGGCAAATGCCTAAGAAAATTACTGTACAATTTTTCATAATACTTATGCAATGGAAATCCAGTTTCAAGTGGAATCTTTTTCAAAATTTGAGATAAAAAATGGTAACTACCATTACCTAGTACATTTTGAATCTTTAAAATGCTTTTACTACACATCAACAAATAAACTATAATCTAATAACAACAGTGAACTATATCTCATTTATAATAGCACATACAAAACCAGTGTTTACTAGGAAAGATGGAACAGAAGGGAAGTAGCAGTGCCTGAGTACAACTATGAAGCAGAACAGCGTTCAAAGGAATAAAGGTGGCAGACAGGAAACAGTCAAATCTCATAAGAAAGGAAAACAGTGAGGTTTGTTTAA
Organism: Lagopus leucura; assembly: GCF_019238085.1. Taxonomy (NCBI): domain Eukaryota; kingdom Metazoa; phylum Chordata; class Aves; order Galliformes; family Phasianidae; genus Lagopus; species Lagopus leucura. Next base: position 88,985,465 of record NW_024962262.1, read on the forward strand.
GATTTGCTACTTCAGTATCTCTGCTAGGACAGGTTTTGGCAATCTCAAACAAAACGGTAGGAATTAAAGCGGTGAGTAAAAGGGTCTTACCCATGTGGATGAATTGTACTCCATGTCAACTTTGTGCACGGAAATAAAGAGAATAGAAAAAACAGAATTGATTCAGATCAGTCAGAGGCACGTAAAAAGGTAATGAAAGTTTTCCAGAGTTATTATTTAATTAGTTTTAAGGGAATACGAATCTCGTGCTTGTAATTTCACTGGCAAATGTACCACCTGCTACAAATGGAAACAAAGATCTCAGGGTAGTTCTTCCTCATTAACTTCACTGTCAACTAAGAGGATTTTGTACTGATGACTCAGTACTGATGAAGTTTACCCAGATTACCAAGCCACTATTTCGGACAATTTCTAGTACGTCACTTGAATTTAGTTTATGCCCAAGACCCTCAGCTTTGTCCCCCAAATATCTTGTCACCCTCTAATCTAATGTGGACCAATATGCTGTGTCTACTGTTAGTGTAGGCAGTATATATACATACAGGAACGTCAGAAGTTTTTTTGTTTTGCTTGGTCTTCTAGTTTGATGTTGCGCTGATTTACTATTTTATTTTAATAGAAAAAAAAAGTGTAATTGCACTTATGCTGCAAATAATATTCCATTACTGGAGAGATATGTATTATGTGTATCCTTACTGTGCCTAATGTGTGAGGGATACTCCAAAAGTAATGCCTTCTATTTTATTCTGTTGGCCCATAAAGTCAGAACAGATGTTGGTGCGATGGTGCTACAGGTTGAAACTTCCCAACAGTATTCTGTTACATTTTACTGCTGTATGGCAGATGGAGACCAAACAGGGAATGCTAGCATAGTGAAGCGGTATGTGCTTCATTTTAGCAGTGATGTGAAACACAAGCCATGCTCTGGACTGTTATGCACAGCTGCCATACCACAAAATACCTCTTGATCATCTCATCTGAGTGGATCATGACCAGGGAATTGTGTATGAAGCTGAATATTGGCCTCAGTGCATTGGAAATGATGGTGGCAATGTAGGAATATCATAAATTTTGCGCCAAGTGGGTCTCATGAACGTTCGCACAGGTGCAGAACAGAAAGAACATAAGCAAGTTTTTCAGGACCTATTGAACCAAGGCGAAGCTGAAGGTGACAATTTCCTGGATCACACTGTTATCATTAGTGGTGTCACCTGTACGAGCTGGAGTGAAAACGGGAGTCCCTGGAGTAGCAGTGTGCATTACCCATAAAAAAAAAAAAATTAAAAAAAGAAAAGACAAGCTACATCCCTCAGTGGGTAAAGTGTTGCGCACTGTCTTCCGGGATAGGAAAGGGATGATCCTTCTGGATTTCCTGGAACCCAGACAAACTGTCAGCTCTACTATACTGAGACTCTGACTAAGCTGAAGACTCAAACTACCAGAGCCAGGACAGAGAAGAAGACAACTCTTCTCCTGCAACACAGTAATGCCAGACTACATACCAGTTGGAAGATGGGGGAGCACAGTGACAATCTTGACTAGAGTGTCCTACCACATTCATTGTACAGTCTGCATTTGGCACCTTCTGACTTCCATCTGTTCAGGTCGATGAAAGATGGACTGTGTGAACAACATTTTCTTAGCAACAATGTCATCATAGCAGCTGTGGAACAGTAGGTCACCTCCAATGGTGCAGACTTTCAAAAACGTGGCATGCAGGCTCTTTTCATCACTGGTGAAAATTCATAGCTAAAGGTGGTGATTATGTTAAAAAAAAATAGTGATTTTTAGCTGAGAATCTGCTCTATCAAATAGTGCTCTTTGTATCTTTTGTAATTTCCATAAATAAAAAGGATGCATTACTTTCAGAGCAACCTACGTACATGAAGGAAAATACACAGAGAGGTACTTATTATTAAGTAACGTCAACATTAATTTCTTATAATTCTTCATTACTGTAAAGAAAAAACAAAGAAGATACATTTTTATATAGAACCTAATTCATACTATCAGCAAAAACTGATAATTTCCAAATTCTGCTCTTGCACTAGGATTATTAATGAACCAACTTTTTCACAGAATAGTATATCTTTCAAGAAGCTTAAAAATGTTAACTTTTTTTCCACCTATTTTATTTTCCGTCAAATAAAACTAAATGAGAGAAAGCAATTCATGTAGTAAAAAAGTGTATAAAAGCCAATAGCAGTAGGAGATTATACTTCTGAACTTAAAAAAAAAAAAAAATTACAGAAAAGCTAGCATAGTGTTGCAGGTTTGTACAAAGCTGTCTTAAGAAATAAGATTTTACGTTATTAAGCTTCGGGCAGTGCTTGTTTTCTGTTATAAATCAGATTACATTAGCAATCAACACATACAATCACAGAATCTGCTCAAAATAGAGATGATATTCATTTGAATATATGAATAAAAGCACTCATCATCAAATTCAGCTCTTCTCCTTCATGTCTCCACTACAGAAGTAATTTGATCTGAATAACTGAACTACTCCTTTGTCTGTTTTACTGTGAAGTCATTTATAACTTTTTAAAACGGGAACTAAGAGTTAAGCATTAGACAGAACGCATTCAACAGCAAGTAATTAATTAGGTACAGGTTAGCAAAGAATTTTCTGCCTCCATTTTCAACTGTTTGCTCTCATGTCGTATCCTACTGTATTACTCCTGCATGAAAATCTGAACTCAGTTACACCTTTAATTGCAGTGCAGCTTCAGCAGACACATTTGCATATACACGTAGAGGCTCTCCTACATCCAGCCTTAAAACACCATAACTTTGTGCTGTACAATGAGTCTGCCTACTGCCATAGAATAATCTTGTGAAGAGCAAGCAGCAGGACTGGTTGAGGTGCTGGGATGTTAGTTTCACAGAATTGTATTGATAATGGAAATAACAGAGCATAATCTATTTATACATGTAGACTTTTAAGTAATCATTATTTTAATTGTATCAAAATATCAAGTGGCTTTTCTATGTGTGAGAGAGGAAATCTGATTTAGCAATCAGGACATGTCACATCAGTCAAGATATCAGAACCCTATATGAGAAAATGTATTTTAAACATTCTCCTGGATCAATTATTAAGTTAATTTCATTCAGCAGAATGACTTCCAAATGACTGCATTGTTTAACTTCAATTTCAATAACTACTGCTTCACTAAATAACACTTCTCCAGTGACATGCATGAACTAAATTCTGCATTACCTTCATCTGGAATGGCTTCCCATGGATTCACTCATTGCACTGACTTAAGAGATTTCCAAAGAAAGCGCCTGCTTCACTGCTGTTTGGAAACCTGATGTTTAGTACATGAGGGAAGTGAGCTGTACATAGAATAGGAGAATCTGTTCTAACACCATGCCCTCCTGTCTGTTGGAATAGAGTGGTTATGTAGGCAAGGATGCTAATGCATACATTCAACTTGCCCAACAGTTCACATCTGTCAGCTTGCACACGACTTCAGTTTTGGGTGGTACTCTTCAAAGTTTTAGTAAGGTTCAGAGAAGATGGCATCTTAGTACGTCATCTTTCTGTTATATAGTTACTAAAAGCACTAAAACAAATCCCATGCAAAACAAACCAAGCTACATTAGAACAGTATACAGTGAAAAGTCCAACTTTAGGCATCTTAACTCTAAAATGTCTTGGTCTTGCTCACACTTTATATGCCTGTAGGTAACTTGTATCAGTTGATCACAATATGGGCTGCTTGACAGGCTATGAATATGCCTGTGTTCATGGAACTCCAGTGAGTATCAGTCATTATTGACACCATCTGTTTACTCCAGGGCTAACATTTTCAATCTGTTCTGTTTAAAGGTACATGTAGAAGAAGCATTCAAGCAGCTCTGGGGGAAGAAAGGAATTTTTCTTCCACAGAAAGGATTTTCTTTTTTTAAGCTTTTTTCATACGTTATGCAAACATCATATAAAGGGTCCAGCACGCTTAAAATAGCTTCTCAAAGAAGAAATGAAACAGAAGGGTCTATTAATTTTTGGCATAGAGATTGAATGTTTGACTTCCTATAATCAAAGGTGTTATTCTTGTTGGAATAAAAATATACACTGAAAAGTCTCACTAAACAGACAGTTGTATTTTCTTCATGAGAAATAAGAAATGAAATTTCATGGGAAATGAAATTTTAATAAAAAGTGTGATGTGTATTTCAATAGAGTGTTAATTATTAGCTGACAGATTTTATGAGGAAGAACATACGTGAGCAGCTTATTTAAAGAGGGAAAGTAAAGAGTACAAGGAATTAGTCTATTATGATACATGATTATACTCAATGTAATGTTGCATGTTACTGACTGTTCTACGATAGTTGAGCAATAATTACCCAAACTGCTTCAAATCATTTACCAACTGCCTATAATTTGTAGCTTGAGATGTACAAGACTTACAAAGTTAGAAAGAAACAAAACAAAACAAAACAAAAAACAACACAGACTGAAAATGGAAGCACCATAGACTTTTCAGTGATTCCTTTGTTACCTTCTTAATGGTGAAAAAATGCACATGAGCATGTAGTTCTGTTTTTGCCAAAATGAGATACAGTTCTTCATTTCCTCTGCATTCCTGAATTTTATTTTGTTTTTCACATAATTCCAAATGACAGAAATTTCATTTCTAAGCTGATAAATAGTCAATGAATGCACATGCTTTATTTCCTGTTTTCTTTATAATGGTGTCACTGAAATGTCTCAGAAAAAAAAGGACTGGAACTTGCAGAGTGCTGGATGATAAACATACGCTGTTCAGATGGGTCAGAAGGATGATCTGTCTTTTAAATTGCAGCATAGAATAAAGGCGTGCAGGATTGAATAAGCATTGAAAGCATTTGGGGAATGGCAGCACACAGCCCTATACAAGATAATTTTCTTGACAACAAAGTACATATGATTTTGGATACCAGAGTTCAGCTCCCAGCTTGATCAATCGCTTAATCAATCTGCTGTGCACACCACAATGACTTGATTATACTCTGACCAGCAGATCTCAGAGAGTCACTAAGCGTTCAGTGCTCACTAAGCATTCCAGAAAACAGTTTTCAGAGAATTATTTGTTAACATTTATGTTTCAATCATTTTTTTTAACTTCCTTAAATCAGTTGTTGTTTTTTTGTTTGTTTGTTTTGCTTTTTGCCTGTATTTTCTTAACCTGCTATGCTATTAATTAGATGTCTCATCAGAAAGCCATCCATTGTCCCCCTTTTTTCCACTGACTCCCTCTTTATTTAGCAAGTATTTCTTGACAAGCATATTATTCTCTCTGGTATAGCAGGTGTGGCTTTGTCAATGTTGTATGTTTAGCATTCCCCTAAGTGGATTTCTCTCTTCTTTCAGACTTCTGACTAGTCAAAAGTCATTAAATATATATATATACATATATATATAAAAATTGCTATTTTATTCTTACTTTCTGTATAATTAGCATGGTATGCTATTTTTTATTTTATTAACATTATTTACTATGTTGTTCCTGTTCTCTGGCTTTGTAGTCCTTTTGCTCTAAAGAAAGATTCAGTTCTGCCTACTCAAATGAAAAGCGAAAGCTTCTGTTCTTCAACAGAGGTAATAGCCCAATGTATAGCAAAATTAATATTTTATTTATTTTTTCACTGCTGAAGAAAATGTGAAGAATTATTTAGCAGAATTGGACTGAATTTTATTAATTTACTTTCTTTCTAGAACATACTGAAGGCATCAGACCCCAAATATCTCTGCAAATATAATCTGTGAAGTGTCAAGACAGTAGTGTTTGTAGATGTAATGTTATTATTTTTATTCTTTATTCCTGATGGGTCACATAATTAATGGCAAGCGATTCACAATAATGTTCTGAGACAAAATAGATTAACCTACTTAGCTTGAATCAGAAAAAGGCCATAAAAGATAGGACACACAAAATTGGTGTTCAATTCGTCTTGCCTTCGGTTTTCTTTCTCAAAAATTTATAAGAATAAATAGATAAAATGCACTTTTTGGAAAACAGTGCATGTCATTAAAATTACTATCAATTTAATGTTATTAAATATTGAAATGTATGAGACTTAACAAAAGCAAAATACAAATGAAAAATCTGTAGCACTTTAAAATATTTCCTTACAAAAATAAAGTAATTTTAGGGACTATCAGAGCTCAAAATCACAATGTTAATGGAAAACAGAAAAATAAAAAGTGTTCCAAATTCATGTCATAAACTGTACTGGCACGTGCAACTATGCTATGTGTGGCCAAAAGTATGTGAAACAGAAGATAATATGAATGGAAAAAATCTGAATGTGAAAATAAGCCTTTTTTTTTTTTTCAGCTACAAGGTTAAAGTTATATCTTCCTACAAATTATCTTGAAAAAAAAGAGTCATAGAATTATAAAATCAAGGTCACAAAAAGACTTCCAAGATCATCCAGTTCAACCATCATCACCTACCACCAATATTTCCCCACTAAACCATGTCCCTCCCCTAATAGTAATTACAATTTAATAGTAATCATAATTTACAGAAGTATAAGGAAATTTAAAGTCACCAAAAACAATATTATGAATGAAGAGGTGAAATGCCTCCTTCCCAATTTTGTCCCCTTTACAGGCTATGTTTTTTTGTTGAGGCATTTATGTTTTCTTGAGCTAGCCAATAGTTTTATTTGGTGCAAAGCGAAATGATACTTTTTACTTTATAGAAGAAATATCTATCTATCTTCATCTCTTCTTCTTATGCTACTTTGATCATTTCACCTCTTCTATCTTTATTTTCTTCTACCTTTTGGCTTCAGAATTGTGTTTGCTATCCTCAAAAGCTTTTCAGCCATTACAAATCGAACTGGTAAAGAAAAGAAGAGTATAGGAAAGCTGAGTGATGACAGCTATGTGCAGGGAGTACTTTAATCTTGTAGTGTAGAATATATCAGATTATTGCCACTTACAGTCTCAAGGAGCATCTCTTGTAGGAGCTTTACTGTGAATGTACACTCCTGAAATAACCTGAGGAATTTCCCTCTCCCTTTCTTCTGCTTATCAGACAGATGAAAATTAGCCAATATTAGCAAAACTTTCTCATTCAACTATTTAGAATCATAGAATCATAGAACATTCCAAGTTGGAAGAGACTTATAGGGATCATCAACTCTTGGCTGTATATAGGAACACTCAGAAATCTGACTAGATGTCTGAGAACAGCAACCAAACATTCTTTGAACTCTGGCAGCTTGAGCCTGTGACCGCTGACCAGGGGAGGCTGTTCCAGGGTCTCAACGCCCTCTGGTGAAGAATCTTAACTCCCAGCTCCATCTCCTCTGATGCAGCTCCATGCATTAAACTAACCGACACATCTTCAAAAATAGATGTTAGAGAGTGCTCACAGGACCCATTATACCTGCTGTTATGGCAATCAGGAACAGGGAAACTCCGCTAAGCTCCTCATCAAAATAGAGCTTACAGTGTTTCATTAGCAAACACATCTGTGGCTGGGGGAGGACGTGTGTCCATGGCTGCTGCTAAATGGAACTGAGCAAGAAGCTTGCACTGATTGTTTAAACTGTACAGCAGCACGATCTAGGGCACCTGTTTTGCAGGACAGCCTGTTAGAAGCAGATGTGAGAGTATAAAGCTTTGGTTCATTTTTTATTTCTCTACTGTCTCTCATTAAAGGAGTCTAGCCTCTGCTTGACATACTGCTAAATTTAAATATGTGTATCAGATCTGAATAACCTATGTATAATAGGATATGCAACTTACCTAATTAAGGAGAGGAGCAGATTGCCTTAAAAAAAAAAAAAACATCTTCCAGAGGCTAAGAATTGTCAAACACAGCACCTGCAGTAAATGGAAAGAGATGTCATTTTTTTCTGTTGATATAGGTCTCAATTTATCTCTTTTTCTTACAGTTTTATTACTGTTCTTTCTTCCTTTTAAGGCATTTTATGTCACTGAGACAAAATTTGGCATCTTTCTCCAAACAACTGTTCAAACTGAATGTCATTCTAACCTTTCAAATATTGTAAAAGATATTAGATGGTCTGTAATATCCAGATCTCTTTGGCACGAAGCCCAAAGATTTGCAAGTAGGTCATCTCTTTGCAAACTCACCCATCTTGGAAAACTGTTTATTTGTGTAACAGTACATTTTGTAGAATAGATGCATACCATATTTAATTGAACAAAGCTGTAAGTACATTCAGCCAGGCATCCCTACAGATGCCTGTACTGTGTATTTTACTCTGAGGACATGCAAATTTTTTCACAGCTGCTCAAACATTGCCTTGAAGCATCAAAATGATCTGAGCAATTAAGTTATAAGGAAAAATAGCATACATTCATTAAAGATCTGTATCCTCTGATATTTTGAATTCTCATGGCAGGTCAAATGTGATAAAAATGCAAGGATGAAACTTCAAATTTCTAAATGAAAACTTCTTAAAAATTGAAAGTGTTTTAAAATGATGATCCTGATTCACAAATAGGCAAGTGAAAAGCAAAAGAAGAAAATCTGATAACCTTAAGAAAGCTCAGTTTCAGTACTTTCTGCATTTTTAAGTCACCTTTTGAAACACAATGATTAAAAAACAAATTCTATAACACTATCTGCAATTCAGACAAGCTACAATCAGAAAACGCTAGGAAGTCTAAGTGATGTGAATGCACCTTACAGAAACCTTTATAACACATTAGTCTGAAGTTTCTTGAGTTCAAGCATCCTAGATATTTTTAAGAGTCCCAGAAACACACAACTCCACAGTACTCTTTAAACAAACTTCATTAGTAGACAGAGCACAGGCTGATCAAGAGTTCCTTAAAAAATGTGCAGCAGACAGGACTAGAAACCAGCACTCAACCTAAATTCATGAAACACTCTGCTTTTTTTTTTTATTATTTCCTTTCCATGGAAGTAGCACAAAGCAGTTGTTCTGTCAATACTTGTAAAGAACAGAACTATGGCATATGCAATGAAACAGATAGTCTAGAATATGGAAGACCTCAAAATCTGCACCATTCCATCCTTATCTCAACTCAGAAGCAAGGTACTGAGCAAAGATGGGGACCACAACCACTAGTCACCATCTCTCTCAATGCAAAATCCTTTTGATTAAGCAGTCATGAGTCAAAAACTTTGTGCTCCCGTTTGAGATTATTTTGTTCTTCATACACACACACAAGGGTAAAAAAAATATGTGGGGAAAGGAGCTTTTACTGATGGCAGTTATCCAGTTGCAATATGAACCAGACAGCTTCTGTCTTTGTGTCTGCCTTCATTGTGAAGGTGGAAAGCAGAGCTGTCTTCAGCACTTGGCCTGAGCTGAAGCTCACTGAAAGGAAGAGCTGGCACTCAGTAGGACCTCAGCATTTAACAAAGACCTCACTACAGTGACACATGATCATTAAGTTCCCTTCAGTTTTCCACTGGAATTCAAAGCTGGGACCAAACAGAGTCATTGCACATTAGATAACTCAACTACAATTGCCATACAACTAAACATTAATTTGTAAGTATTAGAAACCTTATATAGTAGTTCAATCTGCATTAAAATCACAGTTATTTATACACTTGCCTCATTTTCCTTCTCAGAAACTGGAGGTCAGCAATTGGTGTCTTATTTACAGTATTCACTATGCTAGCTGTAATCTCCCTCCAAGGAGTCATACCAGAACCTGATGATACTAGACAGCATAACAGCAAAGTTGTATGATCTTCAGTATGCTCTTGCTGTGCAAAAGATGCTTTGCCACTTTTTAAATTTTAGCAGCTTCCCTCCACCCGTATTTATTTAAATTCAAAGGTGACAATTTTACATAGCTGTTGAATTTCTCCTCTGCCTCATACTGTATGCAGTGTAGGCTACAATGTGGTACAGACACTCATCTATTGATTTAACTTTGCACAATAACTATCACATCATAACAGTTCAGATGAAACTAATGGAACTAATTAAGCAACAGGGACCTCCAAGCCAGAGAATCAGAGATTTGCAGTTGTAAAGGATCCATCGGTCCATCTGTTTTATCTTCCTGTCAGAGCCAGACTTTTCCATGCAATATATCTTTTGTTCACTGTGCTCCAAATTGCACTAAAAGACTGGGGCTTCACATCTTCCCCCAGGAGACTGCTCCACACCATAATAAATCTCATTGTCACGAATCTTTTCCTGCATTCAGCAATATCATACCTCTTTAAAAGTGTGCCATTTTCCTATTTACAGCTTCTCACTCGTTCTGGATGAAGCCCATCTCTCCACCTCTGAGCTTTAAATATCAGCAGACAGCCTTGTCCTGTCATGATTTTGTCACCGAGTCAGGCAGCACTTTTTTCTCCTTAGGTCTCCAATAATATGCACTTTCAGTCTGAAATGAGACAGATTTGTATGTAAGAGGTAACAGCCCAGCTACTACAGACATGCTGTGAAGGGGGCTGAACAGAGCCCACAGAGTTTCCGTGGGGAGGATGCATGTCTGCCTCTGCCTCTTACCACCAGTCCCTTAAGTAGCACTACATGGAACACTGCATTTTGTGCATAGCACGTACTGACCGCAATCGCACTGTTAGAAAAGCTAAAAATTAAAGAACCATGAGCCTTTGCCTCTTCTAACAGAAAAGGTAGGAAGAGCTAGGCACTAGGCATAAAGAAACCCCTGGAAGGGAGAAGAGGCAGCTCACTGTTTCTGATGAGATGGGCGTGAGAAACAAGTGGGATGCCTCCAGTCATAACATTGCTGCCTGGCAGCTTCTGAATTTGCTTTGGTTTTATGGCAGAGGGGCTCGGCCCTGACTTCCAGTTTAGGGATAAAAGTTGTGTGCATCTCTGATTATTATATTGCAGAATGAGCACAGTTGTGATGATGATGTGAAATAAGGCAAGTGACAATAGGTAGCTACTGCCTTCTAGAATTTAATAACAGCAATATAAAGGACAATGCAGATTTAAGTCACTCTCTTAACCATAATGTATTGACTTTATAAACTGCAGTATATTTCTGAGAAAGAAGATCTGATTTTTGAGGAAGAATGGTATAAGATACATTAATGGTATCCTCATTTACTTCCCATCTCAGTATTTTTGTAATATGTAATTCAGACATTAATTTCTGGCAAAGATATTTTGAATGACTGTGTCAGAAAGCATTGTCTGCTTCCCTGTAAGATATGGTCAAAATGTTTTATAGAGTTTCCAACACCCGCTTACAAAAACCAAATCACTCTGGTTATCAGAGTTGAAAGAGGCCACTCCCTGAGGGGGATTTATTATCCTGTTGGTGTCTTCTATTATAATTCATTAACCTCAGCACAACAAAGTTGAAGTGTCTGTTCTGATGATTGATAGGAGATCCCAAAACACATATTTGACTCTCAACAATTTATTGTTTTCTCCTGCGTTTTACTATATTTACCATTCTTCATTTCTACAAAACATGGGTTCTTTTCTGATATGCTGCCTAGCCTGCTTTAGCTTTGGAAATTAATTCTTCCATTTGGATTGCTTTAAATCATGATTCGTGTGGTTTTAAAATTCACTTTAATAAATAATAATAATAATAATAATAAAATTAAAAGAGACTGTCCCATATCTTATATATTTGAAATCAGTACTAACAAAGTAACGAGAATGAGCAAGTTAAAACATATACAAGATTTATTATAGGAGAAAGAGCACCATTTTTTGATAGATAATAGGACTGTAATTTTTAGTGTTTCATCCAAAATGTTTTTTTTTTCTTTGCCGGTTTTTGGGGGGTTTTGCTGTTGCAGCTAGGGAAAACTAATAGACCAAGGAGAAACGGGATTTTGTGCCCAATCTCCTGCTGCTACTTAACTTTGTCATAAATCCCTTAACAACCACCAACTGCTCCGTTGTTATACTGCCCTTCTGATCTTAGCTAGCCATAGCAACCTCCTGTTTCAAAACCCCCTTGGTAAAAGCAGCATCTCCTTTGTGAAGTCCTTCCTAAGGCTGAACAGCAACTAGCCCAGGGACTGTGCCCCAACACCCTGCTACCTCAAGGCATGGCTGCTCCTGCTTTGTTTCACTTCACAAACATACGCATCATGACCAGTAAAGACAAGCAACTCAGTGTGAGAATCTTTGATCCAATTCTTAAGACTTAAAATGAAAAAGAAATCCAATGCAAATCTTTTAGTGTTTCAAGATATTGTATGGGATATGTAGGAGTCACTCTAGGAATGACGTAGCCATCTCCCAGGTAGTTTTTCCGAGCCTCCTGAAAATTACTGTTTCCCACATGCTTATGAGCATGCTTATGAGGATCTCTACTGACATTATTTGATTAAAAAAATACTTCCAGATCAATGAACTGAGAATATTTTGGAAGTAAACTTGTGTGAAATAAAAGGGTCCGCATATTTAGCTAGGAATAATAATAATAATAATAATAATAATAATAATAATATCATTACATTGCAAAAAATAAGTTGCAATATGCATAGGGCCTAGGATGAGGGAAAATCAGCCATGATCTTGGAACATTTAAGGTTGAGTATATTTAATTATTCCATTTATTTTCAGCTTACTCCTGGTCTTGTGTCCAGCAGGTCTCAGAGACGAATTCATGCAAGTGAATTTTCTTAGCATGTCTGTGATTATTTTTCACTTCACCTCAGTTGCAAAAGTAGCTGCAACTTTAAGCGGCAGAACAGCACAGAAGTGTCCCGCACTTCTGAACAGCAAGAATTGTATGGTCCACCATGGGAAAGAAAGTTAGCTTTTTCCTTCTGTGTTGGTTTTTCTCCCCTTTTCCCTCTTCCTTTCTCTCCTTTTCTTTCTTAATCTTTACTTCACCAACTGTTTTTTTCAATTTAATAATTTTTCTTCATTTTCATTTTCAACTGTTTACATGGGTTGACAGTGATAGGACAAGGGGGAATGGTTATAAACTGAGACAACGGAGGTTTAGGTTAGATATTAGGAGGAAGTTTTTCACACAGAGAGTGGTGAGAGTGGTGATGCTCTGGAACAGGTTGCCCAAGGAGGCTGTGGATGCCCCATCCCTGGAGGCATTCAAGGCCACGCTGGATGTGGCTCTGGGCAGCCTGATCACAGCCTGGCAGTGGTTGGTGACCCTGCCCATGGCAGGGGGGTTGAAACCAGATGATCACTGTGGTCTTTTTCAAACCCGATCTTTCTGTGATTCTGTGATATGATTCTATGATTCTTCTTCGGGGATGTCTTCCAGGACTTTTTCTTCTTTTTTTGTCACTGTAGTGACTCAAGTAAGAAAAGAATGTTGCCTGTGGATTAGATAGCACACTTTTATCATGAAGTTTTTCTAGAAAGAAAGGAAGATTCAAAGTGAAATTGCTTAGTTTAGTACAGATTAGGGCCTTCTGGTACTTCACATGTATATAGATGAATTATTAACCTTGGGGGAGACCTGTGTGTGTTCATACTAACTACTCTTCAGAGTGTCTGAGTTTTTTCCTAGTATACATTGCCCACTAGGGAACCATTACAATGATAATAATGAAGAGCTCACTAATTTCTATGACTTCTTGCTTTACTCTCACAACCTCTCCAGAATACATACCGCACAAACTATCCTTAGTAACCATAGCAGTGATTCACTACGGAGGCTATGACTCTCTTGCACTGCAAAATGTGACTACTTCGTTATACAGTGTTAATCCTTTATTATTATTGCTTTGCTAATGTTCATTTAAATTTAAAATAAAAGCTTCAGCACCTTTCAGGTGGCATTTGTGTGCTTTAAACTTCACATAGAATGAATTTAAACATGATTCTAGGCTTTTATGGGCTTTGCATGTTTGTTTTAATAAATCAATTTCTTTGTGTGGGGAAAAGGGTTTTCCAAATTCTTCAAAAGTGAGTGCCTGTGGGCTGGAAATAATGATGTTTCCAAGGGACAGTGCATAGGTAAATGAATAACAAAGTTACGCAGTCTGCAATGTGGGACCTATTTCCAAAAACAACTTCGCAAAAGAAATGTATAGTTTTAATGCAGAAATACTTATTTAGTATTTCAAGTGTGTTTTATTCATTTAAATAAAGCAATTTCTTTCACTTAAAATAAACGATGAGCTTTATTTCAAAAATTATATAACTTTTGTTATCTTTTTTATTACTCATCATATTACTATCCTATCCTATCCTATCCTATCCTATCCTATCCTATCCTATCCT
>NW_024962262.1:88999640-89100324 GCF_019238085.1 Lagopus leucura
CTATCCTATCCTATCCTATCCTATCCTATCCTATCCTATCCTATCCTATCCTATCCTATCCTATCCTATCCTATTCTCTGAAATAAAGTAATTCAGGAGCTACGTACTGACCTTTATAGATTTTTAAAGCAATAAAGTCCTAGAAACAGAGGAGTTTAAACAGTTAGAAGAGTTGAACCAACTTTTTTACAGCCATAGCTTCTTTGCATACAGTCTCGTTTTACCAGTAGCTTTTTTTGTTTGTGTGTCAGTTTGTTCAACTGTTCATTGTTAACATAAAATTGAGAAATGTATGAGGAACTGAGAAAATGAGAAGATTCTTTTACTCTGACATGGTATGACTGTAGATGAGTGGGAAGTCACTCAGTAGAAGTCCCATCATTCAGGATGATTTGAAGCCCAGAAAGATAACTCACAAACTGATAGTAAAACTTCCCTTTAAGTAAGCAAGTTCCTCTCTTCCCCTGTCTCCCCAGATATGATGGTCATAGGAAAGTCCGACTCTTGTTAAAATGTAAGCTTGAATGGAAAACTTAAAATTCTATTTTAGGCTTTCCTGGTTAAAATCAAGGTTTTGGACAAAGATTGATGAAAACCACAAGTAGAAAGGAATCATCTACTAAATAAAGGCTGGTTAACATTTGATAATATATGTACAATTCTTCCAAATAAATATACACATAAACTTCTACAACTTCTATATTTCTATACTTCTATAAACTTCTACATATAACTATAGACAGTCACTTTTTTAGCAAAATATTTCTTTTTCTATGTATTTGCTGTTCTTCTGAACTGTTTCATTTTGTTTCAAGTCGGTTTAAGGTTAAGATTTGCATCAAGAACATTTCTATTTCTGACAGCAATGTAGGTGAAACCAAATTGCGGCTTGCTAGTCATTCAGGAAAAAAAAATATAGATCTCCATAATAGGCTTGTGTGCATGAGACAGTATTTTCAAGGAAAAAAAAGTGAAGGCAGCACAAATCCTCCAAGGTGACTCTATCTCCACATGGATGGCACACTGTTATTTCCCCCATGGCGGGATGGGCGGGCGTGCAGCGGGAGGCAGGCCTGGTGCTGAAGGGGATTTCTGGCAGGGTCCTGGCAGCTGTTCACCTGAGAAAGCTGCTGGGAGATAGGTTATCCAAGCACAATGCAGTCATGGAGAGCAGTACTGTAAGCTCTGATACCCTGTCCACTGTGTCCTTTTAAGAAGAAACGTTATCTCAAGGGAAAAAAGGGAATGTGACGGTATCTTGCCTGGCAGATAATGGTATACAGATGAAGACACTTTTATAAGGTATATTCAGGAGGATAAAGAAGAGATTTTACTGGAGACTATACACAGAGCTGTCAATCCCCGTTAGCCAGCATATCAGGATGTGTTTATATCTACACAGGGGAAAGCTTCAGCCAGTGATTGAATCTAAAAATCCTTGAACGATTTAAGCTATCAAGGCTGGTTTGATCACCTCCCACCCTCATCCCCATGCTCCCTAAGCACTGTGAGCTGTCTGTGGGCAGACAACCATGTTATGCACCTTGGCAACACTGCATCACTTACAGGGTCTCCACTTCCCCTGCACCCAGCGTGTGTCACTACAGATGCTCAGCTCTTGCTGTGCAGAGAGCATTGGCTCTCTTGTTCCACACTGAGAGACTTACTTTCTCCCCCCAGCTAACAAGTGTCAGTGGGAGTCTGATTTTGGAGACAGAGCTGCCCTATCAAGACCTATAGAGAAACAACCATAGCAGTAAATCAAGAAGGAAAAGTCCCAGTCAGTAGATTTCTTTTAGAAGACTGAAAGAAATTGTGGTTTTTAAATTTCCTCTTCCGGCATTGTGTCTAAAACAAACTTTCATTAAAGTTCACTCTGTCTGCAGTCCAGCTACCACGGCTTTTAAAAGTGCCTCAAGAACAGCGCAGCAGCACTATGCAGGGAAGTAGTATCACATCTCATCATGTAATGGCAGCAGACTAAAACAAAATTTAAAATGGTTAGTACTTCCAAAGCCCTCAGGTTATCAAAAAATACCTCCAATGTTGGATGCAGTGCTGACATTTTTCAGTCAAAACCAGGATAGTTGACATTAACATGATCCAGCACCAGGCAGTGTGGTGCATCATCAGAGCTGCAGTTTCAGTGCCCTGTGTACAAAGTGCTCCCAAGAGAGCTGACAGCTCCATCCAGACTTCACTTCCCACAAGCTGCAGAAGTGTGTCAGGGCACTGTGCCAGCCTTGGCAGATTCATGAGGACACAACTTGCAACTCACTACCCAGCATGAACAAGATTTGGGGAAATAAACATTTATTCCTTCAACTCATCCTTCCAGTACCTGAAGGGAACTTACAAACAGAAAAGAGAATGACTTTTTACACATTCTAGTAATGAGAGAGAATGACTTTAAACTAAGAGAATGGAGATTTAGGCTAGAAGTTAGGAGTACATTCTTTACTCAGAAGGTGATGTGGCCCTGGCACAAGCTGCTCACAGAAGATGTGGGTTCCCCCCTCCCTGGAGGAATCTGAGGCTGGGCTGGATGGGCTCTGGGCAGCCTGAGCTGGTGGGGGGCAGCCCTGCCCACTGCAGGGAGTTGGAGCTGGATGATGTTTAAGGTCCCTTTCAACTTACACCATTCCATGACAATGATTCTATGAACTCCATTGAGGGCTAAATTCCAGCCCCACAGTAATAAAGGTGTTATTAATCATTTTGAATGTACTAAAAACTCCAGTGTAATATAAGAATACTCAAATACTAAGAAAATTTATAGCAGAATCCCTGCAGAGCAGTAGGGAATTTGGTCAATTTGCCTTGCAAGTTTCTTCTTTTTGCCAGAAGTTTCTTCCATGCTGCTGTATGTGGAAGACATGTTTCATATAACACCAAAGCAATCTGAGGCCTTTACCCTATCCAGGCATCAGAAAACAAAGGAACCTCAAAACCTTCAGAAACTTTGGAGAATAATTTCTGTCTTAATCACTATCTGGGCTGTAGTTCTGAGCCAGGGAAGGCTCAACTCTTTCCAGTCTTCCTTTACTCTAGCTTTGAATCCTAGATTTAATCTCTGAAAGTCTGGAACAAAAAATTTACAGGAACAGTGTTTAATGAGGACAATTCATCATTTGTTTGCCAACCTCAGCTGTAATGCTATTGAAATCTACCTAGTAATAATGGATTTTTGAGATAATCAATAGCTTGCATACATGTGTTTCAGATTTCAAGAGTAGGGAATCTGAGAAAGGAGAGTCGAAAAAAGTGATCTGGCACAAATCAGCAGACAAAGAGAATTTTAAAATGTTATGAAGTAATAATAATACAATTATAGCACAAATTTAACAGCAGACAAATTATCATTTATCAAACTGAAGTAAATATTCCTCAGAAATAATCATTGTGGGATAAACTGTCCTTTAGAAGATTACAGGACTGATACTGTAGCATGCAATCGCAATTCAATACTGCATCCTGGAGAATAAAGACTGCCATTTACAGGAGAAACAGCTAGCTTCTCCAACACATAACTGTTTCAAAAGCCTGCAAAGTGCACCAGCCTTCAGGCACTTTCTGTCAGGTTTCCTCCTGTAGTGCAAGGAAATCACCACCTGATCTGAAGCATAAACTAACCAAAGAAACTCATGGGAAATTCAATGAAGCTAGGAGAATAAAGATGTTGGTAGCCTCTAGCTGCTCCATGCAAAGCAAGCCCAGCCTTGGGAGCCCTTTATCTGTACTTCTGAGGAAAACAGGGCTGAGAACAAGCTCTAATACTGCTCCAGATGATCATCTGCATTAGTAAGCTGGTGCTGTGTTCCTCAGCTGAGATTTGTCTAATTTCTGAGATATGAACAGTGAGCAGCTCAAGACTTTAAGAGGAAAAATACATATAGAGAAACATATAAAACTATAAGGCAAAATAAATAGAGCCCCAGAAGATGTTAATTCAACAATACAAGAGGATCTGCTCATTCTAAGAAGCAGAGGAGACTGACCTGTCATCACTTGATTGATGGCCGCCTGGTTGGTAAAGCCCCATCAGGCATTTCATCACAGCGATGAGCACATTAATGTTTAGCCTAGCAGTTCATTTGTCAGGGCTACTGTGTGCATTCATAAACAAACAAACAAAAAGCTTTATATTCATAATTTGTGCATACCCTCCCCACAGAAATTGATTGTAAAAGTTGCCCAAATACTTGTGGCCCAGAGAGGGAAGTTAGTTGCCTACACACACACATGCATGCACACACCGTCTATGAGTTTCACACTATGTAAACATCACTTTGGACTGAAAAGAAAAGAATGCACACACATATGTACAAATACTATGTCAGGGACATAACACACTGCATGGAGCCAGAGGAGCCAAGAGATCTGCAGTTATTTGACACGATTCATCTAGTCACAGGAAAATAGTCCTTGGACCTGTTTTATTTGTCAGAGTAGTGAAGTTATACTGACCATCTGATGCTTGCCTGGAAGTACATATGAAACCAGCTAATAATTTAACTTCCATTCTTAAAGTAAGGTTGAATGAGCACTGAGAGTGAATTTTCTCAGGTCTACTGAAAGTTCAGTTTGATTGAGCTTGTGAACACAGGAAAGAGTAAAAGAAGTTCTGTAAGTAAGCATATTTTCAAATACATAACCAAAAGTTTCAGAAATTAAAAAAAAAAAATAGAAAAAAGCCTTATAGGCAATAAACAATAAGAAACAATTCAAGGCCCTCTTAAAGTCCTTCTCTTTGTCAATAACATCTCTGCCTTCACCAACACTCTGCTTTTACCTTCATTAATTAAAGATGCAGGTTATATAAGGACCTTTTTTCCAAGAGTCATTACCTATGAAAGTGTAGAGAGATCCTCTGAAATCAGTTACAAATTTACTGTAAATTTACTTTACTGATTACTTACACATTGAAAAACCCTCATACATTCCAGTAAATATTAAAAGAAAACTGAGCTCTAAACCTGCTAAGTCTCTGGCCCATGTTCATATAGCTCTAGAATCTGGAAAAAAAAAAAATCCTTATGTGTTTTTGTGGTTCTATTTGTTGTGTGTGTGTGCACAAACAAATATGCATT
This sequence comes from Lagopus leucura, assembly GCF_019238085.1. Taxonomy (NCBI): domain Eukaryota; kingdom Metazoa; phylum Chordata; class Aves; order Galliformes; family Phasianidae; genus Lagopus; species Lagopus leucura. Next base: position 89,004,731 of record NW_024962262.1, read on the forward strand.
TGTGAAGAGCTTCAGGCACAGCAGCTCTGAGTCTTACCACAAAATAGTACAAAGTACATTAATATAAGAGATTAACATCAAATCATTCTTGAGTAGAAGTAGGATCTGGTAACATATATTATGATAATACAAGACCTGCGGATGTGGTTACATTTGCAGTAGAGGTTTAAGAATAAGATCACAAAAGAAAGAAAGTAATTCTCATAAATGTAATTAATTAATATTTGATTAATAACTGTGTGTCCATGCTGCTCTAATATTGAACTCTGGTTTGATAGTATGCAATCATCAAAGGCTTGTCTTCTAAAAGATTGGTTGTGAGTATGATTAAATGGCTGTCCTGGTCAGAGCACCTCCACAATCTGCCAAAAGAAGAAGGTGGAGCTTATCACACGGAGCACTAAATGAATATAAAGAGTTTGATATCAAGAACTCTAAAGTTCGGCATACCAAAATGACAGTTTGGAAGTCTATGGTAGAGTCACCTTGTACTGTGATAATCTTATTTGGCCTTTCATGCTTGTCATTACAAGCAGTCTGAATTTCAAGCACCAGGTAGTCATGAACTGCCAATCTAAGGCCAGATGGTGTAAACTACTACTTCAAATTACTTTAGGAAACTCAGGATCTGGCCTTTTTGTTTTGCAAATGTTTATTTAAGTGAATAAACATGTTTATTCAAGTATATTGAATTTTTATTATTGAATTTTTATGCAATCAGACTGTAAACAGAGGTAGAAACCAAGCCACTTTTGCTTTTTTTTTTTTTTTTTTTTTGTTTGTTTTTGTTTTTGTTTTGTTTTGTTTTGTTTTTAATCCTGGAAAGGTATAGCTATTAGTAAAGATAACATTAGACTTTAAAAAACAGAAATTCAATTACAACTAAATACCTTCCCGATTTCTATGCACCATTTTTACTTCTGCTGTTTTTTGAAAGGCTCCTTAAGGAAAAAAAAAAAAAAAAAAAAAAAAACACAAAACCAAACCAAACAGCCAACCTCCAAAATTCACAATGCTAGACAGTGCAGAAGGAAAACTGCAGCCTTTTCAGCATGTGTATATATTAGCAGGTAGAAAAGAAAACTAGTATATTTTTCATATAGAATCTATAAATCATGTGACATGACAGAATTGCTTTAATAGGATTCATTAACTGTAAATTATAGGTAGATCATTTTTGACAATCGTGCTTATTTGATAACGTTAAGGCAAGAAGGTTAGGCATGTAGAAGGTGGCAGAGAATGCTGAGTGAAGACTTCTGGAAGACAAATAGAATGTGGAGGGTAGTAAACGCACACATACACACACGCACTGTGGACCTAATGCTGCTTTCATGCTTTTTCAATTCCTTTGAAGTTAGATCCATGACATTTACAGACATGAATAAAATAGAATTTCCTTTACTTTTTTGATAGGCATGCTTTCTACATAATTGCCAAGACAATATCTTTCCTTCTGACACAGAAAAAAAAATCTCCTTTTATATAGTCCAAAAAAAGCAGCATAAAAATCAACCAAATCCCTAACTAAACAAACAAACCCCTCAAATTGCTATTGACCGTTTCCTTAGTAAAACAATATGATTCCACTTCTACCTTCCTTCAGTTTTATCACATAATTCAAAATAGAGATGGACCTGAGTTAAAAATCCAGAACATTAGATTCAAGTTCAAGAAGTAATACAGTGCTGTGATAGAAGAACAATCAGTTTTTCAAAATGCTGGTGTGCATTTTATTGAGAGAAATCTATCAGCTTATATGATGGCAGTCTGTAAGCCTCCATGAAAGATATTTAGATCAACCAGCTTGGCTAGGACTAAACAGTGAGGCCCAGTGCCACTGAAGCATGGGTATTTTCATTCCAAAATAACAGTGTAAAAAACGTACCGTCTCAAATTAACAAAATGTTCAAGAAGAGAAAGGGAAAAAAAGTAACACAATTCTAATTTCAGATTAGATCTTTGCAAAACAAACAGAACAAATCGAAGAACTTAATTTTTAACACAATTCTTATGACTTGAAACACAAACAAAGATTTTTGCTGTTCTACGCTTTTGAAAGAAACTACATTTCTTGTCTGCTATGTCTTGTTGAGATCAAGAGCATCCCTTTCAACCCTGTGAATATGAGAAGAGAATCTAGTATCCACTACTAGCTGACACTCTGCATTTCTGGTTTCACACTGATGCGAATTTGAAAAGTTACAGAAGGAAAAGCTGTAGTTGTGTTTAAATGAGCCCTTAAACTGATTGTGCTCCTGCAGTTATCTCACTCTCCCAGAAAATTCATCAACTCTGGACAGCATTGTCACTTAACATCTCTTCTGGAACATGCACACATACGAAAATAACAGTTTTGCAACACACTCTTATTATATGCCCACTGACTGACAATTTGCTTACAATCTGCTCTTCCCATCTGAATCTTGTTAAGTTCAAACTTTTTTGGTCAGTGAAAGATGTTTTTACTTTCCTGAATCCAACATAGAATGAATATTTATCAACAGGCTATTCTTAAAAACCACAAGAGCCACTTTGAAGGTTAAATAGAACACATACATACAGTGAGTGGCTTTTCCCACTGCACTGCTCTCAGACCAACAAATAATATAGCACAAGCTGGATAAAATTCTTCATTTCAGTTAACATGCTCCTCTTCCCATTAGATGCTGTTCTCTCAAACCAAAATTTGCCTTGTTGATTTTTCTGTTTGATTAAACACATCCTAACACAAAATCTCTGCCTCCTAGGTCTCCTATGTCACATGCACAGACTGCAGACCGCCTCACTGTGAGCAGCCCTGTCAAGAGCCAGACAGGTGAATTAGGTATCACAGGCAAAGACCTCTTATTTCCCAGCTGAAAATCTTAGGGCAGACATGGTGGGCTTTATTGTCCACATGTATAGAACTGATTCTGACAGTTACCAATCATTTCCACAGTTCGAAGAAGCAAGTTCTACATTGCTCATCCACTGTGTGAGGGATGGCATGTGAAAAAGGAATAGTTTTGCACCCCATACAACTTTATCATATATCTGTTACAAAAGCCAGCCATGATGCAGTTAAGGTTTTTTATTCCTCCCAAAGAATTCTTTTCAGCTGCGTATGCTGGATATGCTGGACATGCTGGAGTTAAAGACTGATTAAGCAAAAATCTTAATACATTTTGAGTCAGTCTCCATAAGAATTCAATTTCCTTCAAGTTTCAGAAAAGTTGACCAGAAAAAAAAAAAAAAAATAACAACTTTGTCATAAATTAGATCTCTGAAGTGAGGTAGGATTAAATGGCCACCTGATTTTCAGTTAAATGTTTCTCCTGTAGTTCACATTTCTGATTGCACTGCTGCAAATCTGCTTGCTCATACTGCTGGTTGCTAGGCTGGAGTGACTATTAAATTCTGTAATTAGTGGAATGTAATTATTTCCTGTAATGGGCTGTAAATTCACATTGTACCATAAATCATTCTCATGTACACTTAAGGATTCATTACTCTTCTTTGCAACTGACTAGCATATTTAGTAAGCACAGAAATGTTCAGCTGGAGAACTCGCAGTGTTCTGAGAGCATTAGTTGTTCTCAGTTGCAATCTGGTGGAAGGAAGTGACTAGTGACAGTATAAGTGTGTTTCTATCACTGTGGTTAGAAATGAGACTTGAGAACCTGATTCAGCAATGTACTAAAGAAAAAGATTTGCATATCAGTTCCATTGGGATCATTTATTGTCATCATTAAAACTCTTAAATGCTTTCTCAACTCATCTGAAATAAGAGTCAGGGAGGGAGAGCTGCTGTTACAGCTATGGAAGATAGGCCAGTGAGGACAGCAGTGCTCTCGACGCTGACAGAACACTGAAACCCATGAGTCTGCTAACCCCGCTGCAGGACTATAGGCACAGGGAGACCTTCACAGATCCCCTCGCTCAATACAAGCATGCCTGGCAGCAATATGGTCACACATCAGCAGAGACACCTGGGCTTGCGTTCAGGCAAACCCTCATTATGGTTCCTTTGCTATACCTACAGTTCACCTCCTGGGAATTCAGGAGACAAACGCATGTGTGCCAGCCCTCCTACAATGTTATGCTTCAGGAAGGAAATATACCAGAAAGGCTAGTGGTCGTACAGAGAAAAACTGTTGCACTCAGGTCCCCACAGGGGCATTGTGATAGAGGGATTTCATGCCAGTAAATGGTTTCCACTCAGGACCACAGGAAAGATAAAAGGCAGCTATGCTAAGAAGTAAATTTTTGTACTAATTACACTGAGACTACATTACACTGAGACTCTATGTTAATGTGGTCTTAAGGCTTGATATTCCTTTGTGATGTCCTGTTTGTAACCTCTGAGTTCATAAATGGAAGCAGAAGCTCAACGTATCTTGCAGCACTGCTCTCAAGAAACAAGCATGCAGGAAAAGGAAAATGGTCCAGTAGAAAAAAAAATAATCATAAGGATCCAGCACAAAATTTGTATCCCACACTATCAGGCATTTCAAACTCTTTCATATACATTCATGTTGTACAATTCTTATGGCATGTGCATGCCTCTTGTGCCATCCCAAAATGCATTCATGAAGGGTAAATCAGACCTGATTGAGATTCTTGACACCTTAACAGAATAGATTCAAGTATAGTATGGAGAGACCTGCCAAGCAAACATCACAGGATGCTGTCTAGCACCTTCCCTGTACTGCAATGACACCTGCTTCTGTTGAAGCCTTTTTCCTCCCCTAAATTAGACCTTATCCTCCCCCTCCCCTTTTTATTGTTATCAGTGATCAAAGTAAAATCTTGGCAATAATAAAACAGAATCAGTTGGTGTCCTGGTGCCTCTTCTCAGACTGTTCTCTGCTCTGGGCAGGCTGGCTGCTGGACCCATGCAGAGATCGAAAGTCAGAATCTGATTGCCTTGTTGCCCATTGGCAAGCCATGTGCTCTCTGTCATTAAAGCCTCCTTTAATGTGGTCCTGATTCAGCATTTCTGGCACAGACAGAAGGTCTCCCTGTGGTATTTACGTGACATGTGAGATACGTGACCCTAATTAAAAAATATATATAGGATTAATCTAAAACTGGAAAAGGAAATCGCCATCTGCACCCAAATTGTTTGTGGTTAATATTGTCCAGATGTCTGGAATACGCAGGATCAAAAATATCCTAGCACTCTTTAAGCCCAACACAGAATGTTAATGATTGCTTTAATCGGGGGGAGAGGGGGGAAAAACAAAACAGATAATCCAGCAGATAGTATCAATGAACTAAATGCAAATAAAGAGAATAAGCTCAACAGATTTGCTGAAGAAGCAACTGCAGTACAGACCTGAGGCAATAGCTTGTGGCCAGCAGAGATCAACTATCTGCTTGTCTAACTTCAGTCCTTTGCATGTGATTAACAAAGGTGAAGGGAAACATCTCCAGGGACCTGTTTTGGTAAAAAACAGATAGGTGCTTTAAGACATACTCTTTGTTTATGCTGTAACTAATTCTCAATTTCTACTTTTGTCCGAGAATTTACCCTGTCCCCACTGGGCACTGTCAGATCTGATCAGCCTTGTTCTCTTACCTTGCAGAAAATCCTGTCCAAATGTGCACAACGTCTTTGCTACACTGAGGATTCTCTGGTGCAACTGAAAAGCCCAGCATGGTTCTTTTTCAACTAAACACATGGTAAATATGTCTGTGCTAGACCTAGGTACACCTCAACTGAACTGCCACTGACTGAAATGTTTTTCTAATGAGAAGAAAGGGAAAAAATGCACGTTTTGCTGCATTTTAGAGAAGAGCATAATGATGTGTTGAAAACTTTAGAAAAAAACAGTCACTGAAAGAGAATTTTTCTGTTTTTCTTTTTTTGTTTTTGTTTTTTTTAAAGTTTTGAATTTTAGCAGTAGTTTGACAATGGTGCATGGATGCATGGTTACTGAATACTGAACCAGAGAGCTTCTTGCTCTTCAAGTACAGACCTTTGGGGCATAGTGATCATAAGGGATATACATTAGAAGCCATGTGCACAGTAGTGCTCTGTCACGGCTCTTCAAGAATGACTTCAGCATGATTTTAAGGGCAAACCACAGTTAAGAGTTTCCCTGTCTGGTTTGGGTCTGTTTTTGCACTCTACTTCCTCTTCCAGCTACTGCTGTCACTGGGTTAACAGGCTCCTATTCAGTCCTTTTCAAAGGCACAAGAAAGAAGCTTCAGCAAGAAGCCTATGATCTTCACAGTCTATTTTTGACAAGTAGGAGAGAAGCTTGCTCACTGTCTGCATGTGAAGGAGAAATCTGCAACAGTGCTGGAAATCTGTAAATACCTTCTCATTTTTTAACGTGCTGGTATTCAGCTAGGAACAAAGATCTCAAATACAACAAAAGTGAAAACTGCTCTTCAAAAACTGAATGGATAGTAATTTCCAAATAAATATGTATCATTTTCTCTGACTGCTTTATAGCTGGATAAAATACCATTAAGATATACAGAACTTCTGAAATATTTATGTTCAGTAAGAGGGTCAATAATAAGCTGCTATAACAAATTATTTTCTCTTAATTCTATACCTGCTTACTAAGCAAAGTTTTCTCAAGGACTTTTGTTTCTACAAAATCCTTTCTAACAGAGTTTAAAGTTATAAAATATTGATGATGATCTCAGATTTTTAGATGAACGGACCAGTATTTTTGTCCTGTTCTTCATTCTGTTTGTCTGGCCTTGCTTTTCCAGATTATTATGCAATTTATTATCAAAGTAATAAGCCTAATAGTAAAGCCCATCCAAATAAGAAATCAAAAAGAAATCACAGAATGAATTTTCTTAGGATAAAACAGAGGTTAACACAGCGGAACATACTCTTGAAAGAAAGGTTCTGACTTTAAAAATGTAATGCTGCCTCTCCAGCACAGAGATTTGTTGTTTGGTGGGTTTTTGTTTTGGTTTGTTTTTTTTTGTTTTCTTTTTTTGGTGTTTGTTTTCTTTTGTGTGTTGCTTTTTTAATGCAGCATTTATATAAAGCTGTGCAAAACAGCTTTATATAAATGCTGCATTACAGCATTTACAGCGGTGATTTTTGCTACTTGTAGCATTTAAGCAACTCATTTTCTTACTTATGTAGGAAAAGTTTTTAGGTTGACCAAATTTTTGCTCTTTTCAAAAAAAACATTTTTATATCAAACATATAAAAGAAATTTTTTCATGGAGTTTATGGTGAATTTTTTCTCATATGCTGGGTATTTTGCAGCCAAGAAAAATTGGCAAATGGTGCTCTCTGCAAGCACATAACTTATAAAAGCGTCTCTACATTTCCTCTCATTTAGGAACTCCTTCTAAGTTTAAACCCAGCACAGCCATTATGATGCAGACCTGTATTTGCACACACAGACTTTAGAGCTATTCATTAGCTTCATTAGCTGTCATTAGTTGGCGGAGTGGACTGTCAGTCTACAGGCTATGCATTTCACAACAAATGAAAGCTTTATGTAGCAAAAGATGACAAATTACTACAGCTTTATTTCAAATTCACAGTTAGTACAAGACAAAATGATAAGGTTCAACAGCAAGTCATAAATCAAACTTAGGAAATGAAAGTAAAGAAATCATACGCAAATGGAATCTCTGGCAGCAAAGCCAGCATTTATCATTTCACACTGATAAAGTAAATAAGAATAGATCATAAATAAATTGCTGAGATAAGCAAATAGCTAAGAATGCTGGAAGTGGGAGTACAGTCCGTAGCTCAATACAACTCAATACCAAAACAATCTCCTCTGCACTGAATACAGGAGGATACTTAGCAAAATGGTGTCCTAACGCGGTAGAATGTCTTCAAAAATCACACAAAGCTGCTAATGAAAGCAAAAATTATCAAATGTCAATATTTATATTTGGCTATATTGTAACTAAGGCTCTGACAAGCAGTATTAGTAGTCTTTGATTAGTCAAATACAATGGCAGGAACTTTCTCAACATCAGTGTGCTTTAAAAACTTTTATGAAAACAGATCAGGATAGTAAGAAAGTAATTCTGACTTGCTCCTGCAGGTCTGTCTTGAAATCAGATGTGTTTCTGATTTACTGCCAATAATGTCTAAGGAGGGAATTTCATTAGCTTAATTGACATAACAGGTAGCCTGTCAAAATAAAATATGTCTTTATGAAGACATAACCAGGTGGATAGATGATGGTAAAGCAGTGAACATGGTCAGTCTCGATTTTAGTAAAGCATTTCACACCAGGTCCCACAGTATCCTTGCAGCTAAACTGAGGAAGTGTGGTCTGGACAATCAAGTAGTGAGGTGGATTGTGAACTGGCTGAAGGAAACTGTGATCAGTGGGAAGGAGTCTAGTTGGAGGCCTCGTCTAGTGGAATCCCTCAGGGATTGGTACTGGGACCATACTATTCAATCTATTCATCAACAACTTGGATGAGGGAATAGAGTGCACTGTCAGCAAGTTTACTGATGACACAAAACTGGGAAGAGTGGCTGATTTTTTCCTAATGCAACTTTAATTAAATATTTTCAGTTTCAATAAACTGAAAGATGCACAAAGGAAAATATGAGCCAAATGGGTCACTCGCAAGAACAACTTCACCACCTTATGCTGTTTACTTCAGCTGAGCTACTCCAGCTCCTAAGATTCTTATCAGCACGTTGCAGTTCATTTTTTGAAGAGTTACCTGTTGGCAGCATCTAATTAATCTACGCTAAAATAAAATAAGAGGTTTCCTCACTAGCTGTGTTTCCCTTAGGGTCAGGAGAACATTTTGGCTGCTTTGAAATGTTGTCAAGAAGGAGTTAGTGACAAGAAAAAGTAACTCAAAAGAAAAAACGGTGCCTGACGTAACCCAAGTTAATAAGTTACATGTCCTCTCCAAAAAAACATTGATATGCTGACCTATCTATAGAGTGGTTGAGATCTTTATTCATACTCGCATGGACTGACTTCATTTTAAAACAACTTTTTACATGTGTAGAGTTCTGAGTAAGGTGACAAGAATGTCTGGCCAGATAAATAAATCCTACAACCAAGCCAATGTCCTAGAGAAAAGAAGAAAAAAAAAAATTGGTAATGTGGATGCTTCTAAACAGTAAAGAATTGCAAATTTGGCACTAAAATTCCCTTACCTAGCAAATTAAAAAAAAATAATAATAATAATTAAAAAAAAGGAAAGCAAAACAAAACTAAACTAAACACTGAAATAAAGTATTAATGACTGTTCAAATGAGTTTCAGCATTACTTTTTCAGTGCTTTGTAAATAAATTACATTTCTGATGGGACTATTCATATTTGCATACCCTTAATCTTCAGTATATACTGGAGGAGTCAGTAAGAGCAGAAGGAGAAGTGTAAACACTATGTGCCATTTTCTAATAAGAAAACCCATTTTAATAATAATTGAGCCTAGTCTGGAGATCAATTTGATCTAGTCAGAATTTGATGGGTGCTGGGGTACGCTTCATTTATTTCGCTTTATGAAGTGAAGGAAAGAGAAAAACCTGGATGAAATTTATAACTTGAATAATGTAAAATGCCTTTTTGATAAGTTATGCTGCCAAAGTTTTTTTCAAGAATGGAGGAAAAATAAAAGGATGTTAACTGAAAAGAAGAAGAAAAAAAAAAAAGACACAGATGTTAAAAGGTTAAGATTAAGCAATCTCAAACAGTCATGAACATTCAGACCCAGATCACCATCATCTTGATTTTCCCTGCTCTGTTTGTTAGTTTGGCTGTAAGTCCTTTGTGGCTTTATTCATTGCTTCCTCACATGCTCTTTGATTTTTATTCTACTGTGTGATATATGCTCCAGTTAGAAAAAGGACTCCAAATAAAGCATCGTAAGACTGGAGCACATTTATAGATGGATGTGAAGGATCACACATTTCTAGTGTGGCTTTTCTAAAGAAAAGAGGAAAAATGCTTAAATAATAAAAACAGATAAATTACATAGCCTTTCTGAAATGATTTTGAACAAGAAGAAATCAACCCTTCTGACCAAGATGGAGAAAATGTAATGCATCACCACAGAGCCACTGGTGACAAGTCATTGATTTCAATAGCATAGCAATGATCAATTGAAAAAGTGCCTGAAACTCTTGAAGTTTTGAAAATGAACCATGAAACTGAACCTTACCAAGACTGTCCATCCTTGTTAATGCATGGCTGTTTTATTATCGGTCTCAGTCAAGAAGCATTCACTCTTATATCATTGGTTCCTTTATAATCAACAGTAAGTGCAGCATTTCACAAACATGGCTGCTTCCGTTACAGCTGTTCACTGTATTGTGGAAGAGCCACATTTCTTCCAGATATGTTTATTTAATGTTTTTTGGCATCTTCAAATTCTGCTGGAGTTATCCAGCATTTAACTTACCTGATAGTATTGATTAGCTTCCTGTTTAACAGAAGGTAGTTGTTCAGGTATATCTTCAACAGTCAGTAGCAATCAATCAAATGAGCTTTTTATTTAGCACTATGGTCCTTTCTGAATTTGGTGCTTTTCTTAAACTACGAGGAATCAGATGTATCAGTTTTTGGATGGGCTCAGCATCCCAGAGAAAGGACAGATTTTCAGAAGAGTATCATTCCTATCCCAATTATAAAATAAGCGGCCTCTGAAGTTGAGTTCATAATTGCGTCAAAAGTTTTGCAAACACAACATTTTGGGCACTGTACATTTGAAATCACAGCTACAGAAATGTGGTTTTTTTTTGTTTCTGTTACAGAGTGCAGGAATAAGAGTGTGTTTATTTAACTGTGCATGGTCCAAACGAAGACAGCTGCATTTGAATAGATCATACCTTTTTTATTTATGTAGATAATATCTACATATAAGACCTTTAATGGGGCTGCAATCAGCATTTATAATGTATGATTGACTCACTTCATTTATAGCAAAAGATAGGCATACAGCTCAGAGACAAGCAGAGAGAGAGTAGGAGACTAAGTGTGATTGAAAACCTGCTGAAAACCTATCCCGTAGGGTCAAAAATGTTAGGGGTAATACTGAGCTGACGACTCCTTATTGCTTGGCGACAGCTGGTGCCTTTCTAACACCCGTGAGCAATAAAAAGCCCTTTGGATGGAGGAATGTTTACACAGGAGTTATACTGCTATTTTTTTGCTCAATTTCTGTTCACTTGTTTCTGAAATACAGTATTTGCTCAGACTGAAAACTACATCATAATATGTATTTTGTGTATTTACAGGTTTATATGTTATAAAATGCTACTAAGTGCAGCAACATGGTCTTTTTTGGAAGAGTCTATGGGTTCCATGCTGGCAAACCACTTAAATACGCATGCCTTTTTGTTCTGCTTGCTGTTTGCTCTTTTAGTGCTCTTGAGAACAAACTGAATGCCATAAGATTCTTTAGGTAATAGGTAGGTGACTGTCAGCTCTTAAAATCTCTGACTTATAAAACATAAAAATAGAATGGCCTTTTTGCTGACAGCCAGTTCAGATGAGTGAGATAAATCTCATAGTTGGTGTTTTTAATGCTTATAATGTGCTGCTTACTGGCAAAAAACACTCCTCATCCGCCCTTCCCCACACAAGCTCACTCTGAAAGGTGATAGGTACCTAGAGACAGCACTCAGCATAGATCTACACTCCTGGGGAAAAACAGAGATTGATTTTTTCATCTGTACTACAGTTTTAGCATTTACACTACTTTGTTAGTACTGCAATCCTATATTTGTACAGGATGTTTATGGTTATTATATTGGACATTTCTCATCTATATTTGCAGAACATGCTGATGGCTTTTTTTTTTTTTTTTTTTTTTTTTTTTTTTGGTTGTTCCTTTGAGACAGAGGGAGTCAGCTGCTATTTTTTCCATCCTAGGGAATGGCAATGATGTTATTTTAAGTAAGAACTCATAATCAAAAGATTCATTTCCCCGCTACCCACAGTACATGTGGGTAGCATTCTTGCAGCAGAATGACTTGCTGTCTTTGAAAGACCTCACATTTCTAGCAAAAAATTCTCTCTCTCCTTGAGTGATACTTCTTGTCAAAAGCTGTATACATATTGAGTCAAGGACTTTAAGGTAGCATTGTTCCCAACTTCGACAGGTCAGCTCTAACTCCTCAGAAGTCTGCAAACATTTTCCGGTTGTGTTTAGTCTTCTAGATGACCCTTAAAGATAGGAGAATGCTTTGTAGCTACATAATGAAATGTTAGTACTAAAATCTGGGTCAGCAAATGTATGAAGCATAGAAGAACTAAACTGCTGTGCTTTTGTATGACTTCATCTTCAAAGATAGAACCAATTGGTCATACTACACGGCAGAGCATAACTCAGGCTATCCCACTGAACTGGCTCTCAGATTCACTGGAACTACAAGAAAGCTTCCTTTTTTCTTTCCACAGAAGGAGGCCTACAAGCAGCTTGTACATACACCTGCAATTTACCGCAAACACAAATCTCAGTGCATCAGAACCTGGTTGGGTTTTGGGGAAGAGGGGCGACGACTTTAAAAGTTGACAGTGTCTGAAAACAGAAAACACAACTTCTTTTTGCTCCTGACAAAACAAATCCACTTAAGAGAGTAATTCTGCAATGTGTTAAATAAGCTCTGAGTTTTTCCACAGCTCCTAAGCACAGCCCATGAGCCTGCTGGAGCAATCACTCTACTGAACATTCATCTGTCTCCTAAATCATGTTAAACCAATCATGCTGCGTGGAGAAATAGGAGGATGACGCATGGCTGAAGATAATAATACCTGGGAAGAAAATATAAAACAGTAACCTGTTCAATTTTCTGCCACTGAAGGAGTAGCCTTGATTGAAAGCTTTTTTTTTTCTTCAGTCTAACATAATAATAATTTGAACAACACAGCCTTAGCTATGGACTTCTAGAGAGGCTGCTGTCTGTTCTATTGGCAGGAAATTTTTCAGTTCTGATTTTTTCCCCTTAATAATTTATCCTAATGACTACTTTTTCTGTTTCGCACCAAGGAGCTCCCCCATCAGAGCTGATACCCCTGGAAAGACAGCAGGCTATTCCTTACTGTGGTGTCTTAGCTAGTTCAGCACTTGTTCTTCCCCATGCAGTGCTATAGGCTTGGGGATGAGAGGCTGGATGACTATGCAGAGGGAAGGGACCTGGGGGTGTTGATTGATGCTCACCTAAACATGAGCTGACAGTGTGCCCAGGTGGCCATGAGGGCCAACAGCATCCTGGCCTGCATAGTGGGGCCAGCAGGAGCAGGGAGGTGATCATCCCCCTGTACTCAGCACTGGTGAGGCTGCACCTTGAGCACTGTGTTCAGTTTTGGGCCCCTCAATACAAGAAAGACACTGAGGCCCTGGGGTGCGTCCAGAGAAGGGCAAAGAAACTGGTGAGGGGTCAAGGAGCAGCTGAGGGAGCTGAGATTGTTTAGCCTGGAGAAGAGGAGGCTCAGGGGAGACCTCATTGCATTCTGTAACTTCCTGAAGGGGGTTGTGATGAGGAGGGGTTTGGTCTCTTCTCCCAGGCAACAAACAGGACCCCAGGAAATGACCGCAAGCTGTAACAGAGGAGGCTTAGATTCGACATAAGAAAAACCTTTTTCTTTCAGAGAGGGGTCAGGCACTGGAATGGCCTGCCCAGGGAAGTGGTGGAGTGGCCATTTCCTAGCAGTGTTCAAGCGGTATCTGGATGAGGAGCTATAAGATATGGTTTAGAGGCTTGTGGTAGCAATAGGTAGTGGGGGAACAGTTGGTCTAGATGATCTTGCAGGTCCTTTCCAACCTTGTGATTCTATGATTCTATGATACTTGCCTCCTATAGCAACTAAACCAACATATATTATCAGCTGCATCACACACACACACACATACACACTTTAAGTAAGAGTAACCAACAGAGAAGTACAAATGCACTTTTTTTTTTAATATATATATTTGGCAAGGGTGGTATTGCGATACAGCTGAATTTAGAGTTGTCAGCTTTTTGGAGGTCTTTTCGGAAATTGTTTCCTTCTGCTTTGAAATTCTAAACTTCTCCCTTTTAGAATAAAATATAGACTTCTTTGGGGGTAGTATGTCAGCAATTTCAAATTGCTTCAGCTACTTCTTCCCTGTGTTTTCTACCTCCTATGCTGCACCTGTGGTGCTAGGGAGACTGTTGCATATTGTACCTTTCAAACTATTCTATTCCCAGTATACAATTAAATGCTCTAGTGCTAGTGGGACAGGCTCTACAGACTAGAAAGCTAGGGAACTCAAGATGTGTTGGGAAAACACTAGGCTTGAACAAAAAATAAGCAAGAATTTGACTGTCACACTCCTCCAGCCTTTCCCCTCTGAGAGTGCCAGAGCTTCACATAGAAGCTTTCAGCCTCTGAGTTCTGTTGAACCATTACCTAATACCAACCACTGCTGCAGCAAAAATGTGCACCTTTTAAAAAAAATCCCTTGGTGTTGTTAAATCATAAATGTACAAGTTTATAGTGTTTTTTTGGAATAGGTTATTGGATTTTCACTTCCCCTTTACAGTACACATATTAAAAGATGAGCAGCAATCATATGAGAGCAATCAAATTTGAGACGTGCTGTTTGTTCATTGTTATTCTCTCGTGTTTAGCAATGGCTTCAAGTTCTCTTCTTTCTCCTTTGCCATCCTTGTATGATTTTTCTTTTTAATTTGTTAAGGAACAGAATAAGCATGTGAGATCTCTAATCCTTTGTCAAATTTGGCTTAAAATTGCTAGCAAGGTCAAAAGTTTATTGGATAGGAGATGAACAATGTGATCACATAAATCTTAGCTTCAAAGGACAGTAGGAAAAAATTTACCATTTAAAATTAAAGAGCCTTTTCTTATCTGTTCTTAAGTAGGCTTTAATCCACCTTGGGAAGAAAAAAGAAAAATACCTTGATCTGTTCATTGCATATTGTTTGTCCTTACTGGTGACTGCTCTGCTTGTATTTGATTTTCAATATTTTTAAAATACTTCAATTATTATAAGAGCAGAAATTAGACAATCTGCTTAATTAGCATTTAATCCATTCTGCTCTGATAGTTTTTCCTTGTCTTTGAGTAATGGAAATTCCTGTTTTCCATTATTTTCCAAATAATAATCAAATCACTATTTACTTCTTGTTCACTATTATTTGTTAAATATCTGAAAGTCTGCATCACACAGAGTAAGCCCTTGCTTAAAATCCTCAGTACCAAGAGGTACATGGTAACATACATAATTTAACCTGAGCTGTGTGCCAGGAAAGGAGGAAGGAACCCTTACTCCTTCCCTTCTCTTGTAGGGAGCTTCTTTAGACACAGGGACAAGGCATGAATGATGTGATCTGATGGAAGTCAGTCACATGCACTTACATTTGGAATTTCTTATACACTTCCACATGTCAATTTCTTTTCCATTCTTCTCTTAATTGGAAGTGTTTTCAGCTGTCCTACACCCTCTAATCAGCTGGGTCTAACCCAGCCATACATATTAATTGCCGGTAATCTAAATCTTGTTGTCTGACACTTTTTGACTTTTTTATATTGATTATTTCACTCTTATTTATTTATTTCTGGCTGACATATACCAGAATTCATTTGTACATCATGATGAGTGTAAACTGATTTCTCTAATTAAACTTTTTTAATTAAAAAAGACGAAGATTAGTTATTTATATGAAATCAGCTTTGCTACTAAGAAACCCTTATTGGTATTTACATGATTGCTTGCTGCATGTTTCTTCTTATAAATGTACATGTTAGCTCTTAATGGAATGAAAAGGGCACTGGGACCCAATGTTTTTAATCTGCTACGCTGGCATTCCAAAATTGCCAAATAGATGCTTGGCTGAAGACAATTTTTCAATGGAAGAGTGAACATCCATTATCTTTATCTAAAGTGTGGAGGTGTACTCAACTCCTAGTTTTTTTCAACTGTAATAAATAATAATTAAAAAAAAACACTAAAGAAACTTAATAGTAGCTAAACCTCTCTTGCAAAGATATGACTTATAACTAAAAGAAAAAAAAAAAAAGGGAAAGAAAAAAAAAAAATCTGAAATTCAGTACTCATCCCTTTGAGATTAGTGAAGTTCTCTGAAAACAAAAACAAAAACAAAAACAAAAACAAAAACAAACAAAAAAAAAACAAAACAAAACAAAACAAAAGCCAACAATAGACTTTGTCATGGAATAAAACTGTTTTTAGAGAATGTAATTACATTCTTCAGCCAACTTGAACCTTCTCTTTATGATTTTGTTTTTTTTTCCCTCTCCTTTCCCTCCTTCTTATTCCCCCAGCAAAAGCATCTTAAAGGATGTCTGCAGTACAGAACTAGAAACTGAAAAAGAATGATTGCTAGATTTACAGTCTGAAGAAATATATAAAAGTAATTCAGAAAGAAAAGAAGTCAGTTTTCTTATACTTCAACTGAGAGGAGAGTCTGACTTTGATGTCCAATTGTTGTACTAGTTGTACTCATTTTGCCATCCTAAATACATCTCTTTAATTACCCTTTGGTGAGAGAATTCAACACTGCTTCCCTCTGTATTTAAATACATTGATACAAGTATGAAGGGTTGCTTGAGTGGCAGAAGAATGGTGTTCATTTACATCTGAAAGGCACATAACTGCAATGCCTGCAGGCAGCCTCACCAGAACTTTAAAAATATATCAGCCTCAGGAAATTATCTGTATTCAAACTTAAACAGTTCTTTGTACATAGGACTGGTTAAAAACAAAAAATTCAATGACAGTAACAACACAACCAGAGACAGAGAGAGTCATACATAACCTTTGCGCAAGAGCAGAGAAAAATACCATGGTTGCTTCCTCCTTCATCTACACTTTACAAAACTCATCCTAACACAGAAATAGTTTGCATTCTTCTTAACTTCTTTAAAAAAATAAATAAATAAAAGAGGATATTTTTAAGCATTTCCACTCAGCTTTCAATTGTACTAGCTGTAGAGTACAGACCTTGTTAATACGACCAGCCCTGACAATCCTATTTCCAGATGCATAGGATGTGAATTATCTATTAAAATAAATGAGCTACAGTCCTGTAATTTACACACAGTGTAAGTCGCAACAAAATTTAACTTCCATCCCACCCTTTGTGGAAATACAATATCCCTAATGCTCTTGAGACTGAATCTTTCCCATCCTCTGAAGTTTGAACAGAGCCTTTAGAGTTCTCCTCAACTTCCCATTGACAGGTCATGACTGTAACAGTCAATCAAAGTTTGATAACTAAGTAGCCTTCCAAAGAAAGCTGAATGATAATCATACAATAAAATGTGGCAAAAGGGCACTGATGAAATGACAAGAATACAAGGCATCACCTCTGACACCTCTCTTAGGGTCCCCATTTTTGAAATGTGGGGCTGCTGCTTCATTCACCAATAACTTAGGGCTTGCTGAAGAGCAATCACAGACCTGACTTCTTTCTAGGAATCACTTTGGACACATAAAGCATGCCACAAAAACTTCAAATTTCTACAAGTATCACACGATACCTTCTTGCCAAATCTTCTACCTTCCCATCCTCTTTGTTCAACTTTTCAAGACCATAAATCAATAAAGTCATTAAACTCATGATTATGTTTCATATATGCATAAAATATGGGTTGTTTACAACATCCTGCTTGTCAAGCAATTAAAAATTTGCAGGCATTCATAAAACTTAAGGTAGAGGAAATGATGCGGATCTGAAACTTCAATAAACAGCCATCTGTCCATCATATAATAGGGGTGAGGAGAATGCAAGTGGACCAATTTTGGTAAGGAAGTACACAAAAAAACTGATGGACCACATGACCTGAAAGAGCACTGTGGGTCCAAGCAGATGTCATGTGTATGCTGACAGGATGGCAGTGGCACCACTCTGCTTCTTAAAATCCTGTCTGCTTATTATCATGAAAGTAATCCCTCTTGCACCTCTTTTAGGAGAGGGAGGAAATGCTCACAGGATACAGCAGCAAATGGTAGCCATGGTAGTAAAAAACTAGAAATATTAAAATTATAATAAGACCCAGTAGAGAACAAACGAACAGTTTTACCACTCACCCACTGGGTATCTGCAAACGACAGATGCGGTTTTACAGACTGCATAATGATTTCTCAATTTATGCAAGCCGAGGAATTAAGTTATCACATTCATGAAGAAGCTTGCTCCTTAACTAGTGAAAAAAAAAAAATATATCAAAGTGTTTAGGAAAAAAAAAATCCTTTAAAACAACAACAAAAAAACTGCAAACCTTGAAACAGTATCACCTAATTTATTAGCTGAAAGGGATCTCTAGAGGTCATCAAAATCATCACCCCTTGCTAAAGCCGTTCCCTACAGAAGGTTGCACAGAAAAGCATCCAGGTAGGCTTGGAATATTTCCAGAGAAGGACACTGCACAAACTCTGGGCAGATTGCTCCACTGCTCTGTCACTCTCACAATAAAAAAGTTTTTCCTCATGTTCTTCCTATGTTCTGGTTTGTTCCTCTTGTTAGGGATTTCAATGGATATTTGTAAACTGAAATGCATTATCAAATGTATTTTGTGATGGTCTTGAGTTGTACCAAACCTATGGTAGAGCATAAATAGAGGCGATAAAGCATGAAAATTAAGAATGACAGCATTTGAATAAAGCTCGGTTTCCAACATGTTGCTCTGGCTTTATTTTTAATAACCTGAATAAAAATAAGATCACCCTGAGATCATGAACTAACCATAATAAAGTAAGACCACTATATATGTTATTAAATTCAGGAAAACATGGAAGATAATGCTACTTTTAAATAAGCTGCTTTAAGTTCTGACTTTGCAGAAATATGGAGTAATTCACTAGGATAAGGTCCCAGCATCTTTTGCATATTATACTTTAAAAAGAGAAAGCTCCATGAGAAAGTATAAAAGGACACAAAGAAAGAACACAGCATGATTTGGTCAGTGATGTAAAACCCACAGATTACCTACGGATTATAAATAAGTATTCAGTATACAGTTTATAATCATAGAATCATGGAAGGCATAAATTGTGATACCTCATGATTATTCAGAAGATCAGTTTGATTATGCAGTGTTGAAGCACAACAGATTTTGTTACTAATGCTTCAACGGACTTTCAGGATGAATTTAATTTGTCTGTGTTTAGGAAAAAAAAACTCTTGAAAGGTTATGTACCATTCTTAGATTACTGGCATCTTCAATACGAGGACTATCTCATGGATGGGAAAAAGTCACTGAAACGCATCCTTTTCCATAACTATTGTTACTTGAAAATTAAATACAATATCATCATAAAATCACAGAATCATTAAGATGCTTTAAGATCACCTATTCCAACCACCAACTCTTCCCCACTATGCCCACTAACCATGCCCCTCAGTGCCAGATCTACATGGTTCTTGAACACCAAAGGATGGTGACTCCACCACCTCCTTGGGTAGCCTGCTCTAGTACTTCGTTGCTCATTCTGAGAAGAAATGTTTCCTAATATTCAGCCCAAACAAGCAATCTGAAGTGCTTTGCTTACACTTCAGCACTTACTCTATAATGATATATTGGGTTTGCAGTTATGGTGTAAGGGAATCCTGCTTTGGCAGGGGGGTTGGATTCGATGATCCCTAGAGGTCCCTTCCAACCCCTACAATTCTGTGATTCTGTGATTCTGTGAATCATACAATCACAGAATCACAGAATGGCCTGGGTTGAAAAGGACCTCAAAGATCATTTAGTTTCAACCCCGCTGCCATGGGTACGGTCACCAGCCACTTGGCCAGGCTGCCCAGAACCACATCCAGCCTGGCCTTGAATGCCTCCAGGGATGAAGAACCCTCAATCTCTCTGGACAACCTGTTCCAGTGTGTAACCACTCTCTGTGTGAAAAACTTCCTCCTAATATCCAATCTAGGATATTAGTCTCCCATTTTATTCTAAAACTATTCCCCCTAGCCCTATCACCATCAACCCATGTACACAGTTGTTTCTCCTCCTTCAACTACTGGAAGCTTGAAAGTTCATAAATTTGGATTCTTGGATTCAAGGTCTCCATCTCTTGATAACACTGTAATCTAGGAGAATTTGGCTTAAATGTATTCATGCAAGAGTGCAGTGCTGCCATCACTGATGTAACTGTGGCTTCTAGGCAGGGACACCTGAGACTTGATAAAATTTGAGGATAAACAATGTAATGAATAAATAATTAACACATAATTAAAGCACTGGTAAAACAATTTTGCATTAGCTGTGTGCATGCTATGGCTCTGAGGGCTTTTCTGAGAGCCTAGCGGGCCTCAATTGTTAACTTTTGGCATCTTGCATGCAGATCTTTTCCAGCCTGAAGTTAAAAGTGAGTTGCTACCATGTGAATGGAGTAGGATCTTTTGAGCTATTATAAATTAACACACTTATAAACCATAATTGAGACTCAAACACATTCTTTTTCAAATTGTCATAAAATATTATCCCAATTGCCTAAAATTCTCTTTGTTCACAAAATCTCACCTCCTACTGGACAACTGGTTCAGAGCTCATCAATTTATACATTAGAAATATCAGTACTGCAATGATCTAACTAAAGTTGGTGCAACAGGTTAGGTTCCACAAGACCTAAATTATAATTTCTGTGAGTAATACTAAGCAAGGTTTTATGAAGCCATGAAATTATGAGAACCTCCTATAAATACTGTGGACATCAGGAATAGGGAGAGGCAGATGTGAAGAAGTGTGGGAGATCTGATGCTTTTCCTTCAACATGAAACTGTGCAAAGGTCCTGTTGAATCACAGTATCTGTGCCTCCACAGAAAAGGAATGGCACATTTTTGTGCCATGGTGTAACTAGGACATGTGCACATATATACTGCTTTTCTAAAATCCTGAGAAATGTGGAAACAGAAGAAAGTGAAGAGGGGCTTAAGGGGTCCTAAAGTCTTCTTGGCTCAGAGTCAGTGTGCAGAAGATTGCTCCTAACACTTACCCAGAAACTGGAAGGATAGAGGCTGTATTTAGCCTTGCACAGAAAGAGAAATTAAGAAAGACCTTTCGTGATCCACTGTACTGTAAAATCAACCATTGCTTCCCTGAAGATTTCTGTACCAACATCTTTTTCCCCATTTCTTCTCATCAGTCTGATTTTCTAACAAAGACAGTTGGTTGTTATGTTCATTTCTACGACTACATTACCTGGTAAGTAAACCTCTGAGTTGGAGAGGTGCTGATAGTGAATGAGCTTACATATTTAAAGGGCAGAGAAAGGTTTTCCAAATTAGTCAGAAATGTTTGGTCTAGAAAATACAGCTTTGTGAATAATTGTGACTGAAAAATATTACATAGAGCTGAAACCCATATGTCAAAACTCATAAAGTAACTTGCCTACCAATCACAAGTGCTATAAGAATGAATGATCTAAACTTGCTTCGATGATATGAACTCTTCAATTCAAACCTATTTCTTTTTAGTACCAAGGAGAAGAGTATTTACACTTTTGTGACTTGTACAACTCTCTCTGCTTGCCATGAAATAAATAAAATAAAATAAAATAAAATAAAATAAAATAAAATAAAATAAAATGAAATAAAATAAATAGAGAAATTTATAAGAGAACAGACATGAAGAGTGGTAGTTTTCCACGCACCCAAAGGAAGCTGGTTTTCCAGCCAGCTCTAAAAATTCTCTCAGCAGAAAAGCCCCACGTAACAAGTGCTGCTCCTCAACTATTGCATCTGGCAATGTTACTAAACGAGTCCTTGAGATGGGAGTCTTGATCTGCTGCATCTGCACAAATTTGTAGTTTGGAAATTATATCTAGATGTATCTGCTTTATTTAGCATCCTCTTCAGAAATATGTCAATGAAATATCAAATGAAGTGCTGTGGAGACAAAAAAAGCCCTCAACTTCTTTTTTTCTGGACTTCTCAAATCACTTGTATTCCTTTAGTCAACAACATCTTGAATGTCTCTCCTTTTCTCTTGCCATGTCCAGAGCCCAGTTTGACCCACTCCCTTATGAGAGAAACATGCTTTGCCATGCTTGTTCTCTATCAGATGGGGAAAAGAGTTTATGGGTTCTAAAAGGTAAAGCTGCTCATCTCTGAAATAAATATACAGAAGTACAGCACAAGAAAATAAGACAGTACAACCTAATCTTTTGAAATTGGTTTGTTTTTTAAACGCTTACTGGGGTCCATAATAATTCTTGTGACAAACTACATCATCAAAAACCTTAAAATAAGGACAAAAAGACCAAATTGACAAATGTGACTATTCAGAAAGAGGCAAAAATGAAGACAGCAGAGGAAGAAACAAAGCAAGCAACAGCTACTCAGATACTCAGGGAAGACTTTGCTAAACAGTTGCTGAATGTACAGAACTTCTGAAGGCAAGTTGAATGCTCTGTTTCAATCCTTGTTAATACAAAAGAAATCACAAATGGTGAAATGAATGTAATCTTGGCAAGATATTTCCTTTGCTCAGAAGACATCAGGTTGTCTTGTGAGGGATGTTATTGCATCTTAAGAACCTCACATTCAAATCTAATTTGCTGTGCATCTCTATTTGCAATATTAGCATTTGCTTTTTTTCTTTAGGAACTTATATTTGAAATTGTTTTGAATTTTAGCAGGGCACACAATTCAACATGTACCGTCATTTGAAAGTTGTACAGTCAAGTTTTTGAACATCCTTTCGCTATTAGGCAGTAGCACTGCAGAAGCAGAGCCATATTGGAAGAACAGATTTTGTGTTGTATGAGGGCTCTTAGGTTCTTTACTGATTTGCCACTTTAGCTGTCTAAAGTAAGCAAGAGTCAAGCAAGAATGCAGTGTCAAGAAAAGAATGCCTCAGAAACTCAGGGTCAGGGGCAGAAAATGCTAATTCCTTCATTCACGAGGATTTATATTCTTTTCCTATCACAGCTTTGCTGGCAGCACAAGGCAGCTTTCTCCCTTCCCATAAATCTGTGCTTACCTACAGGTTTCATTAGCAGATTGAGGAACAGAGTGGCATAAATGTTAATTTGACTGTAACATCCTACATCATATCTGATAGATCTGATATAGCTGATGTGACATTAGAAATATTTGAATATTCATCTTTCTTTTGCCTTATGATTTATTTATTTTTTTTAACTTCTAATTATGCACAAGGCTATAAGAGATTGCAGACTTAAGAACTACCGGTTGAAAGCAAACAGCCCATGGTGATACTTATTCAGAGAGAATTAACTCCCTTTCTCCTAAGAAATGCATCTTTCTCACATACCTCTATAATTTCAAAAGAGTTTTGTATGGCACCCAGTTTGTCAAACACCTAAAAGGCTGTCTTTCTTCTGTACTTTACTTCCTATACAGAAAATGTGATTTCAGATTCATACCATCAAGAATTATAGGAACATCTGGATTGCATTTGTGGTTTTTTGTTTGTTTATTTGTTTTGAATGTGTTTTTTTTTTGTTGTTGTTGTTGTATGGTCTTACTTTTTTTAATGAAAGCACTGACAAGTTTTTTTTGACAGTGACCCTTATCAAAGGCTCTCACAGAGAATTAGTTGCCTTAGGATAACAAAGTAAGCCTGCTATGCATTAATAGCTGCTCAAAAAGAGGGATATGAAGTCTATGTGTGACAGAATTCCTCAAGTGTAGCTTTATCATAATTTTACTGCTCCTACCTATGTTAGAAGAGTAGGTTAAATGAGATCAGGTCCTTATTAGAGAGACTAGAGAAGACCCAAGGTCTCTCTGATCATAATAAACTACAGGTTGTTAGGTCTTTTTTGGCATGAGGAAAAAGTACAAATAAATGTTTATTTGAGGTAAGAGTATGCTGGGGAAATTTTTTAAACATTTTGTGTACTGTTTGATTTGTTATTTTTTTCTGTGGAATTTCTGAGGTAGCAAATCTAACATCCTCAGGTTGATATTAAAACTTCTATTATCAAAATATTTCCTGTATGACTTTGAAACAGGATCATTTTTCCCTCGGAAAGGGTGAAAGTGTTATTGTCAAAAACTGAAACTCAACTCCTGTATTATTTGTCCAAGTAACAAAGTTCAATGCCTCGTCTCAGTATCCACTCATCAGACTCATCAATGCAATCTTAACTCAATTCTTATAATTAACCACTGACAGTTATTTTCTTTGATTCTGTTTAGCTCCCTTGCTCAAAACATCTAGAAGAAAGGATTATTTTATTGCATTTGTAATTAGCTCAACAATATCTCCATTTATAAATAATATAAATGACCACTGTTACTTCAAGCCCTGAACTTTATGACATTTAGAAATGACTCTGTAAATCAAACTTTTACCAAGAAAGAAAATAACAGTTGTAAGAGCTCATATCAAGTAATGCTAGAAGCTGTGATATACAACTATGGTACTGTGATAGTAGGTCACACTGAGCCTCAGCATTACTCTAAAATAAGACTCCTGTCCGATGTTGATTTGCAAGAGTATTCTGGTCCTCAGACAAATGAGCAATTGATAATCTCCATCAGCACACATGAGTAATTGATAATCTCCATCAGCTTAGCCTGGGCTTAACTAACCTATAAATTCAGTTAATGCCTAAGATAATTTATTGATTTCTTCTTTAAGTGTTGTTGGACAATAGGTGTGATAGTTGCTACCCTGGGAAATATCAAAGAGAAATACATAGTCCAGATATGGGTTATGAGGAAAATAAACAAAAGAGTTTTGCTATGTATTATTTTTTAAGATATGAGGATCTTTGGATTTTTTCAAATTATTTAACATAAATCACTGCTGGTCTGCTACAGAAATATCAAGTTTTATCCTCTCTATTATGCTGCTAGTAGCTACTACTACTGCCTCTGCCCCATTAATTGCATCAAATTAATGTAAATATTGCTAAGAAATTTGGTGCACACTGAGCTATTGAATTTCTTACAAAGCTTTGGAAAAAGTAGATAGTTTTGTCTTACTGTATTTTAGCTGGACAGCCTGAAGATATTTACTTATTTATTTATTTTTGTAAGATCTGAAGGTGAATTACCTAGTTTTTAGAAGGATTTTTATATCCTGAAATCTTGTGGAGCCCTTAAATCCACACAACCCTAAGGCAAACTCTATCAAGTTCACAGAGTTCTGATGTCCAGTGACAACTGTATAAATCTGCACGGCTCCAGTGCCTCACAGTATCTCTTTTAAGCCCACACAGCCCTAAGGCAGTCCTCTCCATCACAGCATGGCCAGAAGGCAAAATGGCAAGTAGGAGCAGGCAGGATGACAGCGGGAGGAAGACTTCAGGGTTCCAGACTGGGAAGACTTTGCACTGGGGATGGGCAGGCAAGGAAGAGTGGGTGCACAGGCCCCTGTGAAGTCTGTGGATGCATATCTCTATCCCTGCAAGCAGAGGTGATAGCCAAGAGCAAGGAAGTATAGAGATACTAAAATAAAATGATCATCATTACCTGAAGAACTCAGCCTCTTCTCAGCTACTTAAGCACTGTTAGTCATTCTGGACATAAAGACAGAAGGGACCCCAATCAAACACTCCAGCATCAATGTCTAAAAATCAATACCTCTGAGCACAGCAAAATCCACTTCCTAAACTTTCTGTTATTTCCTGTCAAATTAAAACCAAAGCTGGAAAATTGACCTCAGGAGAACAGAAAATTGGGCTGTCTACTCTTTTAGATTCAGGGTTGCATTAGTATTCTTACTGAAAACAGTAATAGATAAAACGTTTAGAGATAGGAAAGGAAAAAGAAATCCGGCCTCTATTTTCTTCACAAGATTCAAAAACCTTAATTGATGAAGTCGTGGCATCACTGCATTGAGGCCAATGCAAGATGAATACTTACATTATACTTACTTAAAGAAATTGATGAATTACTGGATTTATTTTACAGTGGTTACTACTTTTGTACGATCTCTGAGTAACATACATAAGTATGCTATAAGTTTTAGATTGCTTTTAATAATGATGGGAAACAGGAAAGGAAAATCTTTATTACCATGTCTAAAAAGTAGCCTGTTTTCATTCTTGCTTGGCTAGTTTATTTGCATTCAGCCTTAGTGCTAGACTTGGAGCCATCTTGAAGTTTCATACAGAACCAACTTTCTATCTTTATTGGTATTTGTGGCAGAAGGTGTGCAAATGCAAAGTGAATCATTCAATCACAAGAATTTTTTTTCTTTTCACACACAAGACTAATGACAGCTTAAATATTAAATGGCACTGAGCTTCACAGACAGAAGAACTAAGCAGGTGAATGTAGTGAGCACTGCATTGCAAAAAGATTCAACAACTCAAACACAAGCATATGAATGCCCATGGCAAGTATCCTTTTGCATACTTAACTGATCTGCAAAAACAAATAGAGCTCTTAGCTTTTGTGTTTGAGTGCATTTAAAAAGGGATGGAGGAGGAAACAGGCAGCTGCAAAAGGGAAGCTGGGGCTCTTCAAACTGGAAAAGGAAGGTCAGACCTAACCATTAGTATCTTTTCAGGCCATGAAATAAAGTAGCAATTTGTGTCGCTTTAGAGGAAGCAAAAATCATAACACCAGACACATTGATGGGTTGGCATGAGAAAAAAAAAATAATCCATCAGCTGATAACATTTGTCTGACACTGAGTCAGGGAAGCTGTGTCTGATGGCTTTGGCCAAACCAGCTGATGGAAATTTTATGAACTTGGACAGCAGAGGTTTCAACTTTGTCAGTGAAACTGCTCTACAGAAACACTTTCATTTAATTCAATTCATTGGAGTATCGGTTTTCAGGGTTGATGATTTATTAACGTAACATTTGGTACAGTTGGAGCTCCAAGTAACGATGATGCTGTTAGTGACACTGAAAATAAATCACTGCAAATCTTTAAGAGAATGGGAGTGCTTAGACCACAGACTGGATGTGCTGGAATTGAAGAAGCTTGGGAAGTCCCACTAAGTGAGATAGTAACTTTTTTTTTTCCCCAGTTGAAGTATTCTCCCTTCTTGACAACAGTGGACAGAGAACAACTTCATTTAAACACGCTGTGGTCTTTAAAGCCTTATTTTCTACCTAAAGTTAATTGTATACTCAAATTATACATCTAATTGAACTTCTTCACTGCAATAACAGTCATACATGAAATTCAGGCAGTGATCTAGAAAAAAGATGTAATCACTGGTAGAAACGCTCACTTGCCTTGTGTAGAGGAGTTATGACAACTCTAAGCAAATGACAACACAAGTGAATCTAAACTGACTACACTTCAAAAATACTGCATTATGACCTGCACATTCTCACTTACATTATTTACCTACAAATAGATATATCTTTTGCTGGGTACATCAATTGGCTAAATGTATTCAGAAGATTCTGGCCTTTCCTATGGGAAGATGAAAAAGTCACAGAGTCACAGAATTTCCGAAGTTAGAAAGAAATCTTAAGGACCATTAAGAAAATTCCAAGTTGTCTGTATAAATCTATATAAAAATGGCAGAATTTAAGGATTTCATCAGATCTGCGAATGAATTTCTCTCTTGTGCAGCCACTTGGTGTACTTACATTCAAATCATTTCCTTTTAACAAAGAACTGCTTCAGAGAGCTGTATAAGATAGATTCTCTTACTGTGGGATCAAAGATATGTTCTCTCACTGTGGGATCAAGACTTGGTTTCTGCTATTTCTCTCGTATAACCTTGTTCTTCTTTTGGGCCTTATTTTTACAGTCTGGTGTACAAAATCTATGGGGTTGCAGAAGTCAAGTACAGATCCCTCTGCTCCCTAACCATTTTTCTTCTGCATCCACCCAGCAGATGCCTCACAGAGCACCTACCACTACAATTAATAGACCTGGATGATTTTCCTTCACCAGTACTTTTGCACCACTTTGTCATCAATTTTAAGCATATACCGCTTTAGAAGGCTGTAGTTGAATGCAGACAGATATTTGTTTTCTTTTAATGGGAAAATGAGGGGAACCAAGACCCTGCCATGGAAGCAAAGCTAATCATCAGTCTGCTGCTGTATTGCTACCACATAATCACTTTTAGACTTTCTGAGATGAGATCTAAAACAAAATGTAGATCATCCTCAGTGGTAAACAAACATGCACTAACTACACATTATGAAAATCCACTTCTACAAGCTAAATTACAGGAAGCTAATAACTTCACTAGGGGATCACAGCTTCTTTTCTGCAAAGGCCAACCACTTTGTTTTGCTTCCTAATGAACTTCAATTTCAAACTTTTTTTTTTTTCCTGAGAAAATAACCCAAGTAAGCATAACAAACAACAGGCAGCTCTGCCTATTAAATTATATCCCAGGTATTAGTAAATAAATGTTCCTCCGAATATCTGGCTCTAATTAGACTCAACTGTACATAAGTTGCAAAACTTAAAACTGATTTATTACGTCACTCACAGCCTTGACAAAAGATATCAAGAAGCATCTTTCATGAAGGACCAAAATTCCCTGGTAGGTCACTGTGTAGCTGTAATCAAGAGATGAGCTAAAGCTCATTAGAAGATTTACTACACTCTACACTTGAGTCAGATCAGCTATTGCAGTACAGAGAAGAACAGTGTCCATGCAGTTCTTTTCCATACCCCCTTTCCATTGAGTCAGGGACTCACTTTCCAAGATGCTAAGAAAACATCCTAAGAATATGGGTAGCAAATGACTTCTTAAAAAATAAAGGCAATTGAGAAGAAAAAAAATAACAATAATAATGTGGAGGATAACAAATTCCCCACTTCCTTTTGTGTTTATGCAGGATGTGTTCTCTCTCAGGTTGGCATTTAATCCAGCAGGCTTCATGCAGTTCCCCCTTGCATCCTCAGTAAATAGCTGACAACTTCACACTGGGCTGGACATTGTTCCTTGCTCCTCTTGTAAAGTCTCAGTCTTTGCCAAGCACTCTGAGGGCTTCCAGTCAGGCATCTGCTGCTTCTTCTTGACACAAAGAGAAAGAAGGTAACTGGGGACTGCTCCCACCTTCTCAAAGTTGCATAGCTTTTCTGCTCCTAACAGAAATGTGTGAGTAGCTACACTGCTCATTCACTTTGTTCTTCCTTACAAAAAAAAAAAAAAAAAAAAAAAAAAGAAAGAAAAAAAGAAGAAGACTAGAACTTAGAAGGTTAAAAGTGGTGTGAATATGAAGAAGGAAGGGTGGCAACATGAAGAAAACATATATACATGTCAACAGAAAACCCATTGAGACAGAAGTTATGTGCTATTTGGGAATGCTAAGGTTTTGCTGATTATGCAGGGCTAGATTTCTAAACATTCTTCTTTTTCATTTTTGTATAATGTTGAGGTCATTGGGCTAAAAAGCTGTGCTTGGTTGAATATAACATTAGGCTCTCAATAAACTCAATGAAAAGATCAAATTAGCTTCAAAATAATAGAGCGGGGTGAGAGAAGCAAGCAGAGACAGCAGATAGGTAAATTAAGCTTTCTTAACTGGCTGATATATATGTATCTTAAACCTTGGCAACTCTGTCATAGGGTTTGCTCCAGGCAGGGAGCAGCAGTAGCTTCCTCCAGCTGTTGATGAACACATGGAGCAGGAGTGGGCACAGGTGCAAGTGCCATCTCAGCAGCAGGGGATGTGAGGGAAGGAGGGGAAATTCAAATGAGCAGTTCATCCAAGAGTTGTAGTTCAATTCTGAGAACATATATCCTTGCCCCTGCAAATGAATGCACAGACTGTGCATTGTGCTGAAATCCATGTGATGGTGATGCCTAAGACTGTGAACTAACTGGTGTTGGTAGGAGCAGCAGGGTTTCTGAATAGAGAAACAGATGCAGAGGAAATCAGCCCAGTTATTCTCACCATTTTCAGTTATCTATTTGACTTTCCTGACACTGATCTCTGGTTCGTCCAAGGTGACCAGAGGATGTATTTTCAGGTACTTGTTAGTTGTTTAATAAACCAAGTTATCAACATACAAACACATATGCAGATAGGAAGGAAAAAAGAAAAAACAAAAAGCCCTAACTGAACACCTTGACTTTACTTACCTTGGCTGCTCAAGTTGAGTAGAATTTGCATGGATGTGTAACCAGAGTAACTTCAAGGGACTCAAATTTATATCCATTTTATTCCAGATATGGCAACTATGTCATGTATAATTAACCTTCTTCGCATCCATCTATTCTGATGGACTTGACTCTATGAGCTTTTTTCACCAGTACATTAATGTCAGAGAGCCACTTTCTGCTGACAGTGATAAAGTTGTAAATCGGAGGTAAGTCTGTTCATCACAGATGAGTGTAAAGACGTGTAGAATTTGTTCCAGTCAATCTGCTTCCACCCCACACAGGCTGTAGAAAAACTCTTTGACTGCTAAGTGTTTGGATCAGGCTCCACATGAGTGACTGCTCTCAGAGGCAACAATGCAAGCACACAAAAGTGGAGCTGGATTAGTATTTGCCACATGCCTATTGAGCTAAGCTAATGGAGCTGCAGCTGCTATCCATAGGCTGCCTTCATGAGGATAGTGCCTAACTCAGGTGGTCTCAGACATTCTCTGGATGAGCTTCTCCATTTATGAAACAGGGAACCCAGAGAGATGTGCTGAACAGAGCAGCTTATTTAAGTCCTTCAGCTTGCATCACTGAAAATGGTGCAAACACTCTGCTTATCTCTACAGATTTTCTGCCAGTACATGCAGTGATCCTCTTGGTAGCAAGGTGTTGTCTACATTGATATTGTGAGATGATTCCCTTGGAATTCAGCAAGTATTCTTGTATCTGGTTGCATGTAAATGTTATTGGCCCCAAATCTGATGTCTGATGCCATAAGACAAACTTAATGCCCACTTAAATGCCCCAAGTATGGCCCAAATCTAATGATCGTAAGATGAATCTGTCGTGGCAGGTGCTTTATTAAAACACCTGTTAGATGAAAGGATGATATATAATTATGAATTATAATTATGAAGGAGCCCTCCCCTCAGAAGTAGGAAAGATGAACTTTTCCCTTAACACAGGCATCACTGCAATCAGCAAGAATTAAGAGTTGAAGAACAAGAGTCAGGCAGAAAAGCATAAACAGATTAAAAGCAGAAGTGATTATTTTACTAATTAAAGATTTCTTAACTGAAATTACATGAAATGCAAAAGAAGCATGAAAGGTCAGCAAAGATTTCTGAACGAGTGCTCCAGAGGGAGGGAAGAGGGGAAAAAAAGCAATTAAATACAGAGTTAGAAGGTTACGATGCATAGAAGATTATTCCAAACAAGTGGCTGCCAGCATTGTTTTGAATGTTTAATTAATAAAATAATCTTTTTCATTAACCATTGCCAGTGGAGAAGATGAATTGGAAAAAAACATGCAGAAAACAAAACAGATATTTTTATTCCTTACTTGCATTTCTGCAAATGTAAAAATAAGAAAAGTAAAACTAATCATGTACTTCCTATATGAAGGAATCAGAATGAATATATTGTTGTTACTAAAACTGCCTGTGCAGGCCGAGTTCCTTGAATATCAACAGACAATTGGAGAGGAAGAGCCTTCTTAGGCCAAGAGAACCTTCAGCTGAATCTACACCTATAGAAAAGCAGACAGGAACTTTGTCTCCAGTACTTTGAAATCAAAGCCATTCCTAACCCTCACCTGCTTTTTGCTTCAGAGTATGGCCTTCAGCCATTTTGGAAGCACTTTCAAGAAACCCAACTTCATGAGCTCAGATTGTTACCTCACCCATGTGCCACTACTGCTGAACAAGATATGACTTAATGCCTGCTGACCAAGATCTGTAAGGTCTGCTAATTATCTGGTATGATTCCTTATTTTCTTCCTGTTCTCAAAATTGCCAGTTCATCTTTATACAATCCACTACATCCTCCCTTGCCATTCTATCCCCTCAGTGATTTGACTTATATTCAACTGTTAAGCTCTCGACCCCTGAAATCAAATCAGCCTTCTCTCTGGCACTGCCTAATCAAACCATGGTAGCAACAGGAATGTGCTCTTGGTCTTCCCTCATGTACTCATAGATACACTTGATATGACCAGCAGCAGATTCCACCAACAGTTTAAAGGCCATAATTTCCCAGTAGCTTGATTTCAAATGTGAACAGATCATGATCAATGAAGGTTAAAATTCTTAGAATCAGGCACTGCATACAAAAGGCTACCCTGGATACACGAAAGCAGCAAGTTTCCCCAAACTTATCCAAATTATCCTCAATCAGTCAGATTTCCTGGGATATGTACCTGATCCAAACTTCTTTATTCCTAGATTTCACATTCCTTTTGCAAATCACATGTACAGAGAACTTTAAAGAGTTGTCAAAATTTACAAATATAATTGTTTGGATAGACTACAGAATGTGTACTCTTTTTTACTTTGTGCGTAACACTCAAAGAAAAGAAAAAGAAAGGTGTCTGAGACAAGTAGCATCCTTAAAGAGAAGATTATTCCACCATCAAAGAGAAAAAAGTAACCTCAGCACTTGAAATTGCCAAAAGCCCTAAGCAACCAAAACCAAGCAAAATGACTTCATATAAAAGGATATTATTTTTTTGTATATATCTTCAACAGATTTGGATAGTTACCTTCCATGAATCAGAAAGGACAAATAAATCCTCTATTCTATAAATGTGCAGACTGAAGATGTTTGTTACTTCCCTTCAAGTGGAATAAAGGAGAGCAGGTGGCCTCTGAAAGCAAGAAGAATTGAATAAAAGGCCAGTATATATATTATCAGTCACTTTCTGCATGTTTACTGTAAGCATAAATTTTGGTATGCCAACACCCCACCCTTGCCTTCAGCTTTAGACCACTGGGAATGCCAAGCTGCTGTTCATGACTCTGACATGAACAGCGATTAAAGGCAGGCCTTGATCAAATGCAACTTTCAGACTCTTACTTTGCTATACTGTGCAAGAGAGTGACTTTCTTACACCACATGAATTGAAGGTTCAACTGGATGCTGTTGTAAATAAAAACACTGTAAACAATAGCAGCAGCAATAAGGGAGAATTAAACTTTGATCAGGTTACAGTTAATTGATTAAAACGTCCATTTTGTCGTCCTTTCATGTCTAAGCTTCAGTAAACAACATGAGAGCGCAAAACCCAGCATGCAGTAGTAGAAAGGAGGCCACAAAGGAATGTTTGGCAAGTAAACAAAGATTAAAAATAGACGAAAAATAGATTACACAGAATAAACACAGAAACCTACTGTGCTCATGCCCAGCAGCTTAACCCAATTCTACAGCTATGCCACTTAGAGGCAGAGGAATTTGTAACCATCAGCAAATCACAGACTCTTATTTGCATTTATTTTTCTCACAGTAACTATGTGAAGTCTTTCTATCATAACCACAATGTGATTTGTGCAAAACTAACCTAGTATAATTCTTCCAATGTGAAATTAATAACATACCACAAATGATACTGGCTTATATTTGCATGCAATCTGAAATGAAACCTTGCCTTTGGTTAACAGACAAACCAGGTTTTGCATTCTCTTAAAAGCAAAATGTCTGTAGCAGCAATTCCTCTCTCAGCTAAGAGGTATCAGGATGGTTCCCAAATTCATTCTCAAAGACTTTCAGGTGTATTAACAGTACCAAGAGACAGTAAAAAACTTCAAGATGCTTTAAGTATCCAGAAAGCTTGCAGGCTTCTTTTCTTATGCAGTTAAGAGATGCCCAATCCCCCGTCATCCCCACAGGCAATTCAGAGACCTGATATTTCAGCTTCTAGTCTCACTCCTCTTTCATTATAGTCAAGGCACTCTCCCCAGTCCAGACAGAAAGCCTAGGGATGTCTACCTCACTTACCAAAGTCCATCCTTTCTAAATATTTCTCTCAAGCTTCTAAGTCTACTTGGCACTAAACTCACTCGTGCTTTGGCTTAATTTAATAATTTGAAATGCAAAAATAATCTGAGACTGAGAGCTTCTCCTGGAAAAAAAATCCTGCAGTTCATGTTTTTACTTACAGAATAGTGTCTTTATTTAATTTTTCATTGCTAATAAAAAGGACTGGTATGTACCTCAGGATCATTCGAGCTCTTCCACAGATTCAGCATATAAGGGAGAAAGAGATCCAGGTGTAGCCCACCCAGTTCCAAATGCTCTCAGAGAGGCTCTGAAGTAAATCAGCAATGGCCAAAGATAATCATAAAATCATAGAATCACTGAGGTTGGAAATAATCTTTAAGATCATTTAGTCCAACCATCAACCCATCCCCACAATGCCCACTGACCATGTCTCTCAGTGCCGCATCCACATGCTTCTTGAACACCTCCAGGGACAGTGACTTCACCACCTGCCTGGGCAGCCTGTGCCAGTGCACTGCCACACTCTGAGCAGAAATATTTTCTAATATTCAATCTGAACCTCCCCTGGCATAACTTGAGGCCACTCCCTCTCATCCCATCCTATCATTTTCAACTGGGAGAAGAGGCCTTAGATAAAGGCTTATTCTTCCACAAAGTATAGGTACTGAAATTATCATGATCAGTAACAGGGCAAACACCATCTGAGGGTAATGTTATTACACAATTTATTTGTTGTACTGTACAATTACCTAATGTCAGACAAATACATTATACAGACACATTTATAGCTCAAAAAAGAGTGTATGTAAAACTTAATTTATCATCCTGACAGGATCTGATGCTTAATTCTCTCCTCTTATGGTAAACCATTGCCCACATTTAGTAAATGTTTTTTGTTTGTTTGTTTTTAATTAAAGCTTAACTATTTCACTTCCATACCTAGTTAGTGTTTGACTACCTTTTGTACAAATCTTTTTCTAGCCATGAGTCACTAGCAACATTCTAGTGAAATATGTGGGTGAGGACTAACAAACTGCATTATTTATTCAGAAAATTGGACTAAGATTAAATTTTATTAATGTGCTGTTTTCTGTGGTCAGTTGGTGAAATCCTGCAGGTGTGATTCTGTATTATCTCTCCAATGAGGACCATGAGGACCAAAGTGAGCACTGCAATACTACAACATTCTTAGATGATATTTTCCGCTCACCTCCTTTCAGTTGCTCTATATTTAGTTTTGAAAATAATTTGATCTAAATAGGGAATGTGTCAGTGTAACTCTGGCCACGCAGTTCAAACAGAGCCAGAGTCGAAACAGTGATATAATACCCTGAACTGTTCTTCAAATTGGAAATTTAGTCTCATAACCTTCAAAATTCTAGCATTTCCTTCCAAAACAATGCTTTCACCTTATTTATACCACACAGATACTGACAGCCCAGATTTTTGTCTGCCTTGAGAGAGGCATTTTTCCTCTCCTGTAGGATAATTACCTTGCTGTTCCTTCCCCTAGTAGCTATTCTTTTCCTCAGAAAGCCTGAAGAAGCTGTAAATCTAACTCTGCCTTTCCCTCTCCTTCTCTCCCTTTCTTTTCCTATTATATTATCTGTTCTACACTTCCTATTTAGTCACCTGCAATTTACAAGTTAGCAGCTAGGTGCCAGGGAGTGCTGCTGGACCCCAAAAAAGTGGGAAATTCATTTCCAGCCCTTGTGGAATCCATGGCCTTCTACAGCATAAATCTGACCTGTCTGATTTCCCAGCTCCTTCTTTACTAGGATTTCTTCGTGGCTCAGCCTTTCTAGCTTTGTCTGCACTATAACTTATATATCTTCAGCACTTTATGGACTGAACCCTCAGCCCATTTGTTCCTTGCTTTCTGATACACATTTTCATTGTACGCTGGGCTTCAAAATTGATCAAATTTAAGTCTAGGCTGAGAAGACTGAAAAGAAAAAAGAGTATGTTTTCAACTTCTTATTGCTGCATCAAAATGTTCAGAATAAGCAAGGTCTATTTGTCAGAGTAACATACATATCTGCAAGCCACAGTAATTACTGTCATTTCTACACTTCTCCTTCCTGACCCCAAAAAGGAAAAAATCTGCTAGTGGTATGAATGACAGACAGAGATACAGGCACTGATTGAGACAGAAATGCTTCTGTGGGTCAGAGCATCAGCAAGGCTTTGTGCTATTGCAGAAAGGGATCCCACTGTGCTCTCAGGCCTCCCTTTGGTGAGAAGGCGAGTGGCAAACATTCAAGGAACAGTAAAAATGTGATCAGCTCTGGGATTTACATGCTGAATGCTTGCTTAGTTGAATATAAGGACATAATTCACACTCTGAGTAGAAATCTACAAGGTGAAAGCCAAGTGCCATGTACGAGAAAGTATTTTCCAATACCAAGCATACCTACTCCTACCAAATCACACTGAAATCTCTCTCCCTCAGGAGCTTGTTCAAATTGATGCTTGCCATAGTCAAGTGACCGACTAACCCACATCAATACTCACTAGGACTTCCCTTAGAGCACTACCTCCTGGCAACGACATGTAAGAAGAGGAGGATGCAGATGCCTTGGGAATAGCATAAGACTGAAGACACAAGATACTTCTCCCACTTTTTGCAGCCTCTAACAATCTGCAGTTTAAAATCTCGTAAAATATGTGGCGGTAAAGCTGAGTTTAATTGCCCTCATAACTTTTCCATAAAAGCAATTTACTATTTGGAGCCATGTAAAATTTGAGCCCCCACATCCTGAGAAATTTAGTTGCTGTTGTGGCACCACATGCCATTTGTTTGAGCTCTTCAGCTGACTATTTCAGGAAACATTATAATTATTTTTGATTTTTAGTCCTCGGCACTTATCACAATTGGATACACTTCTGTCATAGCCACAAACACCACTATCTCTTTTCCAGGTTGAAAAACCCTTCCTAGTCTCCTCAGTTCCAGACATGTAGTTCTAGTGCATCTTCCTTGAGGTGAGAAATGCACAGCACACACTCTTCTAGGCTTACTTTTCAGAGACCATCACATCTTGGCTTTTGAATACTACTGAGAATTAACATAAATATTTAAGAAAGCTATCTACTGTTACACCGTAGTCCCTTTCTCAAGCTAGTGTTAACTTAGAGCACAGTGCATCAGCTGCGTTCTATAGTGGAGCACTTCTTAGGCACACCATGTGCTCTTTACATGTGAACAGCAAGATAGAACAGAAATGGAAATTACCAAGCAACACTCAAGCTAGGGGAAAACCTAGCAAAGATTTCCTTCCATCTACTCCATAACTTAATTATTTTCTGCCTTCTTTGCAGTTCCTGGTTCCAGTTGGCAACAAAAGTGTATATTCAAAACACTGCTGGCGTAATCAGCAGAGCTCATTCTTGTTTCAGAATCAATTTCTACAGGCAGAACTGTTTATCTGATATTTACTTGGTTATAATAAGGCATACATTAGCCCACCTAATTCAGATTTTTCAAGCCCTTCCTCTTTGTTTTTATTGATTAAAGTCATATATTTCCAGTTATCTGATTAAAAATATATATTCTATTGGAAAAAAAAAGTCAATTTCCTATTTAAATTCTAATAACAGTAAGTAGATCCTCTAAGTCTGAACTCTTTATGTTTCTTTTACAGTCTCCTGTGTTTTCACCACATCTTTCAATCACTCAGTGTGTGCAGCTACATAGCTAAGCATTAAACCAAAAATAAATAAAAGATGGTAAGATGGTAAGGCATATTCATAGGGGTTAGAATATGAAATCGTGTTGCAGTATATTCAACTTACACTCAAATACTGGGTCACATAGTGTCACGGTAGGGCAGTTAATATTGCAGTAGTGAGCATGTATTGAAGAGTTCATAACTCCAGTGAACATATATATCCAATGCTAGACAGCAGTTTTTTTAGATGGATAATATGAAGCCAATAACTTGACTTCTAATGTAGTACTCCTACTCCTATTTCTATTTTTACTTTCACTTAAAGAACATCAGTGAGATTGTTTAAAAGCATGATAACCAAATGAAATCTCTTAAAACTTGCATTTTGTAGTTCTCAAGGCATCCAAATCAATATGCACTGTAGGACAATGCACTCAGGAAGTTTACACTTATCTTGTAAAACCTTGGTTGAGTTTTATTAAAGGGAAAAAATTGCTCCAAAGCTTCTAGCTATTTTATCTTGCTGAGTTAAAAACTTGTGAATATAGTGGTTTTAAATGGAAGTACTGACATTGTTACTAACACAGCAATGAATGTCACAGCTATAATAATAACCTACTTGTGTCATTGTCTAGGCTTAAGCATACATGCACACACAGAGAGACTAAGAACTGCTGTCACTTAGATCTTTATTACTTCTACAGTGACTGATGCTTTGCAGCCCAAATATACTCCCCCAGCACCAAGCCTAATGCGGTTTTTTTCTCATTTAACAGACCAAATGTACATCCCTAGCCACTAGCTGGATCTTCTGTTATTGCCTCATGCTTACTGTGCTTGATATATGAGCTGTAGGCAGCTGAGCTCTCCTCTTTGAAAAACATCAAATGAGGAGCACTCTAAAAATGCTGAGAGGTGCCCAGTATCCCGTCTGATTCTGATTACGCTTAAAATATAAAGAGCTAGTCTTGCCAATACTTATTGTTGCATGTAAGTACTCACTACCATGAATAACAGTCCCAAAGAAATGCACCCAGTGTAGAAGCACTGTCATCACTTGTAGCGCTAAATCACTAAATTATTAAGGAGTACTGGGGGTAAAGATTACATAAGTAGAGATTTAACAGGTACCATATCTAGAAATACCAGCTTTCAACTTAACAGGACAATTTGCCTGCCAATACTGTGTGAGCAGCTTCCTCTTCTTTCCAACAGTGTAAACAACTGCTAAACCTTGGAAAGTCAAACAAACACTTGTGTACAATGCATTTAATAACAGATCGTTAAAAGAACATTATGTTCAAGTAGTCAGAATTGCAGCAGCAAGGCTCAAGCTAACAGCTTTTATGGATCTATTAGCTTGAGAGCAGGTTTTGAATTTTTGAACTGGAATAACAAATTTCCATATGCTGCCCCAAATCCTTACCTTGCAAGGCATGTTTGCTAATTTTGAAAGATGAAGCCACTACTGTAATACCTCAGTGTGCCTGAATGGTGTGCTCTGTGGACTGAAATGCTTTTTAATCTCTAATTTATTAATTTGCCATATTTCAAAAAGCAGTGGATTTTTCAGTCATCTCATTTAAGTGGCACTGATGCATTTTTACAAGCATTTTTAATGTTAATTATTAGACTATTGATACATTTGTATTCAGCAAGTAGTTAAATCATGCATTTCAATTTCATTTTTAAATTAATGCCAAATTCATGCAAAATGTTTTCAAATGATTTTCAAAGCTACTAATATTGGTCAGACATTGTCTTCTGGTTGGCAATGGCAAGCTTCTCAAAACCACACTTCCACAAGTAACGAAATTAATTTCACCTTTCTGAACACATACTTCAGTGTATTTTAAAATTTATTTATTTTTCCCTAAATGCCTAAAATGCACAGTGGTGATGTCTACCTCTAATAATGAATAGTTTGTGGATGGAAATTTCTTGCATTTCGAATCTTCATGGGCCAGATAGCATTACTGATACTGATGATATGTATTTTAGCCCATGACCAATGCTGCTGAAATCTATGGATACGCTCTTGGTGTGGAGGGATTCTCCTTAGGAACAAAAGCATAAGATGTAAAGGGAGATACTCACATCAAGTGAATTAGCATATAAATTAGATGACAGACTAGCTTATTTACCATCTAAGTAGAAAAAAAAAAAAAAAATTGCTGCTCCTGAGAGCAATTCAGGTCATCAGATGAGGCTATCCCTTCATTATATGACATGAATAACAGCTTGGGTCTCTCCACAGATTATAGGGAAAATTTGTGAATGCAAGCCAGATTGACTGTTTGCATTGGATGTTTAAGGTAGTTGGAGCCATAATTCACACAACAGAAATACACATACAAATATATAAACTTTAAAAATTCAAAGAACAATTGTTCTGCAGCCCATCAGAGTCAAGCCACAAACAAAGGATTGCATTGCCTGTTATATTCCAGTTGGGTGTTGAAATTTCAACCACAATACTTCTTGTTATGTGAGGGTGCAGCTCCAAATAGTCCTTTAAAACCACTTTCTTCTACATTTACTAATTATGGCAGCATGTAATGAGTTGTCAGTCTGAAACCTCTCCTCTTACAGAAAAATATTGTCTGGGAGAGAAGCACATCACTTGGATACTAGCACTGATATGAATTCTGTTTTTTCAGAAGAAAGGGGAGCCAAGCAAGGATGCTTTTCAGGGATATAGATAGGGTCCTTCTCTTAACAACTTGCTCAAAGAGGTTGGTCTTGGATTCAAATCTGGCATAGTTTTACGCCATGCACTTCAGAAAAGAAGCCTTTTGAACTACTGTGCTATGTGTATAAATAACTAGGGAGAAAAACAAGAAAACAAAACAAAACAAAACACCTGAGATAAACACAATTAGATTGCTAGATAATATTTCCTGTAGATTGCACTTTAGCTAAATTGCCTGTACTGATCTTAATTATCCAAATGTCTAGATTGAACAAATGAGATATCTGAAAACCATGCAGGAATCCACATCCTGATTTTTCTCCCGAACCTGGTTTGATTAATATACTACACAGCTAATTAATCTTAAGGGGAAGTAGAAGAGTTGTACCTCATACCAAACAGGTTACCAGTTGTTGAACTAGTAATGCATCCAAAAGAAGTTCTAATCTAAATCACTATTCATATGTCCTAGTTTGACATTAAATCTTGGGACTGTTTAATTACTGTTGAACTTTCCCTTAAAAACAACTATTTATAGCATAACTTGAGCATTCAAAAACTCCATCAAAGAAGTTGTGCAGACAGACTTGCAAAGTTCTACCTCTAGGAAAACTTTCAATGTTGTCTTTAAGTACTGAGATGCAAACTACAGTACTCAGAGTGTAGAACTGCAATTTTCCAAACAGCGAGATTTGATCATGACTTATTTTTACTCCTCATGAGTAAAGACATGCCCATCTTTGGATATGATATAATCATTTAATATAAAAGTATTTGTTAGCAAGACTACTGAATTCTCTGATGATATATAGATGACAACATGTGGGAAGTATTTTCTGCATTCTCCTGCATCTAAGTTGAGCACAGAGCCCAAATGTGAAACAACTGGAAATGACAACACTGAGAAGACTTTAAAAAAGAGTAGAAATGCTCCTGACAAGACTTAATATGTTTTGTCATCTCTGCATTACCTGTATTACCTTGCAGTTCCATAGGAAGAAGTTTAAACTGCAAAGTGCACTTTATCAAAGTGAAGGTTCAAGAGTAACTTCATCGTAAACCATGAATACACTGCAGAAGTGTTTAACAAGAAGGTTGTTATGTAAGCTAACAGGCAGATGAGATCCAATTGCTGGAAAGTTGCTATGGTAGATTCCTTTAACCAAAATCTTTACATCAAGATTTTCTAAGATCACACAGTTGAAAGATAAGTGGTGATACATAATACGCCATTAGCATAAGAACTTGGCTTCCCTATTCTGTTTTAAAATTAAAAGTTTGACTTTGTGTGATAGAAAGAAAAAAAACTTCTCATCATGTATGGTGAGCTAAATTAAGTACACACAAATAGCACAGTGGAGTATACTAAAATAAGCAATGATGAAGGAGAGTGTACACACTTTAACACAAATAGAAAATAAGTTCTGATAGAAACATAGTGTTGATGGTCTGAGAGCAGTTTTGTTTTTTACTGAAAAGACAACTGATGTTACAGACATGATGCAGAAAACTGAAATGAAGGTTTTGGGGAGTGAGTTCTAAAAATATGAGTGCAAAATATCTGAAGAGTTACCATAGAATCATAGAATATTAGAATTTTTAGAGTTGGAAGGAATCTTTAAAAATTATGCCATTATTAACTCTGGGCTTGGTTTCATACTTTAGAACAGAATGTTTTGAGAGAGAGAAGCACACTTCACAAGTGACATTCACACCACTTCTTCCACAAAATACCTTTCTGTACCCTTCACATGATTATGCCTGGCCTACGTTCACAGATGGAGAAGATCATGTTACATGGTTTGATAATCTTCTCAAGCTGTAGTCTTAGGATACAAGGTTCTGACAATACTTTCATGGAGAAAGGGATTTCCCATCCCTGGAGGGCTACAGTTTTTGTCAAAACTACTCTCCCTGGCAGGTGGCCACCAAAGCACACCACTAGTGATGAGCTAGTGCCTTACTAAAGGATTTCAATTGCCAGGTCCTCATGAAATTTTAATTTGCTAAGAAATCAATCAGCATGGGAAGATGCAAAATATACAGTTACTTACTGTGATCAGCTCATCAACATTATTACATATGTTACATATAATAATATTTACATAAATTATTATTATTATCTACAATTTATTTAAAAATATTTGATAGCTCTCTAAACCAACAAAAGAATTGGATCAATTAGACCTGTGAAATCGCACATGCTGCAAACATAATTTTAGAAAGCTCTGGAAGTTCCTCATAGATTCTTTAACTTTATGAAAATGAATGACATGATGAGCCAGAGGGCTAAATATTCAGAAAGTCTATATTCCAAAAAAAGTGTATTCTTCCAAAAGAAAACTGATGATTTTTACTCAAAGATACACTGAGGTGGTAAATTCTCAAAGAAATAAAGTGGAGCAAGAAAAGGCTTCATCAAGGTGTTTCAATTACTGTTGAGATACATACACATACCTTTGGCTTGCAGCCAAATACTGAATGCCACATTCAAAAGCTCAGATATAACTTGGTGCATTTCTCTGGGAGGAATGTTTTAACTGTCAGTGAAATGTAGATAATAAAGATAAAAGCAGCAGATGGGATCAGAACATTGGCTTACTAATCCAAGTAAAACCTCTTAGATGAGAAGAAAGTCAGAAACAACTTTAGTAAAATCATACTGCGTAACCACAAAACAAGTCCTTACAATATAGAACATGACCTTGTCTTTTTGTTTCTAGAGTGGATTTCTTTCTTGATTCTCTATTTCTCTCTCTAATCTATTTCAGCCTATTTTAGAGATAATAAAGCAATTTAATATATTTGAATATTTTTTTCCTCTCTTTTTTGAGCTTTATATGGCTGCAGTAACATATCAAACTTGTAAGTAAAAATTTTTCTTCTGTAAAACATATATTTGCAATTACAGAAATTATTTGTAGTTTATCAACTATATTTGTGTACATGCATGTGCTCATGTGCATACACATTTGTTTTCAAAAAAAAGTTTGTTCTCCTTTTTCCTTCCTAATAATTACTCCTTTCCTGGTTGTAAGAAAAATCTGTTGTAATAGCAAAGAACACAGATTGAAAATATGAAACCAGGAGATCTGGATGTCTTTGATAATTTTATTTTGAAAACAATAGCTGTACTTTTACCTTTTGGTTGATTATCTTTTCAGTTATGATTACATAGTACTCTGGTGGGCAGATCAAAGAGGAAAGAAGAAGCAACAAAAAAAAAGCTAAGTGAACCAGTAGTCGTAAGTAATGTC
Source organism: Lagopus leucura (assembly GCF_019238085.1). Classification (NCBI taxonomy): domain Eukaryota; kingdom Metazoa; phylum Chordata; class Aves; order Galliformes; family Phasianidae; genus Lagopus; species Lagopus leucura. The sequence goes on from NW_024962262.1 coordinate 89,048,037, forward strand.
ATAACAGAGACTGGATATAGAAAAAATGAAGAGGACAAATGAATATAGGAATGATGAAGGGAAATGAGTGAAAGTCAAAAAGAGGAAGGGAATCGAGCAACTAATATCAGATTTCTGGACTTGTGCAAAGCATTTGACACTGTCCTATATGACATCTTGGTTACTAAATTGGAGAAAAATGGATTTGATTGACAGATTGCTTACTGGATAAGGAACTGGCTCTCAGAGTGTGGTCAACAGCTCAGGGGCCAAGTGGAAACAGGTAATGACTGGTGTTCCTCAGGGACTGATGCTGAGACCAGTGCTATTTAACATCCTTATGGGCAACGAGGAGAAATGGCCACAAACTGAAGCAAAGGAACAGAAGGAAGTTCTACACAAACATGTGTAAGATCTTCTTCATGATAAGGGTGACAGAGGACTGGATCAGGGTGCCCAGAGAGGTTGTGGAGTTTCCTTCTCTGAAGATGTTCAAGACCTTCCTGGACACCTACCTGTGCAATTTTGTCTAGGGATCCAGTGGTAAAACTGGTAATAGCTTTTTCTTTAGCATATGTTGCTTCTGCATTTCAGGCACGGGACAGAGTTGCACTGCCAACAGGCTGTGCATAAGCAGGGTGATGTTTAGAGAGAACTGAGAGCAACTGAAATGAACAAAGAAGACCCAACAGTTGTTTGCAGGTGGAAGAAGAGATGGTAATATTCACTTTATAGGAGAAAATAATTGAAACCTTACATTGAGCAGTTAATACTTCACACTTCTGTGAAGTGATTGCTCAGTTTTCCATCATGACTGTACGATCATACCAAGATAGGGGCTTTAAGAGACATCATAGGGCTGGTCAAAACAAAACTTTCATTTTCAAGGACTTGCAGTTCTGTCAATCTGCTTCATATGTGATTTGGAGTTGGACACTGGCTCTTGATCTTTTAAGGCAAGCAATAAGGAATGAAAGAACAGATGAATGAATGTCTTCTCTATCTGATGCCTCTCAGATCAGAGGAACACTGCAGGAGAGAAAAAAAAATATATCAAGCTAACATCACAGGGAAAAGAGCTAGGGAGATAAGCAGAAGAAAAAGAAATTAGCAGCTGAAATTAAACTGCAGTTAGCATCTTACAGTCACAAAAACTTTGACTTTGTCACACTTGGGAGTTTCTGCTCCAGACTGAGGCCAACAGAAGAAAAATGGCACCAAATGGAGGTGAAATGCTTAATTTTGAGAACATCTTTTGAAAATAATACACACTTCAGTTAGCTTCATGCTGCAGCACAAAGATTACTGTGCTGTTTTGTGGAAGACAACACTTTACAAGCCCAGGCTGCTGGCCAGAAATATGTGCAAGTATTCTCAGTGCAAGGAGAAAGGAATAGGGGTGAAATCTAACAGCAGACAAGCAACAATATACATCTTGTTTTGAAACCGTCTCAGAAAATAAGGCAATATTAGCTAGTAAAGAAGGTTCTATATGCCTAGAATTCTCCCACTTTTATTTATGTTTTATTTTTTTTTCCTAAGTAAGAAAAGGTATGTATTAACAAAACTGTGAAGTTTGTGCTGAGTGGTCAATTAGAGTAACACTGATCCCTTTCCTATCACATTAAGCTTTGCAGTTCACCAACAGATGCATCCAAGTGACTCAGTGAATTAAAAAAATACATTTGTGTGTTAATGACAAATGTTAACCCGCCAAACTGAAGACAGCATAATTTCTTTATGTTTGGTATGTAAGTATTTGACAGAAAATCAGTGCAAGTGGCTCTCTCCAAAGAATTTCAAATCTTTGCATTCAGTTCACACTGGCTACCCCACACAGCTCATGCACTCTTCGAACCAATTCAATTTGGATTTATGAGCTCACCAGCAATAAGAAATGTTTTGAAGAAGGTAGTACCTATTGTGGTTCTATTTTAAAAGTCATCCTACCAGAACAGATAAATTTTTATAAAGCACTGGAGAGGTACACCAAGAGTAAAATTGGCTCTTATCAGGGTACAATGTTGCACATTATTATTTCACTGCAGTGTGTAGAAAAGGCACTCAACAGCAGATGATGAGCACAGCCATGTGTATTTACAGCTCTCTAAAGCACAAACATGGAGTGGCTGGAACAGCCATCTGCTATCCTGCAGCTATTTATTTGCTAGATGTCAGCAATTCAACTAGCCTCTCTGATCTTGGCATATGAGAAACTCTTTGAAGAGGAAGGAGTAAATCACCATGTTACAGCACACCAGCACACCCAGCCCGCACAACACTTTTATCTTCTTCACTATGGACACCATAAAGCAAACTACCTGACCTACAGACAGTGTCAACACCAGGAAAACATGTCTCAAAAAGAGGGAGATTTGAGAAAGAATGGTGTTGGAATGGAATATAGGACCACAGTTTTGTATCTTCCCATTTTGATCCCTGCTGGATTTTTCACAAAGAAATTCATGTAAAAGATCACTTCTATGAAGGCAGTTTTACCAGTGATTTCACCTAGTATCAGCATTCTCTCTCTCTCTCTCTATATATATATGTTACGGATGGACAATATCTGTCAGATAATTACTAAATTATCTCTTGACATGTCATGAGACTAAAGATAAACTGAAGGTGCTAACAGTTGAATTTGTGAGGTGTTAGGGCAGACAGATGACAGATCATGAGTGTGCTGAGATATGTGGAATCCCCTACTCACCCAGCTTCAAAAATGAGTGCAACAGTTATCCTAACAGGTACCACAGGGTCCTGAAGGAACTGGCTTGTGTTGTTGCCAAGCCAATCTTCATTATATTTGAAAAATTGTGGCTGTCAGACCAAGAATTCACAGAATTCACAGAATTCACGGAATCACAGAATTGTAGGGGTTGGAAGGGATCTCTAAAGATCACTGAGTCCAACTCAATGTACTGTGTTGAAGCCTTGGGCTCTAGTAGATGAAAGATATGGAACTGCTGAAGCAGGTTCAGAGGAAGGCCACAAAGATGATCAAAGGGCTGGAGCTCCTCTCTTGTGAAGATAGATTGAGGGAACTGGGCTTGTTTAGCTTGGAGAAGAGAAAGCACTAGGGAGACCTCATTATAGCCTGCCAGTATTTAAGGAGAGTTTATACAGGAGGAATATCAACTTTTTATGTGGTTTGATAGTGACAGAACAAGGGCAAATGTCTTTAAGCTAAAAGAGGGGAGATTTATGTTAGATATTAGGTGGAAATTTTTGCTGAGAATGTGATGAGGGACAGGAACAGGCTGCCCAGAGAAGTTGTGGATGCCCCATCTCTGGAGGTATTCAAAGCCGCATTGGTTAGGGACCTGGGCAGCCTGATCTAGGGGATAGCAACTCTGACTACGACAGAACAATTGGAACTAGATGATTTTTCAGATCCCTTCAAACCCAAGCCATTCTAAGATTCTATTAAGGTAACTAGAAAGAAGAAAAGCATTGTAACCTGAAAGTACCAGTACCCGAGGGCTATGAACTATCCTTAGAGAACCAAATTCTGTTCAGTGTAAATCTGCAAGCTGAGACACTTCAATGGACTGCGAGGCAGCTGTAAACTGCTCTGTATTTCTCAGACAATCAAGATGACTGTAGATCAAAACTTGTTTCACTGACTTTAAGGTGGTACCTGCGAATTGGCTGGGGTTTTTTTGAAGGCCTGGGGGCAAGCTGAATAATTTACTTAAGATCTTAGCATCTCTCTTGTTGCTTGTACCTTTCTTTCTCAGGCTTTCCTGGTAATAATATTCTTGCTTCTGGCTAACTGTTCGATGCATTACCAAACTGTCATCTCTAGGCTAGTTTGAAAATGTAGCACTTCTCTTTTCCTAAATAGCCCATAAGGTTGATACTTCTTCTTTTTTTTTCCAGCAGTTGAAACCAAAACCAAAATAAGCAATCCATCTAACTTTGCAGTTATATGTTAGATGTACTAAAGCAGATAGCTAGAAAAAAGCTAGGAAATCTGGGAAGGGAAAAACTACCTAAAATATGGTGCTATTACTTACCCTTGAGAGATAATCAGACTATGTTCAATATAAATCTGAAAAAACAAACAACAACAAAAAACACCACAAACAAAACAATAGAACTTCATTTCTTACTTCTTGGGAATTACTGAAATACATTTTTAAAATGGTTAACATGAAATACCAGCTTTGCTTTAATAGACCTGAATGAGTTTTAAAACTGATCAAGAATATATCTAAGAAGGTTTCTGGGAAAGTAATGAAAGTAATACAAAAAACAATTACGTCAGATACAAAAAGGGGACACATACAGGATCTGAAACAATTTTTTCAGAAGAAAATGGGAGGTGAAGTTTTTAACTTGCTAGAGGACTGAAATAAGCAAGATAGCTAGTGTGCATCAAAATAATAAAGAAAACCAATGAAGTTGGAAACGTGAATCAGCTGCAGACAAGAGACAGAAATCAGTTAAATTCATACAATTCAGAGATAAGTGAAAGTTTTTCTCTTCACTTACAGCTATGATTTTTTAGGCTTTTTGTAGATGAAATATGCAACTTCTAGCTGTCTAGTGGATGACTGTACAATACAACAGAAAAAAAGTGTTGCACAACACAGCAGTTCTACAAACCTCTGCGTCCCAGTGGATCTGTGGATAGCACTGGCAGTGAGAAAAGCAGCAGACATAATTATTAATATTTGCTGTTAGAATTAAATGATAAAAAGTTCAGATGGGTCTAGAGTACCTTAATAATCCACCAAAAGAATTCTCCCTTCCCTCTGTCTGTGTTGAGTCTTCTCTTCCCTCTGTCATTCTTAAGAGTATAAGTTCCTCAAAAATATCCATTTTCAATTCTCTCACTTAGCCCAATGAAAAGTGATTTGCAAATTATGTTTATGCAAAGCTCTTTTTATTCCACACTGAAGCACATTGGAAAGAAAGCTGCCTTTATGACATACCTGCTCCACATTATTGAAGTGTCTCTTAACTACATCTGGAATTTTGCTCCAACTGGTTATGGATTCTCACATAAGCCAGACAATTCACCTGCAGACAGCCCTTTTTCAAAATTAATGGGAAAAAGAGAGAAGCTAGTCTCCCAACCTTATATGTTCATTGAACATTGATCTTTAACCTGCAACAAGCTAAACCTATCAGAACTCCAGCAATCTGTTTGCAGCAATTGCTGAGAGAATGAAGGGTCAATGCATTACAGCTTCAAGTCTTGGCTGTTCTCAGCCTTACTATAAGACGGATGGTATTGAACCTACACCTCAGACACGGAATCAAGCAGTTTCCCAGTAACTTCCTCACAAAGAATTATCATTTCAGACAATTGCACATTTGCTCCAAAGAAATCAATACATATTTTACCAAGCAGCCTTTCATTGTAGACACATCAGAACTAGAGGATGTTTTTGACAGAGCTGCACTTCAGTCTTTTGTTAATTGGATACTAAATACCAATCTCAAGGAAAGTCTCTACTATAGCCACTAAAAGTAAAATATGTATGCATGAACAGAACACAAAATAAAAGAAGTTATCTGTATATACAGCAACTTGGGCTCTCTATTACATAGTACACATATACACCCAGATCTCATCTTCCTTGTGGTATTCTGCTGTATCTGATGAGGTTATATTCTCATATTTATTTGAGAAGATGGACTGTTACAAGCTGTGTGTCATCCACAAAGATGGATATACACTAGGTATAACTGTAATCATAACGGAAAGATTCTGACCTCAACCGTATAGGACAGACATGATAGGAGTGGAATGAAAAATGCATATTTTTGGAGAATGCTTCTCTAAAAATCATAGAATATCCTCAGTTGGAAGGTATCCACAGGGATCATCAAGTCTAACTTCAGGTCCCACACAGGACAACCCAAAATTAAAATCCTGTGTCTGAGAGCACTGTCCAAACACTTCTTGAACTTGGGCAGCTTGAGACTGTGACTATTGCCCTGAGGAGCCTGTTTCAGTGCCTGACCACCCTCTGACAGATGAATGCTTTTCTAATACTTAGTCTGATCTTCTCCCCTCTCATGGGGCTCCATGAAAAAGAGATGCAATTTCTTCATGAGGGCTGAGGGATGGGAAAGAAGGCCTTGAAGAATCCATCAAACAATCAACAAAAGATCTGCTTATTGCTTGGTAATCCAATATGTGAGCCTTCAGGATGCCTAAATTGCTTGTTGTTTCCAAGTCAAAGGTGGGGGCAGACACTGTGATGCAGACAGGGAGTTGGCCTGGTTCTTATACAATCCTGTTCCTGATGTTGAGGCAGAAAGACAAGGCACACTGATGATAATGCAAGGTCATGTCTGTAACAGGTGATTCCATTTTCCATCAGTCCTTCTTCATCTTGTGGTGGATCCACCCCCATGGGTTGCTCTCCATCCTCAGGTGAATAGGCACACCTGAGCCCCTTGCCATTCTCTGTATGATTGGCATGCCTTGGCCACACACTTTTCTCTGGCTAATAGACACACCTAGGCCCCACGCCATTCTCTGCTGGATCCACATTTGTGACCTGAATGTCACTGGTTGCATGAGTACTGGCTACTGCATTTGTGGCTTTTTGTTCCCTTGTTTGGAGGACGAACTCCCTGTCTGGTAGTAAGAATTATTATTAGGCCCTGAATGGGAGCCTGCAGGCAGGTTTCCAAGGAGAAACTCTTGCCCTCCTAAGATATCTGCCAGAAAATGACATCGAGGTACACAGAGGAAACAATGATATCTGGGAGCACCCGGTCTCTTCCTTTTAAGTTCAGATACCTCCAAGGACAGATTCTGCGGACCCTCTGGACAGCTATTTTATCTGAACACCCTTGTGGGGACAATCTTTTCATCAGCTCCAAAGGAACAGCTCTCTCTTAAACTCTCTCTTTAAGCTGAGATGCCCCTAGCTCCAGGACCCCAGGCTTCCAGGAGCTCTCTGGCAGCTGGAATCCTGTCACCCCAATGCAGCAGCCAAAAGGAACCAAGTCCATGCTTGCCCCCTTCTTTAGTAATCCATGCAGAAGATATACCACCTATTTTATGAGGGGCAGAGATGGGGGTGGAAAGGTAGACAAGTTAATGGATGGCCTCCCAGCTAATTCTGGGTGCGGAGGATGAGAGTGGATAGGGAGCTGTGCACCTGGACCTTTGACGTTGGTGTTGTGACTGCATCGATGGGAGCCTCTGCTGATTCTTCATCTAGAGCTAGATCGACCTCTGAGGGTTTCACAGTAGGGATCATTGTTCTACCCACTGCTTGATGGTGGGTATAATAATACAATGCATCCTTCTGTCAAGGAGCACCTCTGAGAAAGAAGACTCAGGCTATGAAGTTTCAGTCTTGGGTCATTACATGACAAAGAGTTTGCAAATTTTAAACGGCACCATCAAATCTGTTTGGCAAATCCCTGTTGTGCAAATAAGAAAAGGGATTACTGTAATTTCCTGCATGTCTTGATCATTTAAACCATAAGTATTTGAATTACACACTCTTGCTCTGACTTTACTGTATCAAGATGACATGATCAAACTCTGTAATAGAAAGTGTGTAATAATAAACTGAAGCTTATTCAACTTGTTTCTCTTTTTTATGTTTTGTTGGTTTTTTTTTTTTTCCTGTTGTTTGGTAAAAAAAATCCTGTACACATACTAAAGTAATCTCTATTTCTGTCCCCTTGACCAACTAGCTGAAATTCTCACCAAACGGATAGAAAATCTGTTTTCCTCAGTTTTTGCTGCAAAGCAAGGTAATGAGTTTATGAGCATAAAGTTTGAACAACTAGTGATATGAAGTTCAGTATATTTTCATCTAACTTCTCCATCCTGAATGCTTTATTTTCCTGCTCTTTGTAGTTCTCACAGAGTCTTTTGACTAATTTCTATAACGGAAATTACAGCTGTACAATTCTGCCAATTGAATACTGAATACTTAACTTCCGCACTTCTACAGGTATTATTTTCTTCATAAGGATGAAAAAAAATGATCCATGAATAATTTTCGAGCTGCTCATGTTTCACTTGTTCCTCTATTCTGCAGCATCCCAAAAGCTAAGCTCCTAAAGGTTTGTTTACATTATTTTTTTTAATTCGTTTTAAAAGTACAGGATCTCACTTCATATGTATGCTTTTTTTCCCTTATAAATAAATAAATAAATAAATAAATATACTGAGTTTCTTATTGTTCAATTCTCCAATAAAAAAGAAAATATCAATCAATCTCATATTACGCTGTTCCTTAGAATGACAAAAGTTTGATGAGAACTCTTAAGCCCTGAAAATCTCTGTGCCCTGTACTCTTGAAAGGTCAGCTCTGCACCAAATTGGAGTCAGGAATTTGCAGGGCTTATTTACTCAAAATCTCCTGCTTTTCTTTTTAAGGTGATCTTTTCACATATGAAGATGACGTAGGTTAACGTCTGTCTTCATCTTTGAGAGAGCGTCTCCGTTGAGTGGCAAACTTCTGAGGTGTGCCTTAGAACTATTTATCAAGCTTCACTTTGACAAAGGTACATCAGTGATGGTGGAGAGGCGCTCAGCACTTCAGTTTCTGCTAAGGAGGCAAAGACATTCAGTTCTGCACTCAAAGAAAAGCAAATCTTTCACTTGTCTGAGGCAGGGAACAAGCCTGCCAGTTTAGGGGACCTACAATGTTTACATGATTATTCAAATGGAAATTCAGCATACTGATGCCCGAAGAGAATACGTGAACAGATATTGTATTATAGATGTTTGTTCCTCCTTTCCACCATTTGTATGTCTCCTAAATCCTATCCAATGAACTTTTTCTGCAAGAAACTTATCCAACATGGCTGAAGAGGGATTAGTCTGGTGAAAGCTGTTTATATTTATGTTCCCTCCATTGCATGGAAAACAATACACACTTTCACTGGCATCTTCCATTGCTATAGAAAAAGCCCAGATGATTAGCATAGGGCAGATGCAGAACATTTTTAGGATGCTAAAAACAGTGAAGTTACTCTGAGCAGTAATGCAGTATTCCCCCTTTTCAGATTTCTGCTGCTATATCCTCTGTCTTAACTACATTAAAGCAAGTTCAGAAGTCAGAATTCATTACTTTCAAAGAATCAGTGCTGCCTCTCTACAAGACTTCAGGACTTACAGCAAATTACATACGTGCATGTGAGGCACATAAAGTTGCACTGTTGAAGAGGTTAAATTTACTGCTGCAAGCTTCCCTGCATTGTGTAACTGGATCACGTAGAGATATATTAAAACCAGGGTGTAAAAGAAGGATGTGAGCCATACTTTCAGGCAAGAGTCAATCAACTCTGCAGAAATACCAGAGTATAAATTACAGTTGACCAGAAATTGTGAGGTAAGCCTCTTTCGACCACAGCCATTAACAATGTGTAAAAGGCCTGCTGAAGAAATCAATCCATAATTGCAGCATTTATCAAGTTCATATACATTTGTGTTGCTCCGATCTAATTTGGATGGTATTACCAAGGAGATGCCCACAAGTGGGATATCAAAACAGCACCTGAGAGGCTATTTCCTCATTTTGTTTTATCCTTTTGGTATTCTATTGAGGAAAAAGACCTGATATTAACTTCAAAGGACAGCCAGATTCTTTGAAAAGAGATTGTTATTGATCATAGGTCCACAGCTGTGCACATAATAGTGCTGTGTAAGGTCTTCTGTATATGAATCTTCCATGCAATTTTTCCTCATATATTTAATCCTTTGTGCCTATGCCTTATCACTTTTTCTAATTACACAAAAAATTAATCTGAAAAGATAAGCAAGAAATAATGTTTCGAATATGCAGTGGAGCTCATTTGCTTTTTGCTTTTATCTTGAGGTGGCTATTTTTGGAGATGGAGAAAGAAAAAAAATCTGTTAAGAAATAAATTCAAACACTGGATTTCAGTTTCCAAGGGACAGCCTCAGATCAAATTTGCTCAAATGGTAATATGCCAAAAAAAAAAAAAAAAAAAATCCTTAAATACATATTTTAATGCCAACAATGCTTTCAAAGTCAAATTTTAGAGCAGTCATGCTACAAAAGGAATACAGGCAGTAAGAATTCTCTTACTGCAGAAATCTACAACCTAAAAGCTGCATGGGAACTTCTGAGTCATGGCCTGAACCTCTGACTGATCACCTGAGGCTAGAAATGAGTCAACCACAGGAGCACAGGTGAATTGCCTTCACCTGTGCTGCTGGAAGACCTCCTAGACCTATTTAAGAGCTGGCTACCAGTAGGGAAGGATCTCTTCTGGAGATCTGCTCTGCTGGAGTTTTGTAAGTGAGCCCAGGATAGGGGTAAGCTTTTTATCTATTCTCTTTCTGTTATCATAATCTGCTTTGCCAAACTCTCTTGTTTATTTCATAATTATAGCATCTTAATATTCATTGATTATACAAAAGCAATCTGTGACTCAAATGTTTTACTGCACAATCCTCGTATTTTTTGTACAGGATAAAAGTGTAAATGGAAAAGGAATTTATCTCTCTGTAGACATCTCCTTCACTTCAAGAGCTCACTCCCTGTTCCCTTTCCCTCTTTTATAATCTGAATATTTTGAGAGCAGTAACAGTTCTAGAAAAATGGAGGAAAAAAAGATTGCAATAGTGCTGGAAAGCAGAATAGGATGTGAAGTTGCAGAAAACTTTAGAGAACAGTATGACTAAAAAATGTAATGTTTTGCTTTCTGAAGTAAATACACAAATACATAAAAATATAAACATATGTATGCATACATTTACTTATGGCTATACTTCTATGTAATCAGATCAGAGAAGCTTCTGCCAAAGATCAGTTTAAGATTAAACGAATAGTATCTGTGCTCTGCTACACATACAGCGACATCCCAATAATGATAATAGAGGCCTAGTTTTAGTATAGATCATTTTGATGTTAATTTCTGGTACATTTTCAAGGAACTTAAAAGATTTTTTTTGGTAGACATTGGAAATTAAGAGTGTTTAAACATGGGATGGTTTTGTGTGAGAGTTAGCCAGGATGCAGCTCGCAACCTGAAAACAAACCAAGAGGTACTACTGTACACAACTCAACTCTGGAACAGAAAATAAATAGTTGAAATATCAAAGACTTTAGTAGATTCAATTAGCAGTGGGACAAATATATTGGCAAAACTCATCTAGAGTTCTCAGGTGCACACTACCAAAGGCTGAGCAAGTATATGAGTGAAATACCCATAACAGATCAACGTATTCTTCCCTTCTTCCCCTGGCACCTACTTTTGAGCCCTACCAGAACCAGGGTGCTGGAACAGGACTATTTTTCTGAGCCAGCACCACCCCTTTTAATATTTGGGAATATAAACTGAATGCTGAATTAACAACTATTTCCTTTGAGAGAATATTAACATGACCTAATGAGAAGAGCCTTTTTTCTTTAATGGTTTTTGTTTGATTGATTTTAAATACTGCAAAGCTGAAACAATGTGTTTCTCTTCCATTTCCAGAGTGAAAGAGAAAATGTAGTGGAGAGCTTCTGGAGGTAGGGGAAGGATTTTTTTAAATTATCATTACTTTTATTTTAAATCGGTTTTCAAGTGCAACATGCATATTTTAACTATCAGTGGTCTGAAGTCACACTCATGCAGCCAGATTGTTCTAGCTACTTACATCTAAGAAATTTAAACCACGATCTCCAGAATTCCTCCTTTTAGCAATATTACAAAACAAAATGTCTAGTTGTTACAAGATCTCATCTCTCTACAGCTCTTCAACATCTGCAGGAATTTGAAAATTGATAAGTAGCTACATTCTCTTAGATTTCCTCTTTTCAACTATGAAAAGAAAAGAATTCAAATTACATTCAGAAAATCACGCAGACCAGTGCTCCTTTTATCACTGTGCCTACCTGCATGAATAAAACATTTGGAAAGGAGAAAATATTCAGACTGCCCTATATCCATCCCTTTCTCCAAGCCTACCAAACAATTCTGCCATCTTAAATATGTACCCATCTGCAAGACAGAGATGCTTTAATAAAATGGAAAACAGATCAGATTTAAAGTACTTAGGGAGGAAATTGTAGAAACTTGTAAACTGAGCAACATGCACCACGCATCCCTCTAATTTACTCTTATGAAATAGAGATTGACAGAAGGAACTAGCACAAATCCAAAAGGAAAAAAACATAGGCTGTAGCACAAAGCATCTCTTGTAGATCTCCACAGCCACCACTTCTAACATTTTTTTTTTAAAGTAACACTTTTTAGGAGGAGAGTGTACCCTGCTTCAAATTGAGAGGCACGAGAACTGGGCAACACTTATCTTATTTTTTTACCCCTGTTCCACTAGCATCAATGATGTTGAAATCATGCAGCACACACGTACAGAGACATGAGAATTTCAGCTAAAGGTCTGTCTCCCAGGGCTTGTTAAAACTCCCTTGTTCATGTTATACTTGAGTAGTCATTTTATGATTGTTTTTTTCCCCCGTTTGGAGCTTTTTTAAGCTCTACTTAGCCAAATAGCTCTTTATAGAGGCTGCTCTGCCATGTAATCAAAACATCTTACAAAAGGCTGCTCTTTTAGAAATGTCAAATTAGCTCCCTTTGAAATACTACTTGTCTATACTCTCAACTAAAACCTAGAAGCAACCATTTAAAGGAGAACCAACAAAACTGATGCTAAGTGCACTCCTGAAGGTAGTCATTATTTCATTAATCCAAAGACAATTCAATTGATAAAAAGACTTGAACTAAATGATAAGAATAAATTCCTCACTTAGTTGACTTGGCAAGTACTATGCAATATTAAAGTACAGCTGTGGTAGATATTTTGAATAGACAAGGATAGATTAGGGGTATGCATTTACAGAACCGTCTGTAAGCATGTGTTTCTTTATATATATAAATATATATATATATATATATATATATAAAAAAAAAAACTGTATATTTTGTAAATGGATAAATATAGAAAAAAAAAAAAAAAAGGCTTTCTTTTGAATACACTCAGAGAAATGAAACAGAAATGAAAGTCAGGATTTTCATGCTGTATCAGACCCTTTCTCCTGGCTCCTCCTCCAGTATAATCCTTTGCTAGTTCATCTTTGCTTGGAAGCACATTTCTCCCCTTCCTCCACCATGAGAAATTGTCCTTGGACAGTAACAGCATGCTATCTCCTAAAATCCTGAATGGTCTGTCACACTAGATAAAGAATCATCATGTTAATCTATTAGAATGGGGGAAAAAAAAGTATATCAAATTATATAATCACAGAGTGACAGTATGGTTGAGACTGGAAAGGAGGTCATCCAGTCTGGAGGTCATCCAATTCAACCTCTCTCTACTCAGGCAGCATCACCTAGAGCTAATAGTACTGGACCGTGCCCTGACTTACCCACAGTAGAGATGCAGATTCTGTAAGGTTGTTTGCTTCTTCCTCCTTTGAATCAGTAAATTTAGTGTTGTGCTGCTGCTTTTTTTCCCCCAGTAAGTTTTAATGCACTACGATAGACTTGGTGTAAATGACTGGTTTATGGATGAAAATAAGCATGTATATCTGTATCTCTTCATGTCAACCCTGTCTGAAAAGGAAAAATACATTCCTAGTAACTCTTACAACCTCCCTTTCTCCATTGAAATGCACAAAAAGTAATCTCATGTATTCACAGTTTTTAAGATAAGAAAATGCTTCTTTATTTCTTCAAATTCTGTTTTGTTTTTTTCTTATCCTAGTAAATTCAATGCTTATGGAAATAGGATATCACAGTAGACAATCTTAAAACTCTGTGTTTGTTTTAAAAGAGGGGCCAACCATATCCTGGGTCGCATCAAGAGAAGCATGATCAGCTGGTAGGGGGAGGTGATTTTGCCCCTCTGCTCTCATGAGATCCCATCTGCAGTACTGTGTCCAGTTCTGAGGCCCCCAGCACAAAAAATGACATGGAGCTGTTGGAGTGGGTCCAGAGGAGGGCCACAAAGATGATCAGGGGGCTGGAGCACCTCCCCTACTGAGACCGGCTGAGGGATCTGGGCTTGTTCAGCCTGGAGAACAGAAGGCTGTGGGGTGACCTCACTGCAGCCTTTCAGTACCTAAAGGGAGCCTACAAACAGGAGGGGAATCAACTCTTTGAAAGGATAGATAACAGATGACTGGAGGGGAACAGCACTTCCCCTGTGAGGACTGGCTGAGACAGCTGGGGCTCTTCAGACTGGAGAAGGCTTCAAGGAGATCTTATAGCAGCCTTCCAGCACCTGAAGGGGGTCCGCCGGGGAAGCACCTGAAGGGGTCCCCCAGGGAAGCTGGGGACAGACCTTTTATAAGGGCAGGTAGTGACAGAATGAGGGATAATGGCTATAAACTCGAAGAGGGTAGATTTAGTCTAGGTATTAGGAAGAAGTTTCTATTGTGAAGGTGGCGAGACACTAGAACAGGTTACCCAGGGAGCTGTGGATGCCCCCTCCCTGAAAGCATTCAAGGCCGGCCTGGATGGGGTTTTGAGTAACCTGGTCTAGAGGGAGGTGTCCCTGCCTGTAGCAGGGGGGTTGGAACTAGGTGATCTTAAAGGTCCTTTCCAACCCAAACCATTCTATGATTCTAATAATGAAGATTTTTAGCCTTTTAATACCTTAATTATTTTTTAATATCCTGAGCAATATCTTTTTTTAGTTATCTTTTTTTCAATATTAATATTTTTTTAAATGGAAATAAGAAGTCAAGGTAAGCATGACATTTATCCAACTATCAGTTCTTGGCCATCTCCACTCTTTTTCTTCCCAACTTTGTAGCTAAGACTGGGTATTCCCATAGCAAGAAAATTCTGTGGAAACACAGCTTCTGCATTCTAAATTATTTGATTACTCTAACTGTGGTACCATCCAACTTTTTGTGCATTTATGTTCTAAGATATCCAATGGGCTGATACATTTTTATACTGTATAACTCTGCCTGGACTGCAGAAAGTGTCAGACATTGAAGGATGTCAGAATTGAATAGTCTGCATACTCTTCTATATTCCTAAAAAAAAATATATATATATATATATATATATATATATATATATATGTATATACATATATATAAATATATTATCTTGCTCATGTGGAGCAGAGCTAATTCAGAGCTGTGTTTCTGCCAGACTGCAGAAAAGCATGGCACAAGCTGGGTTCAGATGAGTCAACTGGGTTCTTTGAGCACCAGATCATTATGAAAGATGTGTTATGTTCTGATTCTGAGTATAGACTAAGATATATTTATCTGGGGGACTCATCCTCTGAGATCTTAGCAACCAGTTACCTACACAGGCAAAGCTCTCACTGCAAACTGCTGCTCATCAACTTTGTGGCTGTTGCTGCAGGGCAGGCAAAATGAAGGCCAACAGTCTTCCCAAGAGAGTTCACCAGTTCCAAAGTGGGGACTAGATCAAATCACCAGCATGCATTGCCATGCCTTGGTGCTGCTCTTGAGGCATGTAGCATCCCTCAGTGATCTGCCACAGGCAGACACTCTTTTGAACTTCCTTCCCTCGCACCATGGTTTTCTCCAGTTTCCAAGTTAAGTATGCTAAGCAATGTATAAACAGTCCAAGACCAATAGTAGTAAATGCTAGACATCTTTGACAGAGCCTCCAGCAATGAGGTCAAAGCAAGAAACATCCCACCTTACGACATCTGTGGAGCAATTGTCCATATTCTGGCAGCATGGCAATGCTTCAGGACTTAGTACTGCTGCTACTGTTTTGGTGGAGCTAAAATTACAGTTCTGAAGAGACGATGTGATTGCAGTCTTTAAGTCCTGCTCCAGTGTCTTTTTTTGGTGTTACTTGTATATGTATATATACCTATGTAGGTGGGTGCATGAATACATATATCATCCTGGAGAAGAGAGCACCAGAGAGACTTTGTAGTAGTTTTTCAGCCCGTACAGGGAGAGTATAGATATAGAGACCAATGTTTTACACAGCCTGATGGTGATAACACAAGGAGAAATGGCTTTAAACTAAAAGAATGGAGATTTAGGTTAGATGTTAGAAGGACATTATTTACTCAGAGGGTGGTGAGGAGCTAGCACAGCTGCCCAGAGAAGCTGTGGTGCCCCATCCCTGTAAGTCAGGTTCAAGCTCAAAGTCAAGTTGGATGGGGGCCTGAGCAGCCTGAGCTGCTGGGGAGCAGCTGTACCCACAGGTTGGAGCTGAGTGAGCTATAAGGTTCCTTCCAACCCAAGCCATTCTATGATTCTATAAAAACAATACTCAAAGACATGTATTTCTTTCAATCTATACTCACAGACATATGTATTTCTTCCAATCTAAAATTCAGAAATACAGTTTTACCTCTTTCCATGCTGAATATTACCATCATCCTGCATTGCCCTTTATAAATTGGAGTTGAGCCAAGAGGCTTTTGTCCACCTAGCTAACAACCTGCCCAGGCTACAGAGCTGCCACTTCTCCTTCCCTGAAGTGGAGCATGAGCAGAAATGTGAGAACAGCCACTGAAATTGGGAAAAGGTACGTCATGCAAGGTGAAAGGAAAATCAGCAAACAACTTGCAAACACATAAGTATGAATTGAATTTAAAAGAAAAAGTTTGCAACAACCTTTCAAAAATGTAGTGAAGGCAATTGATAGTATATTTTATATAACATTGAGGCCTTTATAAGAGAGAAGAAAAAAAGCCTGATGCTTGCAAGGTTATTGAGGGTACTGTAGACAGTGCAAACATTATATAAGATGAAGCTGAGCTTTTTCTATTTAACTCATCCTATCTAGCTCACACCAAAGTCAGCACTTTTTGGCTTGTATGTTTACTTTTCAAACAAGCCTTTAGTTTATTGCCCTTAGAAATAAGCTCTTAGTACTTGATATATAGTGAGGGGTACTGGTGCATCATCTTTTGTGCAAATCCTTCACTCTGAGAACTTTAATTATTAACTGACAATTATAAATGTGATAAAATGTGCCTGGAATAACCATACTGTTTCATTTCTAAAGGGAAACATTCAAAATCCTCTCCATGAGAGTTTCACCACTTGTAGTGATTCATTTACACATAATGCTTCCCTGGAAAAAAGCAATGTCACTGAAAGCACACCCGTTCTTGCCTTGCAGGAAAAGCAACCCCAGTCAGGATGAAATTTACAAGGATTAAGTAATCCATGAGGTTACTTAATTAATCAACTCTAATGCTCCAGTTCTCTGGTTGTGTGCTAGCTTCCAAGCCACCAGTCTAGTACACCTCACCACAATTGCAGGAGACACTTTCTTTTCAAATGTCATCATGTGTCCAGAGCTCCAAGAAGAAAAAGAATCCATGAAGAAAAAGTATCAAGTTTTTATTTGAAAAGGAGTCGATCTTCCCAAAGTACAGTGCAGTAATCAGTCAGGTTCCAGATAATACTTAAGTTTGCAGCTAGATAAGTTTCACTTACGCTAGTGACTGAGAATTTGAACTGCCATTTACTTATGGAAAGCTGAGAAATCTCCTCTTTAACGAGAAACTGTTCCTCAGTGACTGTCTATTGTAAAGCAGTGTTGGTGGCAAACAAAGCCTTGACAACCGTCATACCCAATCATCCCATGGCCTTGTACCAGTGACAGTCTGGCAGAGATTGTGAATTATGTCAGAAGTGCCAACATGTCATTCCTCAGATTCTCCTCAGCAATACAGTAAATTTCAGGACTTGTATGTTGTTTGTTTCTTTGTTTGTTTTTTAAAGACAAAACCTAAAATGCTGCTGGCATCAAACAGAGCTCATTACTCTCTAGTGAGATGCTGTGTCTCAGCAGATCTCATTCCTGATGCAATTGTCAGGCCTTCAGGAAAATGGTTTTCTCTGCTTCAAACACTGAACTATACAGAAGCTTTAGGAGAGGAACTAATTCCTTACATCATTACCAAATTTGCTTGCACTTTAAAACACATCCCCTAAGGCAATGCTAAGCTAATTATTTACAATGTTACGCTCTCAGTCAAGTTAGAAAATAAGTATGTTCCTTTCAATAATATTCCTGTGAAGAACAATCAAGTGAAATGTGAATTCTATATTTTTTTAAAGAAATATTTGCTGTGCTGAAATGAAATTTAGTATTTCTCAGATCCAAGTTTTATGGTATCAATTTTGCAAGGATTTTGTCACGTCAAATGCTCCAAGCATTCTCAATTCTTTTTGCAAAAATACTCCCACATAATTTGACAGAAGCTAAAAGAATACCTTTGTAAAGTAGCTATACAGATGTCCATAGGCCCAGTAAATTTCTAGTATTCCTCAGGCAACCAGTCTTCATAAGGGAGCCACTGACTTTCCCAAGGTCCCCATACTCAGTGGGCCACTGTAGGGTGTACACTCTTTCTCTGTTGGATGGGACAAAGCGCTTGCTGCTCAGGGGTAGAAAACCTGATTTTTAGCAATGAGACTCCATACATGTGGCTGCCACAAGCAAGTAAAGCTGGGTGTTGTTCTGAAGAAAGATGACAGCTTCATCCCCCAAGAACTTGCCTAAAGGCAAGCCACTGCAAAGGATGAAAGACTGTGTGTAGAAGGAAAGAGAGCTGGAGAAAAAAGCCTAGTGACTGGAGGAAGAATGAGCTCTGTAGCAGATAAAGGCAAAGAGGGAGGGAGAAAAAGTGAAAAAGAGAATGATGACATTTGAGGTTTTTAATAAAGAAAACTACTGTTTAAAAAAAAAAAGAGAGAGAGAGAGAGAAAAGGTGTAGGTCATCAGTCAAAACTTGGAAATGTCACTGTCTCTTAAATGTTACTGTACTTGTTACCATGAAAGATAAAACAAAATACTGCAAGTGGCTTAGATCGGATCTCTTGCTCCTTCCGTAACTTGCGGCAGATAATGCAATTTAAGATACCATCCTTAATATTTTTAAAACTGGAGTATATAAAAAGTCATTTGAGTCTAAGATGAGCATAACATTTGCAAACAGTACCACAGTTCCATATAAATAGTTCTGTATTTCATAGATCATTTCCATGTTTTAAGATCTTATTCTTAAGAAATAAAATACATCTGAAAATAAATAAAACCTCTGTTCCTGATTCAGCTTAATCTTTCTGTTGATAACAGTATAATCCAAAGTATGGCCTGGCTTTAATTCAGAGCTGATTGAAGTCACTGGACAATACCATACACTCATTTGGCAATATCTCCAGAGATGCTGTTGCTTGCAAGAAACATGTTATTAAACCTTTATTATGAAGTGTGCTTTGACTGACTTTGTTTCAACTTTGAGAGAAAAAATATTTTATGATAACCTATTTCAGTAAAGTTGCAAGATAATAAGGGAGCATCACAAAACATGCAACAACCTGTGTGGTCAGATAGACTGCAATTGACTTCATCTACTAGTTTAAATAGAATACTACTCCTGAGACAAAATCTATGCCTGTTTTACATGGATCATCGTGGGTCAACATCTGCTCTTATTTATAGCTTCCACTTAATGTGAACTACAGCAAGAAAAAATTTGAACTTCAAATCGTCTACTTCACAGCATCTATGTTTTTCTGTCTTCCTTGAGATCTACCAGAATCTCTTTGGTAGATTGTGTTATATTAAATACAGGAGGAGATGACTTTTTCCTGGATATTAACTAAACAAGACACAAGAAATAGAAAAACAGATCACATTAGATCTTTCCATGGTAGGTCAAAGGAAGAAGCCAGAAATAAAATTCAGATCTCTAGTATTATAACTTAGTATCATCTTCAATAAAATAACACAAGAAAGAAACCTGGATTTCCCAGTGTTGCAGCTTTAACTCTTGATGCTGATGGGCAGAACCTATGGTCTTTTATGCAAGCTGTATATCGCTGTTATAACACACTGCCTTCCACCAAAACTGATAGGAAGTCCTTTTTCCTAATTTTTCAGATTTTCAAGACACTCAATTTTCTGTAAAGTGAAAAATTTTATTCCACATCCTGGTTCCCAAAATTTCTTATTCCTTCACACTCTTTCCGAATGAACTGTATTTCTTACAAAAAATGGAATCAATAAGTACAGATTAGCTAGAAAAACTGTTACAGCATTTTATAACCAGAGTGAGGCACAAACATAGGTGAAATTCTCATCATGCATGATGTTTTTCTTATCAATGGAAAAACATATACCATACATTCATTTGACAATATCTCCAGAGATGCTGTTGCTTACAAGAGATGTGTTATTAAACCTTTATTATGAAGAAACTAAACACATTTTATGTGGTACATAAATCTTCTGGGACAACATGAATATCTTACATCACGTAGGTGAAAAAGTATCTTTTTCTGATGCTATGAAGTGAATTCTACTCTCTAGGGAACAAATAATTTAAGCATGAATAGTTTTCCTTTCTATGGTGGTAATCGGTGTTTATTTTATCAGACTTTATTAGACTTGCTCAAAGTAGCAATTTGGTTGCTAACGAGATGCATTTCCCTTTTTATTTTTACTTTTTCTTATTAAGGATCAGCATATACCTCATTTAACATCTTTGATCTTTGGTAGATCAAGTAATGGTGAGGGAAAAAAAATGCGAAAAAATCTAGACCTTTAAATTTTAATATAAAGTAATTTCTATGTGCAGTAAACAGATTTTTTTTAATAATAAAAAAAAAAAAATTAAGCATAAATGAAACCATTAGAGTTACTTAATTATTTACTCTTGACATTAGAGAGTCTGGGTAAAATAATTAGATTATAAGGAAATATGCACCGGTTCCCAAATTTTCACAAATTTAGCAAACAAGTATATTAAAAATATGAATACATAATATATATTTTAAAGAGAATTATCTTTACTTTATTAGCACTCAAGGGATTGGTTTTATTTCATTTATTAATTTATTTATTAATTCATGCATTTTTAGGAAAACTAATTTCTGTATACCATAGAATCCTAGAATGGCTTGGGTTGGAAGGGATCTCAAAGATCATCTAGCTCAAAACTCCTGCCATAGGCAGGGCTGCCACCCGCCAGATCAGGCTGCCAGGGCCCCATCCAACCTGACCTTGAACACCTCCAGAGATGGGGCATGCATATCTCCAGGCAGCCTGCTCTAGTGCATCACCACCCATGCAGTAAAGACACACCCCTTTTTTAGTTTAAAGCCATTCCCCTTTGTCCTATCTCTACACTCTTTGATCAAGCGTTCTTCTCCAGCTTTCCTGTTAGGCTCCCTTCAAGTACTGGAAGGCCGCAATGAGGTTTCTCCAGATCCTTCTTCAGAGTGAACAAGCCCAGCTCCTTCAGCCTCTTTTTCCTGCAGAGGTGTTCCAGCTCTCTGATCATCTTCTCGGCCTTTTCATCTTTCGTGTTCTGGGGGCACCAGAAGATGGAATGCTCATCAGGGAGCAATCAAGATTCATGGTTTAAGCTTAAGACCTGGTTTTCCCACAGTCACAGCAGAACCAACGCCAACAATTTTTTCACATTTAAAACACTTTCCTTTCCCAGCAAGGGCAAAGCAAAGTCCAAATTACTTCACTTCAGAAATGAACATTGCTGAGCAAAACAAGGAGATAAGAATGTTGTGCTTTTTTGTGCAGCATTCCCAGGGTGGCTGGGGCAGCAGTGGTCACATCAGCCTGACCATTGACGCTGCTGGAAGCTTTCGGAAAAATATAATCAGATCTTGGTGTAGCAGGAAACATGCCATAACCCAGTGTTCACACATGTTCACAAGCCTAATCATCTACAGAAAGTCACAGAGGTGTTCACTCTGCAAGCTGTCAGGCCACATCAACACCTCCAGGTCAGGTCAGGTCAGTTCTGTTTGCAAACACTTTGGAAGCCAGTTACTAAAAAGGGCTTCCCTCAAGAGGAGGCTAAGATCACAATGAACGATATTCATGAAGCCAAGTTAGCCTAGCTCAAAACAGTACCAGCAAACCGCTGAAGTACGTGAGTGACAAACTGATTATCAGTTTTTAGTTGTTCTGATGGAATATATCTGTCTGTGGGGAAAGATCGCATCTTCAGAAATCTCTCTGTGTCAGCTGGCCAGTCAGACCTGCCACACAGACAGGAGGAACATCAGCTGAGTGAACAGCATCCTCTATCATCTCAGAGGGAAAACAAAAGATTAAGCATACAAATTTCATAGGTGAACAGTGCAACTGAAATAAAGAGCCCTTGGAAACCAGAATCTCACTCTACTGAATAAGCATAACAGCTAGAGCTTTTGTAGAAAATTCACAGTAAGCATTCTTTGGGATGAATAATTCACCCAGCTCTAATTATGCACGTAGTGCTCTGAAACACACAATTCATGAAGCACACATTCCAGAAGCCTCTAATGGAAAAAAGAAATCTGGTATATGTAGTTCTAAACGCCACATTAAAAAAAAAATTGTATAGGTACTTTCATCTGTCCTTATAGGAGTACCACAATGGATCTTATGCATGTGCAAATGCAAATACCTAGCAGCAAAATGTGCTCGAATAGAGAAAATTCAGACTCTTTCTAGGGAGGTCACACTTTTTTTCCCTTAGGCCTATGTACCTCTTTATGATAGAACCATCCTCTCTTACACAGGAAAATATTTCATAAAGGAAAGAGAGGAACACTTGGAGAGAGGCAACCCAATAGGCAAAAATAAGCACCATGAAATGCGGTCAAATCCAACTAAAAATTAAAAAAAAAAAAAAATCAGCATTGCTAATGTAGATCATTATGAAACCCAGAGTTTCAAACCACTTTTCAAAGTACACTTTCCTTTTATATTTCAAAACTCTATAATTCAATTCTATGATTCTATGGTGAAACAGCTGGTTAGAAAACACTGTGCTACTGTAGTTTTTCTTCCCTTTTATGGATACACAAGTGGAGGGTGCAGGTACTGGATACCGCCCAAAACAAACCATAACTTACAGTGTTGCAGTTAAGTTTTCAAAAGGGTAACACTGCAAAACCAATGTAGTAAAGTACTCTTCATTTCATTCTGTCTTTCCTAATATTAGAAACATTTTTTACATTAGTAATGTTACTTTTTAAACAACTTCTTGTAATTTGAGGTAATGCTGAAACAGATAGAATTCCTGGAGGCTGCTAATGGCCAAGTTCTTTTAATTAATTCTCTGAACTGTGGATAGCAACAATAGGCAAAATTAGTTAGAACGAAGCCTGGCAATAAAATTTGGCATTGTAGTTAAGATAATTAACGTTTCACATTCTCACTAAGTTATTTAAACTCTCCCCACACAGTGGGGGGGGGGGGGGAGGAAGAAAAAAAACGAACAGTAAAACTGTCACTACAGAGTAAAGCCAAAGTGATTATAATTATTAGATAGTGTTTAATAAAACACATATACTAAATTTATGGGCATATAGAGCACCTTAGGTAAGACAGGTCATTGTAAAGGCAAAAGATTTCTCTTTGTAAATCTAAAAGTTTTTCAGTGAATTAGATCTTTATGCCAGCAGGATCAGATATTGCACTGCATTACACTGAGAAGATGCACTTTTCATGCTTTTACTTCCACTTTACTAAAAATATCCCAGTACTGCAGGAACTTATGGCAAAGTCATATGAAGAGACACATTAACGCAAACCATGTAAAGAGCATCTATATATAACACCTCGTCCCATCTTCCCCTGTGCTCTACACAAAAATTATCACCACCACATTCAAAACCTTGAAAAGCAGTTCAGTGATGTATTTAGATCAAAGCAAAACTACAACAGCAAAGTTCTCATGCACCTGCTGAAATGATAAATACTTTTTCCACTACTTCATTACAAGTACTCACTAACTGTTTTCTAGGGAGACAGTTGTACTTTAAGAAGTGCAAACCTCGGTATCTTATTTTCTCATTAAATTATGACTAATTACTGTGTATAACAGCTGCATAAATACAACTTCGGCTAACAACTTTGCAAGTATCTCATATGCTCTTTCATACTTTTAATTAGCACTTCCTTCTGAAATATATGTGATGGGACTATTTGAAATTGTGGAGTCCCACAGAACCCTGCACTGCACCTTCCTCCATCCTCACTAACACAAGTCCTTTCCTCCAGAATGCACTGACCTCAAGACTCCTCCATTTATGTAGAAAATTCATAGCCAGTTGCACAAGGATCAGAGGAAGAACAGCCTTTTAGACATTTTGCCTGTGATTTCTTCAAGTCTTCTCAAATGGGTCTGCCCATGGAGCATCACTGTCTCAACAGCACACACTGAGCTCAAAGATGTTACATGTAGTGCGCGCATATTGGTTGATGTCCATGTAGACTGGCTGAGATGAATCTTACTTCTCAACCATGCCATCATATTCCCTCAATTTACAGTAAGTGCTTAAGATCGCACTATTCACTGGTCTTCATGAAAAAGAAGGCCAGGAAGTGCCTAAAACTAAAGCTCCTCCTGGCCAACTTGACGGGTGGTAAAAGGGGGTTCATATTAGTTAAGAAATACAACTTTTGAAGTACTGACCAAAAACACTCCTGAATTCAATGATTACATTAATAATTAATTAATAAGAATTTAGCTGCACAAAATGTGTAGTACTTTATCTTCTTCATAATAGAAAGATTAGTGAGCACAGCTAACCAGTGGTAGTCACTGTCACATAACTGTGACATGCAGAGTTTAAGAATGTTCTGGAGACAGAAATATAAGGCTTGCTAATCACTAAAACCAATTAAAGTCCAAAACGTCTTCACCTCCTTTCTTGGTACCATGCTTGGGAGACATACATGAAAGACTGATCATATCTCTTTGATCAAAAAACACTCTTATCTGAAAAGTAAGTCTACTTCAGTACATGATGCAATATTGACTTTTCATATTTTTTAAGGGCTACTACAGTTGAATAAAATACTGCGCCAGTACATTGCTTTCCTATAATTGCAAAATTTTGCCACTTTAAAATGATTCAACTGTCTTCAATCCTAAATTTAAATGTTATAAAAACATTTACAAGTTATTCTGGAGGAGTTGAAATGGGTAAAGAGGAATTCCAGATCAAAACAACTTCTTTTCAAAATGCAATCTCTCTATACTGAAGCATATTCAATTTCCCAATTAGCTGAACCTTTTAGGTTTCAGGTTTTAATGCGAAAAGAAGTCAAAAAGGAAAAAAAAAAAAAAACAAATACATTATGGACAGATTACTCTGCCTTCACTGCGTTTCCCATGCTTTCCCTGTATCTTGCTGGGACCTGTTATAGAGAGAGAGAGCTTCTACTTCACAATTATGCACTACGTGCAAAAAATCAGTATACATTATCTGCTGAATCTAATGAAAGTTTTTAATCTTTGCAGAAGTTCAGGTTGGAAAAATGTTGGCTTTGGAAGTTTGCCTAGCATAAATGAACTAAAGTAGCATATTCATTTATGAAAGTTATCCTATTATTCAGTAAAATTAAATCAAACTTCTTTTAGGCAAAATTTGTAGTTGTGCTACTTTTCTTCA
Source organism: Lagopus leucura (assembly GCF_019238085.1). Classification (NCBI taxonomy): domain Eukaryota; kingdom Metazoa; phylum Chordata; class Aves; order Galliformes; family Phasianidae; genus Lagopus; species Lagopus leucura. The sequence continues at coordinate 89,073,371 of NW_024962262.1, forward strand.
GTTTGGCGAAAAAATATTTGTGTAGTTGGTAAAACCCGTATTCTGTAAAACAAATGTGTATGAGATGCTTACCTATTGAATTTCAAAAGCAGTAAGTTTCAGAAAACAAGTTTAAGAAGAGCAGTTTCTTTCTCTGGTGATGGGTTGCACACCATGCTGATAAGATAAGCACCAGGAGCAACCAATTTGCCTTCATGTACCGCACACATCTAAAGATATAAACTTATATTAATTTCAGGATTGCTAATCAGAGGCAGAACTATTGAAACCAGCTTATGTTCAATATGGGGAACTGCTGAGAATGATTTTTCCCTCTTCCTGAGATAGCGGACAACTGGTGAGAAGATACTGTGATTAGTCAGACATTTGTGAGCACAAGTAGGAGAATGGATAATCCAGTTCAGATGGGACTGCTTCCCTGCCCGTATGGAGATGCAGCACAACAGGGCCAAGATTTAATGAGCAATTATTCTTACACAGAACAGTATTGCAAACACGAAAATTCTCCAAGGCTGTAATAAAGTTACTTTGCTCAGTAGCTTGGAAGCAATCCCTAAACCTTGCAGAGGTAATCCCTAAACCTTGCAGAGGTAGTCCAAGAAGGGTAAATCATATATGTAAATTAGTTTGTGCTAATCCTTACATTATAGTTTCACTAGTAATACGCCAAATCTCATCTGTGGAGTGTCAAATAAGCTGAAAGCTGGTTTAGCAATAGCTTACTCCTACTTTTTGTTGGCTTTGTTGTGTTGATTTTTTTTTTCCCCAGAGGAAGACTGGGGATTTCTACTTTTTTCAAAACTTCCTGTGCTTCTGATGTACCATTTGAAGCCTTGCACTGCCTTCACCTTGATGTTTGGAACATTCATACAGCCCCTTACTCAGTTCCAACAATATATCAGAGATTAAATCCCAATAGATAAGCCATTCTAAAACATTTTCCCTAATTATTTCACACTGATTACCTTAAACATTGTCACTTCACTTGCTCACAGCTCACTGGCAGCATGAGCATTTACACTTTTGTCTGAGGAAGTATCCACATATGTTCTCTCAGAAACAGCTTTTGAATCTGACAAAGTTAGTTGAGTAACAAAATCCCATTTGGGATGGGGAATCAGCAGTTAGCAGAAAAGCAATTCTATTACATATGTGAATAACTATTTTCAGACCAAAATGAGCTTTATTTCTTTTCTGTAATAATCCAAGAAAGAGGTCAATAGCCTTGGCACCTCAGATAAACCACTTAATCACTCTTCATATCTCAGCTCTATAGCAGCCAATTCACAGCAACTGTCAACAGTTACCCAAGACTGTTCTGCCTACAGAACACAGTCCTTAAACCCAACTGTTGATTTTGCTTATATGCATGTTATTATACAAAACTACTTCTCACAGATGCTGCCTCATAAAATTACAGACAAACAGAAACAGATGAACATATATATAGATATGCACGTAGCACACATTTAGAACTGAGGAATAAAGAGCAAAAATAAACACAAAGCAAGCTATGTTTCTTGTTTATACAACTGTTTTCAGGTAAGTTCCAGACTAATTCTCATGTGGAACATCTTTTTTTGGATCTGCACTGGGAACTGCAGTCTGAAGGAACTGAGCCATCAGCAAGCTCTGGTTCCAATCTTTTCCAAAAGTAGAGCTATGACAGGCACTGCCACCCCTGCCATTCAGTTAACAGGTTTTGGATGTATGCTGGTTGGGAAAATGCAAATATTGAGAAGTTTAATCATTTGTTTTCTCTGAGAAGGGAAGAGATATGTAAAATAACTGCTTGCTGTTTTTTTTTTTTTTTTTTTTTTCCTATGACTTCTGTTAAGCAGCAGTACAAGCAAAAATCTACATTTTACAATTTTGTTTCAAGGGTTGGTTTTCTATCTGATAAATACTTTCATGGATTAATTTCTGAGATTGAAAAATGTGACCCTAGAACAGAAAACATATGCTGAAGACATCTTGTTAAATAGCATTAATAAAGATAATACAAGCAAGGTTAGTTCAGTTTAATATAATATTTGTTGTTTATGGTCTACATGTCAGCTGATAAAAAAGCACCAGTGCAAGTCAAAACAGAACTTCATCTAATGAAATCCCACAGGGCTTGACTCTACGTGGCCTTGAATCTGATGGAATCCTTTTTGTTGTGCAAGGTTGAGTATAAAATAAGCACATTTTAGGGAAGTTATAAAGAACTACGTGAGCTGTAAGGCAGTATAATGTCAGCAAAGGGTCCCTTTCTGGGCAAAGAACTTTTGCTTTCCTCCCCACAGCTAAAACTGGTTCTGAAGTCTGAAAGCACAGATTAAGAGAAAGAGTAAGATGGCTGGATTTCCTTCAAGTCTAGGTACCTGGGGGCAGAATTTGACCATGTACACCTAAAGTAACATGGTCACTTGTGCTAATTGCCTCCTGTCATCAGAACTGCATGAAGAAAGTCTTTCAACCACCTAAAGATAAGTACCAAAAATTGTTTCAGTAAGTGCCTTGTTTTGTAGCCCTTGGAATCTTGATACGAAGGACATGAAAACTAAGAGACATTATTTGTTCAGCAAGAAGGGAAAATGAATGTGAGGAACAAGAAAGTGAGAATTATCGTACTTTACCAAAGAATAACGGAGGCACTGACTGTCTAAGTTACAGGCAATTTCCCTCACCTCAAAAATGACTGATCAAATGTCTGACTAGCTTCTATTTTGAATTATAAAATTTTAAAGATAGCTCAAAGCAGTTACTCTACAAATCCACATCTTTCTGAATCTATAGCACAGTAATATGCACAGAAGTACCCGGAGTGCCTGTCACTCACCCAGAGCTCTCTGGTTGGCAATAAATGCCCAAAAGCTGTGTGATCCCTGAATGTTCTGCAAATGTCCACATTCAGAATTTCCATAAAATCAATAAACTGTGTTTAAAAATATACTTTTGTCCTTGCTTTTGCTTGTCTGAGAGCAAAACTTAGTCCATTACAAAGTCATTAGAAAAGCCATCAGACTGTCAAACAAGGATCGGTGTCACATTGCACAGCTCTGGGTGATCGTGGTGAGAAACAAAACAACCTCAGAACAAACCACAATGAAATTCACAACAATATCAACAACAACAAAAACCCAAATCAACAGGTATTTCAATTTTCCAGCTCTGTAGCATTTGTCAGGATAGTGATGAAAACATTCCTTTCCCACCCCAACCATTTTCTCTTTACAGCCTGTTAAAATAACACTGTCTACAATTACAGGGTCATTTGTTATGCATGATATAATAGACTACAAACATAAAAAGGCATTATCATTACTTTTGTCCTTTGTTCTTCCAGGCCAGAATATTGCATAGTTCTTTACTTTGACATTTATTGCTTTTAGATTGGTAATAGAATGGTTTGTGTTGCTCATTATCTTGAATGATGATAATATTAGAGTTTGGGGACCCTGCTTTCCCTGTTAAGTAAAGTAAAGACTTCATATAATTTACCAAAGGTCATTACTGGAGAATTACCCACAATACAGTTCAAGTCTAATAAACGTTAGCCATATTCACTATTAAATACCATGCCTGTAGTATGGTTTCTAGGAAACTGAATAGAACGATTTAAGCCATCTATGCGTGTGGGAGGTGGAGGGATGTTAATGTGTGCATATGTATACATAAATGTAGTTTTTAATGCTTACTACTGGGAATCTTTAGAAAAAATATCTTGTTCAAAGAAGCAACTGGAACTTTGAGCAAGGATTAGAAAGAGAGGGGGATAAAATAAAACCTCATTTTTCCCCTGTTATTAGAAATAATGAAGTAATTCCAAATTTAAAGTGATAAAAATGATATCAGATTTTGGCCTAAGACTTTGCGTGAGAACTTACTTAGCAACCTAATACATTGCATTAATCAATTAGCAGTGCAAGCAATGGAAAGCCAGATTTCATCCTTCCACTCCTGTTACCTCTGATAGCATGCAGTGTTCCACTCTGACCAATACCAGGACCCTACTCTGGTTGAGTTTCATGCCTGCAGCAATTGTGAGAGTTTTACATGGGAAAGTGGCTGGGGTGGAACTCCAAACCATGCCCCAGACTTGCCTGTATGTATGTTAGTTGCTCTGAAAGTACTGCCTCCTATTTATTTCCATGGAAACTACAACAGTTACAAAGAGCATCATAACAGCATTTAATAGGGACACTTTTTCAGCATAGTTACCACTTTTTGCTCTGCATTTTCACCAGTGATGAACAAGAGCCTGTATGTTGCATTCAGAAAAATCTTCACCAGTAGAGGTGAAACACTGTCACTGTTGTCACTGCTGAAATGCACCACCCACCATCTCACTGTGCTCACATCCACTGTTTGATCTTCATAAACGTTCATCAAGTGCCAATGAACATCAGTCAGTGCCATTTTTTAAACATACAGGAATTCAGTGACACATCTTTTCTTCATATACTCTTCCATGTCAGACACTGTTTTATCTGTTACACAGCAACAAAAAGTAACAGAATTTTTGTAAGAAGGTTCAAGCTCTACCGCCACACCACCAACATCCACCTCTGATGTCGTGGGGCAACATAATAAAATAGGAGAGAGTACTTTCAGAGCAGCCCACATGTATAAAGCAATGTGTGCACAAACACACACATTTGCATAGGCATGGGTACAAATGCTCAACAATGTTTTCTGTTCCTTTTCAGCCCGGTACTCCAGTTTGCCTGCAGCCATTTATGTTCAATTTATGTTCATCAGTTCATTTCTCCAGCAGCAGCACTTTCAATGAAACGTTTCTACTTGGTGCCAAGTAATAGTAGCTGGGGTTATTTGCCCTATGAATTTCAGTAGATTAGTTTTTGTAATTTACATACATATCCAATTTCTACCAATTTTCATTGACAGTTTTCTCCTTGGACTTTGTTTCATTTCTATATTTGAGCTGTAACATTGTTTCAGACTTACAGCCCTCTGTAAACTTTATGATATATTCTGCATTATTATAGTCATCCAGTAATGCAAAAATGAGAGAAAAACCTTTAGCTCTAAATATTAAAATAGTCTGAAGAAAATGGAGTTAATGTTTCATGAAATAAATGTCATAAGATGAAAAACATATTTTAATGGAAATTTGTTCAAAGCCTCAGATGTTTCTTTTCTGACTAACATCAGTTACTATACATCATATGAATCATAAAACCCATACTGATTAGGTCATCTGGCTCATCCTTATGACAATAAATAACTTTAAAAATACACAGATTTGCAGTTATGATGAGCTGACACAAGATGAATACGAGCCCGTGAGTATAATTGTAGGCAGCTGACACACCTGTGATTGGTTTGCTCTCAAGAGCGAGCATATTGATGGTTGGTATTTCCGATGTTGTTAGAACAAGACAAGCCATAAAACAAGATAACGTTCTTCCATGCTGTGCCAGAAACGCTCAGCAGATGTTCAGGAGAAGCACAGAGATCCACACAACTGTTGTTACTGAATTGTTTGATATTTTAACAACCATGCACATATAGGTGGGAGGCGAGTACCTTTGAAGCTGAGTGGCCTTGCCCAGCATGGGCCCTATGCACTGTAACACAGGGTGCCAGAAGGCTTCCCAGGAGCCATGGGATTTCAATGGGGCTCAGTGTGCATACACAGCACAGCAGCTGCACAGACCCAAAAGTGCTTTGACTCCTGAGCACAGTAAGCCTAGCCTGGATACCCCTGCTCACAGGCAGCAACTGGACACCTAAAAGAGTTTTGTGCAGGGCGCAGCATCATGGGTACAGCTCGGGCAGCACTGATGCCTGCCAATAGTACAGTTTTTCATTAAAAACTGGAAATAAGCAGGTGCTGTTTCAGCACAGGGTGCACTGCCCTCAAAGCCTTGCTCCCAAGCCTATAATTATGCTGATCATCCCTGAGTATTTTCCAAATAGCGTGGAAAAATTAGATACACAAATCCCATTAAAAGTAAATCCATGCGCTCATCACTCCTACTTGTTTTCAAAACTTCAACTTCTTTTTGAAAAATAAAATGGCAAAATACATAATGAACTGGCATAGACTTTCATCTTTCCTTATCCTCTGGGCATTCAGAACAACTCAAATACTCAGCTGTGCAGTTTTGATAATACAGCATAGCCCAAAGAAAAGAGGTGTTTGGTTTATTTTCCCCAAACTGTGGCAACATCTTCATAAAGTTAGAAGCCTGCTCAGAAACTCATAACTGAGCTGTACATAAGCTCAAATTCTGCAGGGAGAGAGAGGAGTCATTGTTCAGGTCAGCAGCTAAGCTCAAGTCACTGAAGACTGGAAATAAAGCAAGGGCAAGTACTATTGATGCAGCTTTCCCCCACATAGATACTGATGATGAATGTGTTTCAAATGCCAATAATCTCAACCTTTGTTCATCATGATACAAGCTTTGCATTACCTCACTGGCAAGCACCTTGCTGCTGTTTGCACCTTCACTGCCATCTGTTGCCTGCACATCTGGGCTCACAAGCACTCACTTCTTTGTTTTTTCTTTCCATCAACTGTAATTATTTCCCCAGTGACTTTGCAAACTTAAAGATATTCAATGAAAGTGACCTTGATGCTTAAGTACATTTTCTCTTTGTCTTATTCACTCAGTTTAAAATGCAAGCTCTACAGACATGTTTGTGTACTCATTTCAGTTGATTCACATTATTATTTATCAGTTTATCAGGTTGTTGGGTTTTGTGTTTGTTTGTTTTGTTACTAGTAGCCCCTAAAACAAAAAGTGATCTTTTTTTAATTTACTTTTTCAATTTGCATTTACACACATCACCCTGCAGGGGGATGTCATTTGGGTCAAATCTTAAAAAGGATTTACTTCTCTGTAGGGCTCAGCCAGCACCTTGCACCTGGACCGTGGAAAGTCATTGCCAAAGCAGAACTTTGAGTTTATCCTCTCTCCTTCCACACACAACTTGTAGTGCCATTCTTGCCCTCAGGCCATTCACACAGTGGCTTAGAATAGCAGAGATCGTGGTTCAAGTCCTCTGTTCTTCATAAGAGAACCTGGACCTGCCACTACCATACTAAAGAAGGCAACTAACTTGCTCCACTTTGCATGGAACAACTGGAAAAGTCTGTTTGCTTCAGGTGAATTAAATATTTCCTATACATATATTTAAAAAAAAAATAGCACATTGAATTCAGTAAGTAAGAGTTCAGGCTTTTCTGATACACGGTATCAGCCACAACGCATGAAACTAACCCCGTGGACACCATAGTGTCATCTGTACACACTTTTACTACTGCAAACAGATTTCAACATCACCTTCGGTTTGTTGTGGAATAAGTAGATATCCCTCTCCACTCCAGCAGTAGAACTGCAAAGGAGCTCCTTCTGCACTGTCTACAGGAGTTTTCGGTTTTAACCCCAAAGCACTTTGAAGGACTGCAAATTGAAGGCAGGGGCACGCAGAGCCTACAAACATCACAGCAGCTACAAGGACCACAGCAGCAAGCTCTGAGTCTGTACCATTCAATATCCATAAATATTCTGAATTGGGCACCTGGCCAGTGCTACTGTTGTACAACTTGTCAGTGAGAAGAGCAAGGATATTGTTTATTTAAAATATTATCTACCAGGGTACCAAAATCCCCTCTAATAAGTGTATTTAGGAACAAAATCCTAAGACAACATATGCCTGCAGTTGCCACACACATACAACACAATTCCTGCTGTGTGGAGCTTCTGGTGTAGTAACAATTTTATCTTATGGGGCAGAAGCCTGAGGCCAGAGCTAGAACAGATAGGGTGGGAATTTAAGTAGTGCTTCTGTGCCATTTATTGTTGCTTTCAGCATTACATTAAAACAATGAGGGATCATTAATCATCATCCAAATAAAACATCTAATCACACATACAAGGAAACAAGTAAGCAAGTGTGTGAGCAGTGAATTGTAGTACTCACAGATGGGAAATTGATATGCTAACATATTCTGATATAATGGGTCTCGAGCAGGAGTCTTAAAACTGGTCAGAAGTTTGTCTTCCTGAGGGAAACCCTTTCAAGTCTAGTTGGAGAGAGAAATATTTTTATTCTTTGAAAAATAGAATCTTTCCTGAAATACTTTTGAGACTCTCAGAAGAATATATTTGCCATCCTGGAAATTTTATAATCACAATGCCTGAATGAAACACTTTAAAGACTAATCCTTCACTTTTACTTTATATTTGTTTCAAAACAAATAAAATGTAACTAGGAAATTCCTGCTATGGCAAAAACATATGTAAGTAGGGTAAATATCAAACTTTTAACATATTTACTTGCATTTTTTCCATTTTACCTTCTCAGACAAAAATATCAGATAGACAAGATGCTATACAATTGTTATCAGTCAGCAAGCATTTGTATTCAGGTTCCTACCCTGTGCAGAAGGTGATGTTCAGGGCTGCTGAGATGCCAGTGGGGCTGCACGCACTGCCAAGGAGCAGCTGAGTTTGTAAGAGCTTCTTCTAAATGAGCACTTTTGCCTGAGGTTGTTAGTTTGGATTGCTACCGCTGACAGCAGACAGAAATGGGTATTTGTGTGCCCATCGCATCACCCTACATTACAACCTAATAAATCTGGTTTCCTAAAGAAGATACAAGTTGATCACTAGTGCTCATTTCTTGGCACTAATAATGCGGTGAGAGGAGGGAGAAATTTGTGTAAAGCTACATCTGTCACAGATGCATGAAGTTGTGAGACAGATTCTGCCAGATACATATTTTTATGACTGACTCAAAGATCTAAGAAAGGAAAAAAACTGTCATTTTCATTTGCTGTAAATTTGAACTATACTTAAACTTTATCCCTCTTCATGTTAATATTAAAGGAAGTATAATCTGTGTGAAAGCTAATGGAAAATGAATTACTGTCTTATAAGCAAGTGAAGTAGGAACGCAGATTTGGCTGTCCAGGGATTTGATTTGTGCTGCACATTAAATTTAGTCCTGGGAGATGCTGTACATCACACAGAGAGGAGGAAGTACATGCTTTATAGACTTTATAGGCTTGGAAATAGGTAGTACCTCTGCTGAGCATATTGTGGATGAAAGCTGCAGGGTTGGATCCTGGAAACCCTCCTTGTGCTGAATTACTTCCATATTAGTATGTGACAAGAAAATGGACTCCCATATCTATTTCCAAAAGGTGATACTAAAGTAAAAGATCTGTCTGGAAGAAAGCCTCACTCAGGCATGCAAAACCTACCAGTTCAAAGAAAGTGACTTCTACTGATTGGCATCTCAAATTTGCGCTTAACGTGAACCATTAAATATGCTGGATGTGAGGAGAAAGGAGAGAGCTACAAGGAACCTGTGTCTCCTCCCCTGCTCCTGCTGTTGGACGAAGAAGTGGCCAGGGAGCTGCTGTCAAAAGATGGGACAAGTCTGTAGGAAACCAATATGGAGTATGGGACTGCAGCAGCAGAACTGCCTTGGCCCTGATGTGCTGGCCTGATTCAAATGTTCATCTCCTGTCAGAAAGAAAAAGATACAGAAGTTTATCTAAGATTTTGTGCTGTGATAAATTGGAAGTATACCTGGAAGGAAATCTGCTTAAACAGTAAGAAATTAGAAAGAGAAAAGAGGATTAATGATGTTTTTTCCCAGTATTTTAGGTCTTGCTAGAAATCAGCATCAACTCAGCTTCTCCTCCAGCATATTGTAGTTCTCTATAAGGCACAAAGATTCCTTCCATGGTCCTTTCTGATCTGTAAGATGCTAGGACAAAGGTATGGCAGCAACCAGTAAACCTTTTGATTTCTGTAGCTGAAACATAAAGGAGAAGAAAACAGCAGGTATGATACTCCAGTGAGATAACTCCCACAGGACAGATAGAGCTGAGCTACATCCCAGGAATATGTCTCAAAACAACACTATATCTAACAAACATAATGGAGTTGATGAGCTTCTAAATTCAGTGAGGATTGACAAGCAGCCCTGAGCTGGCAGATTTTATTCTTGTTAGAAGAAAGTGTAATTGCTATTTTCAGAAGAAAATAAACTATCCATTTTACAGTAGAACCAGGTGTTTTTTTTTAATATCTAAACATCATTGTGCAAAAATTCCTACTTCCTTTCCTCACAAACCTACTTGCTCATGTGTGTTACTCCACGTAACAGACATCTGTAGTTCATCTAAGTGCAAATGAGAATGCCTGTGCTATCCTTTAAAGTAGTACATAAACAATACTGGAGAATAAATTAATGCTTCGTTTCTTGTTCTTCTGTGTAAAGATATTGTAGCAAGTTTCTGAACATACTCCCTAGCAAACAAACAAAACAAACCTAAATGTAATGTAGAGTTTTCGAAAACATACCTGTTTTTCATGTACAGTGGAGACTTCTAAAAATCTTTTTTTCTTCATAAAAACACTGATCTATTTTCTTCCTTTTCTTTCAACTGAAGACTTACAAACATGGATATTTTATACTAATTTTATCTTTTTTTTTTTTTTCCATGCAAAAACTAGGGTGCTTAAGCTGTAGAAACCAATCAGGTTCACTAGCTTCTTTTTGTCAAGTATAATTTTATTTCTTGGCTTGACTCACTATACCCAAATTTAGCAGCCTATATTTTTAGGTCATCATTCACTGCAAAAGTGATAATCTTGCATCTCATCTCTCTTTTCCTGTATTCTTCTTATGAGCCCTCACATACATTATTTGTCGTTCTTTGTACCCAAGTCACAAATAACATAGAAACATCTCCTGCAAAGTAGATAAAAAAAAAAGTACCGCAGCCAAAAATATGCCTGAACCTTCCACTTGGGAAGCACCTGGACAAGTTCACACTGTTCGTCTGAACAGGTCTTCAAGAACAAACTTGCTCCTTTTATTGATCAGCTAGGGACTGTACATGGAGGCACAAAACATATGGGACTTGAATGAAACTTCTAGTTTGCAATAACCCGTACAAATGGGAATGCCAGAGTAGTTCTCCCAGGAGTTGTAGCATACTCACACTACCTTTCAAAGGCACTGCTTGTCTTCTGTGAAGACTAAGGCCACATGTCTGAGAGTTATGCACATGTCTGTATAGCTTTGAGACTTGCTATGCTTGACAGTGTATAGACTAGTGCTTGATATAGACTCAACCAAACAAGGCAAATCTAATATGCCGTCCCAAACTGCACTATGTTGATGTATCCTTTTCTTTTGAGCACACCTGAGATTTAAAGTACCCACTCTACTGTTCCCAGGTAGACTTTAATTATTCACTGTTTTTAATAATTCATATTTAGCATAGCCTCTGCATAACACTTATTTTTTGAGCAAGTAATTTCACACACAGTCTGGGACCATAAAGCTGGAAGTGCTCCCAAGTGCTTCTATTTTCCATTGTTATTAGCAAGCAGTCATCTATGCTACAACCACTCATTTTAACACATTCCTTTTATAAAATCATCTTTCAAGGATTAAGATTATTATTATTTTTTTTTTTTTGAAAGGCAGGGCTGAGCATTCAACTGCCAGATGGCCATTCTTACGAGGAGCTTAGATATAGTTAGCTAGCCAGAACCTCACTGTCTCAACAATCCAATTGTTTGGAAGGCTTTCTGAACTGAGCCATCTGTTCACTGTCCATTGAGTCTTCTCCATGGGCAGATATCAGGGACAGTTCTTGAGGTACACTCCTGTGCTGACATCTCAAGATGGTGTTGACCATTCTCAAATGGCCCACTCACTTCCATATTTGCTCAGTCAGAAGAGGGTTCAAAGTTTTATCTAAGTAACAAGAAAATTAATCAGGTTATGCACTGTAATACAAGTTACTGCAAGCCACACTGTACTCTTCTATTTAAGAAGAGCATCAGGAGAAACAGATCACCTAGCACTGACTGACTGGAAGGAAAACATAAGATGGATGTATTTGCGGAGGGTTAGCACAACTTTTCACTGTGACAGAAAGCAGCATCTGCTCCAATAATACAGTATATGTTCTCACAGCAGTTCCACAGAGATCATATCACCTACATCTTCCAGACAAGGGACTAACGAGCTGATTTCTAGGAGGTAATTAGACAGTGCCATTTTGCCCAAACCAAAACCAGAATTCTTCTAGAGGTGACTTAAGTTCAAAATGCGCATTCTGTTGCAATTTGACAACCCACTTCCCAATCTGTGTTGGCATCTGAAAATACGCTCTTCTAAAATTGACTTGTCTGTATTTTAAGATTTTAAACACACCACCACTTCTTGGTGAGGATATTATATTTTTAAGCCCAGTTGAGAAGCAAGAGGAAACTCTGTTGAGTGCCCTCAGTCTAAGATAGAGAATAAAAGGAACTGTGAAGCGCACAACACCAACTGTTGAAAAATATCTTGTTCTGACAGAGCAGTGAGAGGTCAAACAACATGACTGGACGCTCTAAAGAAGGTTTGGGATTCCATGACTCCACAATCCCCTACTTGTAATTGAGGGGTGCCCAAGAAGTCTTCTGAACATTATACATACATATGCTTCTGAAGAGACATACATATCTTTGTGTGTGTGAATAAATAATATTGTTTAGTCTCACACTTCTCTCTCTGGATTAAACAGTTTGCTTACCCTTCTATTTAGCAGTCCAGACTCAGTAGACAGACAGCACACTGGAAACCAATTCACAACTTCTCTTTTCTTCTCTATGCCAGTTTTCTTCTGGCTCAGTGCTTGGTGTGCTAACCCAAAGTCAGAAATACAGCTGTCCTTTCTAAAGCATCCACTAAAATACCAGGTGATGGCAACCACTACATTTTCTACTTAACACCAGCCAGTGCTTTTGTCCTTACCTCACAGCCTCCTCTCCTACCCCTGAAATAGTTTCATACTTTCTTTTCTGATTTTTATTTCTTTTCTAACATTTTCTTATTGTTAACTAAAATAGACTCAAAGCAGCCTACATACTATGCAGCAAGATGTGTTTATTTATTTGCTGCAAGAACAAATGGTGTTACAATATATACACACACCAAAAGTGTATCTGAAATTGTTGTCTAAGTCTTAATTCTAATGTCTTTTTAACATTCAACTATGAGAAAAAAAAAAAAAAATCACATAATGATTGCCAGTGTTTCAGTGCTGTTGCTGTTTTCTTTCCCAGCCAAGTCCAAGGTTCAAATCTCACCAGCACAGTCAGAGCTGGCACAACTATACAGCAAGGTGCAGCCCCACACAGCAATGTTATACAGACTTCTGCCAGGGACAGCATCAATACGTAATGTACAACATTGTCTTTCACTTGTAAATAATTATGTTAAACAAAATGTTTGTAAATGAGATCTTGGACAATGTTTGTAACATTCTTAAAAAAAAATTAACCATTCCCAGTTCTTACCATTGGACTGTGTAACTGACCCAGGTGATTAGCTCTGCTGCTCAGTTTTGCATGGTGCCTATTTTATAGAATAACAGACCACAATACCCAAGTAAAAGCTGTGTAAACCTGTTTAAGATAGGACTCTGGTTGGATGAGTCAATGCTGAGTCTCTTAATAGACATGCAAAGACACTACAGAATACAGTCAATGCAAAAATAGTAGCCATCAAGAATGGCATCCAACTTCTGGAATAAATTATCAAGGAAATGTTGCAAGATAGGTTTTAAAATCATATCATATATATCTAGATCAGCTTCTCAAACAGTGGAACAACTCTATGGAACTGTCTCATTTTTCTCCCTTGCTCATCCTCTCCTGTCCAAGAAAGTGGCCCATTTCCAGCCAGGCATGTCTGTATTATTTCAGTGCCTTATGCAGTCTTGCCTTAGCATGGCAGGGAGAAGTTCCCCAAGTTTTGGGGTTTAGAGTTTTGTTTCTCTGGGGAACTGGGAAGGATAAGTATTTGAAATAGTAAGTTATGAGTTAAACATGGTTATATTCTTTTCAATATTTATCTCATAACACACAAAAGCTTTTTAATGATGGACATAAAAGAGACGCTCTTGGCACAGTATTTGACCCATTGCAGATTCCTCTTCACAGGAATCCTTGTTTGCTGCCAGTGGCAGTCCATAGCCTGAAACTTGGGCTCAGCCAGGATTTGGCAGCCTTCAGACGAAAACATAACCCACTGTCTGCCAAACCAGCACCTTAACAGATTATGCTGTTACCCCCTCTCTCTTCTGGTGTACATTAGCAGCCTAAATGATTGAATTGCCTTTGTGCTCACCACAAAGGAAGGCAGTGCAGACAACAGGGCTGTTACAGTGAGCCTCACCTACACTGCACTCACATGAAGGCTGAGCTTCTGTTAGACTTTCGTGCTCTCATCACCTTACGGGATAAGGTTGTGATTATTCTCATTGCTTCCAACACTTCGAGCATATGCGCTCCACATTTTTTATATGACAAAGGCCTAGCACAGATGTAATTATGCAAAGGCTACTGTTTTGGCAGCATCTCTGTGGCATTTTTACAGCTTCTTTGGTTTCATGCCTACATTTAAATTCAGATAGACGTTATTAGCAGGTCAGACTGGTGTACTGCTTGGCAAAGTTCGTGGTGAAATCATTTAATATTTGCTAAATAAAGTCAATGAAATCTGTCATCAGGATGAGTTATAGGAGCTGCTCACCCTGCAAGGAGATGCCCCACAGAACAATCAATTATTTAGGTGTTTTAGTTTGTTTTCTAATGCAGCTGATACATTAATAAGGTTTCTAATTTAGCACAAAGTACTGCTCTTAGGAAGATGAGAGGAAGTTACTTTTAACAAAGCCATCAGAAAAAGAAGTACTTTTCCTTCTCTGGTGAAAAAACTGAAATTATCTATTAAAATACAACATGCATTTTACATTGTTCAACTGCAGCAACCTTAGAGCTTTTACTGAACCAGTTTCAAAAATAAAAATCTTTCAACCAAGATAGTTATTCTATTAAATCTTCTCAGAATAAAAGGATTGGAAACCCCAGAACTACACCCTGAAAAAAAAGTGAGTATTGCTGATAGTTCAGCAAGTCAGGTATTCTTTAGCCTTGCATTTGGCCCAGGTGACTCTTTCTGGTCTATTCTGACTTCTGCCTTCAACTGATCTATCATTCACCCACGTCAAATTGAATCTGCAGTTAAGAGTTGATGCTGGTTTGCATCAAAGAGACAGGATAGCTGAGGAAAGGTGTCTGCATCACTATGGATCTCTCCTAGTCCCAGAGGGCCAAACAACTGGTTGCTGCTGCATCGTGTCACCAGAAAGCCTCACTTTAGAGAAACAATAAACACAACCCCTGCTACAGAAGCGAAGCAGGCAGCTTCCCAATAAATCCAAGCTCTCAGTGGATGATGGTGGAAGAGATTTTTTGCTGTACAGAGCAACCAGAGCCAGGCCTTTAACAAGAGCTACATGCTAAATGTCTTTCACACTTATACAGTAAAGCTTTTGTACTTTGCTTTTTCTCTTCCTTCCTCCCCCCACCTCCTTTCCCCCCAAGATTTCTTTCTTCTAAAGGGCATCAGCTCTGTTGCCAAATACATAAAGAAGGAAAGTCAGATAAAACTTGTCCTCACAGCCACTGAACAAGGGACAACCCACTCCTTTCCAATGATATCACACTAAGGAAAATGTCCTGTCCCTGGTGACGTGATGAGCAAAGCAGTATGTCATTGCAGCCAGCAGGTCACCTGCTGCTTTACATTCATACTTATTTATAAGTACAACAGCAATAAAATATCTTCTAAGAGCTTCAAATATGTGGGTCTGCTGGAGCTGTGGCTCTTCCAGCTGAACTGCAGTAATAGGAAAGCCTCACAGCAAAAGTTCAAATGCTCAGCCTGCTACAGCAACAAACAAGGAACTGGAAAGTGTTAGCTGTGATCAGTGGCAAGAAGTTTCCAAGCAGGTCTTCAATGAACACAAGAAAAACAGGCAGGAGGAACAGCAGCCAGAAGATATATGCATGGTTTCAAGCAATGTTCAGTTTGTCAAGGGCTTGTGAAATCTGGTTCGGTACCGCTCAAAGACATGCTATTTCCCTTATTAGTAGCAAACCAGGCACTGGACTGTTTATGTAAAAGAGCTCTCTTTGCAACACATCTGGTAAGCATGGATACCATTCAGCCCTCTAAGTTTTCCAGCAAATGTCGTGTTAATGTCTTCACAGAAAGGACTTATGTTCCACGTCAGTCAGAGTATGTTTTTCAGTGATAATCAAAAGAAAATATGCATCTCAGCCAAATAGTTACCTTCTTTCACAGTCCTGGCAGTTCTCCCTTCTATCTAATGGGCCTGTGTCTGTTAGCTTCATTTTCTCTGTGCACAATGAAAATATTTTCTGCTGTACTAACAGTATAGCTAGTTCTGTTTCTCTCTTGGCAGTCAAGACATGAAACCTCTCCAGTGCCTTTTGTTGTTGTTGTTGTTTTTTGTTTTGTTTGTTTGTTTCCTTTTCCAGGTAGCTTACTGTCCATAATGGATCCATGGCTGCCTTGGTTTAGATTTTCCTTGTTTATTATTTTATCCTTTGGGATTAAGCACCAAAGAATGTTTGCTGAAGACAACTATAAGCAAGTGCAAGCTCAAAGCCTTCATTTCTCACCATTTATTTCTGTGCTGCTTTATCAGCTCATATTGTTCCCAAGTCAAAAAGCTATTCTCATTCATAATTCCTATAACTAGACATTTTTCTTATTGTCTGTTTGTACACAGTGTCATTGCTCTCAATCTGTCATTCAATGACTTCTTTTTCAGCATGTCCACAATTACTTTTTTTTTTTTTATATGCCCACAGGCTCTCGAGTATCCATTGGTGCACATATAACCCAAAAAACTGACTTTCAAACACCAGAATTAATTCTGGCAGTCAAATCCACCATTTCCTTTAAATAGCCACTTCTTCAGGAAAGGACAACTACATCAAACACATGATCAATAGCTAGGGAACAGGAAATGCCTTAAGCAGTTGAGCTTTATTTACCTTTATTCACATGTCATCACCCTAACCTGAAGAAAAAAAACAGTCACTTAAAATACTCAGTACTATAGCGCAGGCAAAAGACCATTGATTTTTGCTCCATCTCATTTTATCAGTGTGCCAGCTATCCAATTTTGTATCATTTTCTGGTTGCTCTAGATCTTTCTACCTTAAGTAGTATCACTGCTTCCAAGGGACCACTCACATCTGTGAATTCTATGTACTGCATACAGCACAAGTAGGTTTTAAGGCTGTGTAATAAAATAGGATACTTTCCCACAGTTGCTTTTTAAGTCACCTCGTCTGGTCTTTGCTCTACGCTAATAGCAAATACAATTGTCTTCCTTCTCTACAAACAGGTACAGATATATCACAAAACTGCAAACCTACCAATAAGGTCAATATACATTTTTGGGGCAGAAAATGCACTTGGAAAACATGCTTAACCTAAAGGCTATAACTGTCATAGAAGTGAAGGCATAGAACAAGCACTGCAGTTAGTGCTTTGATCTTAATAAAATTTAGCTTATAAGTATTAAATTACTCATAAGTGTGATAATTCTGTAGAAAAGTAAATAAAATGCAATTAAAAGAAGCAGTGTAATGGCCCACTTCAGACTTGCATTTATGAAAAGTGATTCAGTAACAGATCAGGAAACATTACAAATATTAGTGCAATAGCTGCAAAGAAAGGCAGTACAGTTCTTTAATTATGGCATAAGCTTAATTTTTTTTAAAGGTTAAAAAACTCTGATCTTTGTTAAAATGAAAGGAACTATGTAAATATTTTTTTATCAAGAAGCAGAACTAAGGAGAGTTTTGGTCTTTGTCACATTTCAGAAAACAGGTAGTTGGAATACAGAGTGACAGAAGTATAGGGAGAAATGCATTAGTTCAAACTCTAAAAAGACAAGACTTCAAAAAGTCAAGTATTCAAACTGATAGTAACTGGATCTGTTTTGTCATAACACTCAACAGAAGCACCAAAAAGGTGATCGTTACTAATTTCTGCATTTATTTTACTGAGTTGGTAGTGGGTCTTCTGCCTTAGCTGGAAGTAGTTTCTGACATATGAAACAGGAGGAGCCCAGCAGCACACAAAGACAAGTGAATGCTCTTCAAGGAAGACATGAGCAGGTAGCAAGTAAGGAGGGCATCCTTCCTAGTTGCCCTCTTTATTTATGAGCTTCAGAAGACTATCTCTGCTGAGTTTCATGCTATGAAATGTGAAAAAATCTTTGCAGTTTCTTTTACCAAGTGACACTACAACTGAGGCACATTTCCAGAAAGACTGTCCAGAGAGACTAGATCAAATTCTAGAGCTTCCCTGGTCTGGTTGTTGACTGATTCCAGATTTGATTTCCAGTACTGCCTACCTAGACCCTATAGAGGGTTCTAGAGTTTTTACAGGGCTCAGATGCCTTTTCTAGATTCTAGGGCTGATGTTCAATTCTAGAGCAGGTTCCTCTTAACAACAATGGCCATCAAACCAAACAAATTTCCTGCTGGTAAACATGCATGCTGAGGAAAGTTTCTATTCTATACTTCATGAAACCATGACTGTAAGGGCAAATTCACTCATGTATTTGGTCACTGCATAGTAGCTAGCAATCTCCCATTAAAATGAAGCAAAGTACTATTGGCATTAATACTATCTCATCTTTCCAGCAATAGCAGTTTTCACATATATATATATATATATATATATAGTAACAGAATATTAAATAGACATGAGGCTGTAAGCTTAACATATGGCCTGGAAGATTTATAAATTCCTGCCTCTAAAAGTGGGATTAATAGAGCTTGCGAAGTCTCACAGAAAGGAAAACACCTTACTGGCTCATTTGGTACCACCACCCAGCTGTGACATTCAGAACCAGATAAAAAAAAAAACAAGCAGCCTTCCCAAGGTCATTGTTCCCACAGAAATAGCAGAACTTGGAGCTGCCACATCTTAGGCAGCTACTCCTTTTCTTCAACTCAGTCTTTTGCTTTACAGTAGGCTACAGAGGCATGTGGCAAGTGCTGCACAGATCAGAGATGCGGGAAGTAAGCCAGGGATGGTTTTGAAGACCTGAGGGAGAAGTTCATCTGAACACAGAAAAAGAAGAACTCAGAGGAGGGAATGGTAAAATTAGCTGGAATAGAGGTGAAAAGGAAATGATTATTCTTTCCCTCACTGGTGTCACAAATCCTTTAGTAAAAGGTTATTTCAAACAAACCGAAGCCTCAAACTAAGCATTGCCTTAAGAACTGTTAGTGAAAATTAACTACTAAACAATAGGATATCTAGTTGCAAGAATATATTCACTGACTCTCCCTGCAGAAACAGTTTCAGAATGTCATTTGAAGGATGTAGAAAAGTGCAATTCATTAATCCCATTAATTACATTTCCAGGTGATATTGAAAACCAGTGCATATTTGTAGCTGAGAAATAAGATATAGTGTGCAAAGAAAAAGCACTACATTCTGAAAGAATGTCATTTTTTAAAGGCAGATTTGAAACAAAAGGAAAGTATACAGCTCAAGAATAAGGTGGTTTTGTTTGAAAGAAGAGAATAAAAGGGCATCTGGGAGAGAACAATTTTAGAATAAGTTTGCAATTATCAGTCATTAAAAGAAAGAAAGATGTCAGGAGATACTGCACACCATTCAGATGCCCAGGAAGACATCTGCACCCTTTGGATAAGTACTGAGCTCTGCAGATCTGTTTATGAAAGCACAGTACTACAGGGACAGCTGTGAACTGAGGTGTAAGATGTTGCATTGAATTCTGGATCATTCTGCACCAGAGAACTAAAATGGATGATTGAACAGATTCACAGTGTGCAACTAAAAAGAGTCAAAAATTTGATTTTTGACGGTTTTAGAGAAAACTGAAAATATATTGAATTAGTTTGACAACCCCTGCTGGGACATGATACCTGTTTACCAGTAAGTATAGGAAAAGGAAAGAGTTGCAATGAGGATTGCATTAAATTAAAACCAGAGAAGGTACCAGATCAGCATCAAGAAATTTCACAGAATATAGAATCACAAGCTTGGAAAGGACCTACAAGATCATCTAGTCCAACCATCCTCCATTGCTACCACAAGCCACTACATCTTGTAACCATATTTCCTGAGCAAGATGTAGAGACTCAATCAAGAAACTTTTTTTAAAAAAGATGCCCCCAAAAACAAACCTGAGGGGCATATAACAAAAAATAAGCTAATGCTGTTGGGAGTTGAGATAGATTTTGTTATTCCAAACTTCTGGCACTTACACTGCCAAACTAACACCCATAGGCATCCCAACTAGAAATCACAAAGCCAAATGTCTTAAAGGGTTTTTTGGAAATAACATCATAATAAAGATGAAACCAACATGAACACTGGCTCTGACTTTCACTGTAAGTTCCTGAAAATTGAGATGAAACATTAATTTCTGCTGCTTGCTGAAAATGAAGAGAGATGTCAAGGGAAAGACAATTTGTTTTCTGCATCTTTCCCCAGGCATTTGGCATGGGCCATTGACAAGGGCAGGAGATTGCTCTTTTATCTTCTGCCATAGATGCCATTTTCCTAAAGAACACACCAAGCTCAGCAATCAAGCCACACCCAAGAGACTGAAGAGAAAAATTATCATGAGCCTGTTTCAAAGAAAACACAAGGTAATTTTGTCTGGCTATTAAATTTAAGATAAGAAGGAATACTAAATAGGTAGGAGTCTAAGATGTTTATCTCTCCAGGGGTCTCCCATCTCCCATTTAAGGTAACAGATTGACTCAAGAAAGGCTATGGTCTTCCCAGATGTAGACAGATGTGCCCAAGGGAAGAGCTGAAGACTTGCTGTGATTTCTATAAGAAAAAAAAAAAAAAAGCACAAATTTTTTCTACCTAAGTGATGTTTTACATGCAACCATTTGTCACTATGCTCACCATTTGGCACTGCTGAAACCCCACTGCCTCACATCAAGAGCTGCCATTCAAAACAGGAGCTTCACCATAAAACAAAATGCAAGTCATTTGGCTAAACTGCAAATAATTCCAAACAAACAAAGCATTGCTGAATCCCAAGCATCAGACATACAAACAAAATGTATTTTTTCTACATGAAAATTCACCTAATTACAGAATCATAGACAATAGACCTGTATGGGACATCACTAGGTCAGTTGGCCCATCCTCCTTCCTCAAGGCAAAGATCAACTATTCCAAAAAATAGAGCCTGAGAACTGGCCTTCAATTCACCATGCAGTGGCTTTCACAGCTTTTAATTCTGCAGTGACAAAGAACAGAACTAGAACTGACTGAACCTACATTCCAGAGCAAATAATTTCCCTTTGTTTGAAAATGATGTCCAAAATCCTACAAATAACTCCAAAGAACTGTGAGAGATGCTCTAAAAAAAAAAAAAAAAAAAGCAAAAAAAAGTAAACAAAAAGAAAACTAGTTAGCGAAAAAAAAAAGAACATTGTGAAATGAATGATTTGTTGAATGCCATGAACACAAGCAGACATGAATCCTTTTCAGAAGCAGTCAGAAAAGCTTACAATGGCTCATAAATCTAAAGCTAGAGAAAGAAACAAAGACAGAAATAAAGCAAAGCAAATTTTTTAATAATGGGGCTCCTCACTCATATGAGGGAAAGCAGCTACTAAGTACTGTCAAGTTGTTTAGGGGATGTTTAAGCTTTTGCTCAAGCTTGAGAGGGTTGATGTATAAAACTGATTTTTTTTTTTGCAATTTGCTGAGTTCCATATCCTCAATTGGACTGCAACCAAAGGGCTAAAACCACTCTCTGCTGCCCCTGCAATGAAGCTGAGAATGGATGTAAGTTATGCTTGGATGTTCATGTACATCAAGTTCATTGTGAAAACTGAAGCCATCTACCTGACTTGGGTTTCATTCTCTCTGGCCCTAAATACTGAGCATTTCCATAGGGTGCCTTCTCAAGCAGACCTTTCAGATACATCTTTACAAGATTGCCTGCCAAGGAATGTACACGAGGACATATACTTGCAATTCAGCAAGGGGCTTACCACCAAAGACAAAAAGAGAGGACAACCATGAAGTATACAAGATTGAATTTAATAACATCCATATACAAAAGCACTGAAGTGGTGACATTATTTAAATCTTAGAAAAGTTGTAAGGCTATGTTCAAAGGAATCTATACCTTTATGCAGTTGAAGATAATGGTAGCCTCTGAGTTACATCAGTTCTAGACCAGGCTCTTTTTTTCCTCTCTCTACATATATATGCCATATGCATGTATATACATACATGAATGTGATTTTGTACACGTCTCACATTCTAGCACTAAGTGAAAATGGTAGAAGACTGATAATAATTTCCCTCTCTGAAAACAGAATTGCTTTTAATGTTCTGTCTTACTAGAAGGCAGAAAAAGAAAACAAAAAAACAGATTTTCTCATGATATTAAGACAAAGATGTTACTTTAACATAGTAA
Organism: Lagopus leucura; assembly: GCF_019238085.1. Lineage (NCBI taxonomy): Eukaryota > Metazoa > Chordata > Aves > Galliformes > Phasianidae > Lagopus > Lagopus leucura. The sequence goes on from NW_024962262.1 coordinate 89,095,731, forward strand.
TAGATGCAGCCTCTTTTTCCACTTATTACCACGAGGAGATAATTTATTCTACTCTTCCAAATGTGTGTTTTCATAATAGTAATGTCCTTCATAACTTTGACATTTTATTGCCAGTATTCTGGGTATTTATCATTTTCTGGGCAAATGGTAGTCAGAAGGCCAGCATAGAAACATTATAATTTATTTGCATGAGGTTTACTGGGAGAGAGTTGCACAATATACATGGAACTTTTGTTATTTTTTTCCCTATTGTAAAATACAAACACATAAGAATTCAGCTATGTTATGCTTCCATGTCCTAACTAAAGGCAATACTGAAACCTGAATTTCTACTAAAATGTTAGTATACAGAGAGAGAGATAGATCACAGTCATCTTTGCTTTTAACATTCTACAAATGACAAATTCAGTGCAGATTTGATTACAATGTGAGTGAGGCTATCTTGGTATAAAAGTAAAAATCTCTAAGGATGAGTGTACCTGATTAAATAAAAGACTGAACTGAATAAATCCAGAATGGCAACAATGAAGAGGATAGGAATACAAAAAGAGCATTCTGAATGAGAGTAAATTATGCAGGCATAGAAAAAAAAATGCTACCCCATTCACTTTCTTTGTCTCATTAGGGACACAGAGAGTATTTAGAATATAGTAAGAGAAAGTTGTTCGGCAGAGATGCAATGAGCCACTCCTGGGAAACTGCTGTCTTTCCTTACATTGCATAAGCACAGTGTTTATGGAGGACATTGCTCTTGTAGGCCTCAGTGGAGTCATCTTAGTTGAACTCATGGTAAAGCCACAGAAACTACCAGTGACCTGTTCCTCATGTTCCTCTGTCACTATCATAAAACTCTGATTTAATGGCACCACATACTGCAGAGAAAGAAAAAAAAAGAAAAAAAAAAAAAAGCTCTTCACTGCCAGTTTTCTATCAAGAGTATCTGTCAGTTGGGTCTGCTCAAGTTAAACTGCAGGTGACTCAAGCAACCTGGAGTATCTTGGTAGTGTCACTTTGTGACAATGATCATTTCCAAAGTACCTCTTCAAGCAGTTTTGTGTCTTTATGAAGCAATGCAATCACCTACACTAACCCTAATTTTTATACCAACCTTTCTTGGCTGATCAGAAACATGATCCTTGACTGAAGTTTCATGATACAGGAACTATGGTAGTAAGACTAAGGCTAATTTAGGTTTAAGACTAATTAAGACTAATTTGTACTTGCTACTCATTCTGGGACCTATTCAGCACTGAATTACTCCTTGAGTTGTTCTGCTACAACCTGTTTTAAATCATTAATTAAATGACCCAGGCTGAAAAAACAATTCTTAGGCAGGACTTTTTAAAAAAAAAAAAAAAAAAAATCAACAGCCCACAGGAAGCTAATCTGACTGATAGAGATCATGCTGCATCCTAGAGACCAGAATATGCAGCTAAGGGAGGGAGACAATACCAAAACTACAGAAAAAAAATTGCTGCAGCACAGAATTACAACCTAAGATTCTCCCTCTTGTTAAGTCAGTACCTATACTCACTAAATACAGATTTCTCCTTCTCTGTGAAACCAAGACAAGAGATGAAGGAATAAACTGGATGCTACAGAACATCTCTTAGATCCTTGCTCCACAGCAGGTGATTTCACATGGGAAATACCACCTGCACTGAACAACTGCCCTGGAGCCTGGAGGTCAATTCCCAGCTAGACATGGTCTCAGCCTGTCCCCACAGTTTCCTATTTCCTTTTGTCAAGGCCTTTTATCAGTACACCAGCTCAACTGGAATAAAAACTGAGAAAAGTAGAGACGTTTTATATACCAGCTAGAGCAAATACTGATATTGCTCCTAACAGCAATTTGTTCTTATTGAAGAAAGGATGAAATAAAATCAGCAACAAAGCAGAGCAATGAGTTTGCTCCCTGGTCTCCCTACTGATGTAACAATACAATCATTTTGCACTTTCCAAAGCAGCAACTGAATCCCATTTACCCCTTTCTTTTATAAGCCATTCTCCTCCATTTTTGAGGAACTCGCTCCCTCCTGCAGTTGGAGAAACAAAAGCATATTTCTCTCCTAAATGAAGTAGTTACATTATACCCATTTGTTCAGATGCTGTTTTTAAGACTGTTCTCCTTTGTCTCCCATTGTTTCTTTCTATAACATTGGCATTTGCATCCCATTCCAAGGCACAATCTGAGCACAGATAGTGGATGGATCTCAGGCAGTGTTAATCCTACTACACAGAGGACCCTCTGCCCCTTCTCCCTCAGCACTTATGTATTCCAAGATCCATGGATACTCAGATATGGGATTGGTCTGCTCTTTTTCACTGTTTGAACTCAAAGCTTATAAACATCTCCCAAATTGTAGAGCTATGACATCAAGAATGACCAGACCAGACACCATAATAGTCAGCAAATTAATTTTCACTCAGCTGTTCTTTTGTTTGCAAATCTGTAAAAGTGTTTTTTTTTTTTTTTTTTTTTTTTTTTACATTTCAATAGAGTCACAGTTCACAGCTGTATCATAACTCTAAATATAACCCCTTATCGACGTTGCGGTCAGGAGATACAGCATTTTTTTACTGGCTAGCAGTAAAATTTTTCTTATATCCATCAGATACAGAGATTAGAGAGATATTGAGGGTATATATAGAAAATACTATCAGCAGTCAATCTGGAGCTAAAAAGGGCTTCGGGCACACGATACTCACAAGTTATTTTCAAACTAACAGAATTTAGTATCCTCCTCAGCCTAACATCTGTATTCAGAGTCAGTCAGCATATCTTTGTCACAGCATCAACACTGCTGAGCATTCGCCTGAGTCGTGGTTCTCTCACTCCCTCTTTTTTTTCCCCTCCTCATTATTCTGAGGCTTTTGGGGCAAAAATGCTCTGGATCAATATGCTCTCCATTTCACTTCATCATTTGCTCATTCCTTATTTAAAAGGGTCATAAGTGAACTAGGTATTTTGGGGAAAAAAAAAAAAAAAAGCAAAACACCACAACAGAAGCGTACAACACTCAAGCTGAGAACCCAGTATGTTTTGCCATAAGACATTTTCAAATATTTGTGAAGAAAAAAATAATCAAACTATTCTGCAGCTTAAAATATTTAAGCAGTAACAAACACATCACAAGCTCTGAGCACCATAAAATTCAGGATAGCACAATATTTTACTATTTAAAAAAAGAATTTTTCCTCTGCTCTAGTTTTCTTTCCTTAAAAAGATAAGAGTTAGTATATACAGATATTTTATGTGTGTGTATATATTTTGCATCTGTAGGCAGGGGGCTACTTTTTTTTTTTTTTTAGTACTTTCCACCTTTGCTCTTTTTGCTCTTTTTAATTAGCATGAAAAATTACACTAATCTATGGCTTTGCTCCTACACTACATGGGCCTCATGGGTGCATCTGTGGAAACAGTTTCACTACAAAAATTAGAGGATGATCTAAAGAAGAGAATATAAAAAAGATAACATGAGTACAGGGCCAGGAAAAGAATGATATCCTTTCCCCTTGACAGGAGGCTGGCCTATAACCTGTAAGCAGGGTTCCAGATCATTATTCAGAAGATGCCAAAGGTCAGCCTGGGTAAACCCAAATAAGGAATCACATGCCAGCTACAGAGACCACGTACTTATCACAGTTTCTATGCAGCCCAGGCATGCTCAGGTGATGCCTACGATCTCAGTGCAGGCCCTGAGGAAAACACTTTCAAAGTCCATTTTTAACTCCTGACCAATGGTGAATTTCTGAGGTTCATGTAACCAAATTATACTGTTATTATTCATAATACATCTCCTTTCATTTGAGGCAACTTAAACTCTTTGAGCAAATATTTCATCAAGCCTCGTACTTCACAGAACAGAAAATATTTTTAATGATATCATGTAGTCAAAATCAAAACTTGCTGACAGTTACCATGCATGTGGTATTCAAGTTCAACACTTTTTTTTCCCGCACACCGCTGAGAGTTACATTTAGCAATAGTTGGCAAAGTCTGACATTTCTTGGTAGTATATCCCACCACTGAACTATCTCTGGGACGAAACACAGTGGTGGTGGGGAGTATGAGGCAGTACCTGCTGCAGCAGGATTTGGGAGGGGAAGCAGTCAGCAGTCAAAGCAGAGGAAACTGCAGAGAAGTGACATGCTATCATCTTGACTGGCACCTGGCTGAGAGACTACTGTCATCTGTACATCTGTGATGTGATGGTCTAAGGTCTACAACAAGCAGAGGTGACTTAAATGAAAACAATTTTTCAAAGGTATAAAAATATGTATTTTTAAGACGCCAAGGTTTAACTCATGTCAAAATAGAGTCTGGGTTAAAATTAGCTGTCAGAAACTGCTAACAGGTTTTCTTTATGTGTCTGTGTCTTTCAGCAGGTCAAACTTCTGCTGGATAAACGGAGCATGGGAAACTTTCATTACACTCAGCAAGGAATAAGGAACTTCTCGGTATGTTTCTGCTCTTTTAAGACCAGAGACATGATACTTCCTGTCATTAGTATCATCTCATAATTTAGAAGCTAACAAGAACAGTATATTCAGCATAGATCTTAAAGATATTCAGCATAGATCTTAAAGATAT
>NW_024962262.1:89100334-89265435 GCF_019238085.1 Lagopus leucura
TATTCAGCATAGATCTTAAAGATATTCAGCATAGATCTTAAAGATATCTTAAAGGAATCCTGATGAAGGGGTGTATAATAAATGAATATGCAGATGTCATAATTATGAAATAAACAAGAGAGTTTTGGCTAAGCAGGCTATTATACCAAAAAGAAAATAGATAGAGTGCTTACCCTCATCCTAGGCTCACTGTAAAACTCCAAAAGAGGGATCTCCAAAAGAGATTCTTTCCCCCTGGTAGTCAGCTGTTAAATGGGTTTAGAAGAGGTGCAGCCAGGCTCCACCCCTTCCAGCAGCACAGGAGAATTGCCTTCACCTGTGCTCCTCTGGCTGACTCATGGCTCGCCTCAGGTGATCAATCAGAGGTTCAGGCCGTGACTCAGCAGTTCCCATACAAGGGGAAAACAAGTTCTTGATGTAATCAAATCCGCTTTGTAACAACTAACTTAGACACTTCATGAAAAGGGTTTTTCTGAATTGTTCCTTCAACACCTTTGCTGGACCTTGAAAATAAATGTGATGCTAATGAAAGAACAATTATTAGGGAGACAATGCTATGGCCAAGTCTGTTATAACGGATTACAGGAATTTATTTTAATCACATTCAAACAACTCCTTTATTTTCAGTTATCAGTGAACACACACCTTAAAAACTATCTCTGATATAATTTGCAATATTCTGCTACTACAGTAAAGCAAAGAGCCTAAAGAAACCATATAATGAGGAGGAAAAGTGAATTAGGATCTCTTCCTCTCAAAATGACTACAAATCTTTCATGAATCTAAGTGATGAAAGGCACATTCATGGACTCAAAAAAGGCACATACATGGACTCAAAAAAACCCAGAATGACTGTACTATTGTCAAAGAGCTACATGAATCCTCAATATTTCTAAGTAGCTACAAGCTAGAATATATATATAAAAAAAGCTTCTAATGAACAAAAAATTAGTTGAAGACCAAGAAAGTGTGTTTCCTATATTTTTCTGCAATTTGCTAATTTAATCTGACATTATACATAATGCCTCTCAGTGTATTTCTCTGACACACACACATTCATCAACTTATATCATCGTTAGATTTTTATTTCATTAAGAAGTAAATGGAAAACTTCACCTTTGGACATGACAAATGTCACTGTAAGCAAAAACGGACAATGACTGATCACTCAATAATCAGACACTCTTCTCCTACTTCATTCTCACGGTCTGTACTGCAAAAGCAGAAACACATGGACAGCGAAAGGCATGGCTCATATGTGCATGTATCTAATGCACCAAAAAGATCCTTCTGAAACAAACTCATCTGCACACAAACATCATATAACAACCTAGCCATGTTTAAATAACTGCCTTTGCAGGCAGTAACAGCAAGAAAATCACCCCTTCAGCAAAAGCAACTAAGATCTTCATGTGCTGCCCTGGACTCCACAGAGATATCCTTTCCGGCCCCATGTGTGTGTTACATGGTGTTTAATTTTCAGACTTCAACATTAAATCTGAAATATCAGTCTTGCAGTGGAGTCACCTGATATCAAAAGAGGAGCCTGGAGATACTTAGGCACAAATATGCCTTTGAAACACCAGTACAGCGCATCAGACTGTTCACATTGTTATTAGACCCATTAATACCAATCACACTCCGGTATACTTTGGAATGTAATTCTAAGCCAGTTTTAACCAACATATCAAAATAATTTAAAGGAAAAAGTTTATTATTTTTTTTATATACTTTCATTTCATTGTTCCTTTTTTCCTCCACCTATAAACATCCAAAGAGGTTATTTCTACAGTTATTGGAAAACAGAACACAAAACTGGGCAAGATTTTGACTGCTAATTTGGCTTATATTAAAGGCCAGACAAATAACTGAACTTTACTGATCTATAACTTTACAGAACCAGAATTTTTAGACTTTTAGGCAGTATTATTCACAATTAACAAAATTAATCCTAGCTTTAAAGAGTAGCAAAGAGTATTTGATTTTACTGTTGTTTGCTCATCCACTTATTAACCTTATGATTTCACCCTTGTGCAAATTACTACTAGTAAATAAATCTCAAGTGAAAGACAATGAAGTACTTCTTTTGTAATGTTAATGTTACTGCCTTGATAAATCTGCAATTCCATCCACAGTCTTAGCTCATCACTAGCCTTGATTTACACACAGGCTGACCTGGGCCTAACCCTGTCAGCTCTCACTCTGAGACAGCACACAGGCTTATGGTCTCTGATCTAGCAAATTCCTGAGAGGGAAAAATTAACTGAGGAAAGCTCACTCTGACAAGTGATAAAACCCTGTTCTTTTCAGGTTGCACTAGAGATGGAATAATGGGAAGAATAATTGAGAGAGACACAGGGACACTAAAAAGAAAATACATGAAAGAAACAGGAAGAGAATTACAGAGTTTATGGGAGAATTGCTGAAAAAGGAAGAAGAAGGGGTTGAAGGGAAGCAATCAATTCCCATTTATGGGGTAGGGAGTCTAGCAAACTAATTAGCATTAGAGCCAGATCAATTTTCTTACACAAAGTATTTTATGAGATTGTTACATGACAGTGTACTAATTAAAACTGATTGGCCTAATTAGAGCAACATTAATAACATAGCAGGCACTGGGAGTAGCACTGCTTAGTCTGTGACATACTTTTAAGGTAAAGATACATGAGACTCAGCACAGATGTCCCTTGTTTTAAGATATTGTTTTGTAGAAAGCCATGGTTTGCTACATATGGTTTGTATGTCCATAATCAAAGAATCATGGAATCACAGAACTGTAGGAGTTGCAAGAGACCTCTAGAAATCATCATGTCCAACCTCCTTTGCTTAAGTAGTTCCCTACAACAGGTTACACAGGAAAGCATCCAGGTAGGTCTTGAATATCTACAGAGTAGAAGACTTCACAGCCTCTCTGGGCAGCGTGTTCCAGCACTCATCACTCTGACAAAGAAATTCTTCCTCGTGTTTGTATGGAACTTCCTGTATTCCTGTTTCTGCACATAACCCCTTGTTCTACTATTGCTCACCACTGAAAAGAGTCTGCCCCCCATACTTCAGACATTTATAAATAGTGACAAGCTCTCCCTCAGCCTTCTCTACTCCAGGCTAAGCAGTCCCAGGTCTCTCAGCTTTTTCCCCATATGAGAGATGCTCCAGGCTCCTAACCATCTTTGTTGCCCTCTGCTAAACTTACTCTAGGAGATCCCCGTCTTTGAACTCGTGAGCTCAAAACTGGACACAGTATTCCAGATGTAGCCTCACCAGGGCAGAGTAGAAGGGGAAGATCACCTCCCTTGATCTGCTGGCCACATTATTCTTAATGCACCCCAGGATACCACTGGCCTTCCTGGCCACAAGGGCACACTGCTGGCTCATGGTCAACCTGTTGTCCACCAGAGAGACAACTTGAGAACTGATAACATTGAAAAAAAATGCTTACAGTAATTAGCTGATTTTAATATTTTAAGTTTCACAAATTAACTTTAAGTGATTAATTCCATATTAATCATGTAAACAAATACACACAAAGAAAAGTACTTGTATAATGGACACAATGAATACTGCTATTAAATTACACTCAAACCTGCAGTGAGCCTCTAAAGAAACCTGGGTAACTAATGGACCTCTGCTTGTGTGAATTGTATTGCTCAGCTTCACAGTCAACAAAAAGCAGAGCATTTGCCAGGTGTTTCCTTCAGAATTTCTATGCATTTTAGAATCAGAATTTCAAGGGGATTCTAGTGACATTCAATTGAAAAATGTCTGAATAACTCATGACTTAGAGAACTACAAATCAGTAATTAAATGCAAAAGGCAACTTTAAAAGGCAATCCCTGCATAAAATCTGACAGTTCTTGCCCTGGTTACTCAAATTTGAGTACTCCAGTATAACTTCTGATAGGTTATACAGTTGAATGCACATCCTACAGTTGAAGTTTGGGTCTGTCCCTCCTTGATATTCCTACAGAGAATTCCTTGAATGCTCTGGCTCACTTTACAAGCATGAACATTTATTGAAAAGTGTACCTGAAATCCCATCTTTCAGAATCTCTAGGACCTCTGTTGATCCCGAGGTCCACTCTGTTATTTAAGCATGTTCGTTTGTTTGTTTTTCTCAAGCATGCAGATCTGCTGGCAGGCTAAGTTTTTACAGTACTTGTGTTTGGAGGAACATAATACTTGACACAAATGCATGCAGAGACTGTAAGAAAATCCAGTCACTGCCATTCGTAATATAAGGAACATAAAAAACCAAGAAATTTGCTTTCAGTGCACTGCCTCAATTTCTTCGTCAGCCTTGATGGTCTTTTATACTGAAATCAAACCTGTCTTAGTAGTCCAGGTTTCTTTGTTTTGTGCATGGTCTCTTCTCCACAGTTTTATGCACACAGCTCCTTCGTCCTCAGGTGGCCTTGCAGCTAAATTTCCCCTCCAACCACAAAAATACACTTTTTTTTTTTCCCATTCTGTAATGTGTCAGTTTTTGCTATTCCTTTTCATTTGTGCTCTCTTTTCACTTTTACCACATCTTACACTAGAAAGGCATATCCAGTTTGTTTCTTTTTCCCTCTGAGAGATTATCTCAGTCTGCAAAGCCACATGCAGAGAGGCAAGAAAAACAGCTGACTGAAAACCATGGGAGTTTAACTTGAAGAAACATAACTTGGCCATTTAGCTATGCCTAGCTGTGCATGGCAAACTCCACATATGCAAAGCCATTATTAATTTGTACAATATATGTAAAAACAACCTGATTTTCAGTCAGCTCTTCCTATCCTGAATGTCAGGTGCCTAGCCATGTATTGGGTAGCTAAAATTAAGAGCCAGTTTCAAAACTGTAGCTCAACTAGAGTTGAAAGTTCTGGTACTAACATTCACTCTATGTCGAAGATCACAGCTATTTCATATGTATTCTGGGTAATGGCACAAAAAGTGTTTTTCAGTGCTTCTATCTGACCTAAAGAGACAAACAATATCTAACTTTTCTTCTCAGCCATTGCTGTGCAGACGTGAACTTTAGTATAACTTTAGTTTAACAAAGAACAAAAATGATTTTAGTGTTAACAAATACCATAATTCTTCTGAGAAATCTGAACCTTTGAGCAGTACAACAGGGATGCTGTTTGCAGTTATATGCAGCACTGTGAAGTACTGCACCTGTTCAGATTCATTTAAATACTTTGAAAAGACAGCTGTTGTCTTCTTCAGCAGTACCCTGAAGTATATATTAGAATACCACAGGAAGAGCATTAATAAAACAGAGGTGCATCAAATGCATAAAAATAAGAAAATGCTGAGGGGTCTGAAATTTTAGAAACTGTAATCATGTTTCTGAGCTCTTACTCAGTTTTGTTTAAACATACCACTAATGGATGTTAAATATATTGGTCCACATCCTCTGTTAGAGGGAGGGGAGGCTGGAAATCAATAAAGCTTAAATAGATTTATATCAGTTGTGGTTCTGCCCTTCCATCCTGATATTTACCTTTCTGGCAGTTCGTTTGTCTTCAGCCTGCTTCTTGAATGCTTTCAGTTTTGCAAGAGATGAGAAAGCTACAATCTTTTTTTACAACCTCTGGAGCAAGTCTCACTGCTGAAAGCAGAATCACCCCTTCATATAACCTCATTTTGACTGGACCTGTTTAAAGGTTCTTAATGCTCATAGGGGAAATAAACAGTTCAGGTAACCAAGTTCACACGTTCACTGATTCAGCTACATGGCTGATTATAATCCTTCTTAAGCCACAGCCTCCCATTTGCTTTCATGTGAAGCCTGAGCACTGCACAATTAAAAAAAAAAACACTGTAAAGCACAACATCTGAGAGCCTAAACCACTCTGAACTAACTTCCAGCTAAAATATCCAATGTTTTATTTTAAAGAGACCTTTCTAGTCATTGTCATTTAAAATCTATCACCATATTTCTTGTAAGCCCCAAGCTATCAATTACATAGCACTCCACTATGGATCGAGATACTCTGCAAACCATCAAGAGGTATGCTCCCACCACAAAAGAAAACAAACAACACTGAACTGGAGGTTGCTTCATTCTAGTGACAGAGTAATCATGCTCTGTTCAGCTAATCATTTACACAAACAATGCGATCATATTCAAATGGGAAACAAAGACTTCTGATCCTACAAAATGCTTCTGCACAAACTGCATGATGAGTCCTGTCTGTTCTTTGGACTCCTGTGGCAATCCCAGGAAAGCTGCAGAAGATAAGCGATGCCTGAGTGAGACTGCCTCACCTTCTGTGCTAAGTGCTGCATGGATCTGGTACCATAGGCAACTTGAAACCACAACAGAATTAAGGAGCAAATCAAGATTGCACATTTATTCTACAGGAAAACGCTTTCTTCAAAATCATACTTTCTAGAAGAACACATTGGTTTTATTGTAGAAATTTTTAATTTAGGCACTGCAGCAATAGAATGATTTCAAAAGGGAGAGAATACATGATTGATACTTGTTTGTTTTAAACATGTAATATGTATATATGTTCAACTGACTTAATTCTCACTTAATTCTGGTCCCAGAGAGAAGTGCACTAGAAAGTGTCAATGTATTTTAATCTAGTTGCACAATTTTTGCAATAGCAATCTGTCTGCAAAAGTATCTTGTGCTCGAAACAAGAAAATGGTTCCAGTTAAGGGAACTAAGCAATTTATCTCTTTTTTGCTCTGCGGAGCAAAGTTAGCTCCACAGAGAAGACACAGCATACCACAACTAGCACTGCCAAAAAACAGGTTGGTGCTGTGCAGCTAAGTGCCTTGATCAAATCCCACACTGGCTGCAGCAAAAAAGAATGAATAACAAATAAGTTTCCTTCAGAACATGAAAGGAAAATTAACAAGACACTAATATTCACATATCAAAGCACTACTGGCTGAGCTGATGTGCCAAAACCTTGAAAAGTATTCCCAGTTACTGCAGCAGTGGAGCTCCCAAACAACTTGCAGGTGAACTTCACAAGGGCAAATGGTGGAAAGGATACAGAGGAACCAAGGAGAAGTTCCTTGTTCAAAGTCACACTGTATGACAAAAGTACAGCTGGGAATAGAGCCCTGGCCTCATTCAATCCACTTAATACACTAATTGGCACACTATGTACAATTATCCTCAATATAAGGGTAAGAGAGAATTTTAAAAGACATAAAAAAGTAACTGCAACAAAAGTAAAAGAATGTACAAGCCGTGAATGAGACAACTTTTCAACATGTATAATTATATTGCTCACTTGCTTAGAGTCATTCCAACTGCAGATTGAAACACTTTCACAGAGACTGTTTTGACTGCAGACCTGAGAGGAATTTGGACGTCTCAGGAAGACCTACACTGTTGATAAGCAAATTGCAAACCAGGATCTGAATAATGACTCTTCATTCTACCATCAATGCCAGAAGCCTGCTGATACTGGGTCATCTACACTTCGATCATTTTTAGGCTCCCTTGGATTTGCAGAACATGATGATTTCCTTTGCCAGGCGGTATAAAATTTATAATCACTTCCTTCACAACACTACTGCAAAAGACTGAGCAAGTCCATAACCAACGAGATCACATGTAATGGCACTTGGAAGCAGCTATAAAGAAGGGGTTAAGAAAAGAGAACTGGATTTACGCTCCAGCCCATTCAACAAAGAAATAGAAAAGCAATGTGATCAACCTCTCAGTTATTTTAAAACTCTAGAGTTTGGGGTGACACTTCTCATAGTGCTTTCTCATCATCCCTCAAGGTGAAAAGCAAAACATATCCCAAGGAGATGAACAGGACTGGCTCTGCATGCTTGGCTCTACAGGCATCTGCACAATTGGGTCTGAAATAATGGAGAGGAAATTAAGAAGCAATCAAGCAGAAAATCCCTTCCTTTTGCCATCTGTCTCAGCTGAGAGGCCTTCAGGGGGCAGCTCTCCCGCATGAACCTGCACAGGAGGTAGCATGGCTGGAAACATGACGTCCCTCTGCACTAAATGAAGGGAGATTCAGTGTGCCCTTGGGTGGGCCGTGGCTGACTCTCATTCTTACTATCTTTCAGCCACACTGAAAGGTCTGCATTGATGCTCCAGGACACAGCCAGTGGCCTGGCTCCTGGAGGCTAGAGGGGCAAGGGCAGCACACTGAGTAACAAAGGACACCAGAGGAAATTCTCCCCATGGTTGCGAGAGAGCTCAATCTGTGGCCACTTCAACTCATGCTGCAGCTGAAAGATCTGGAGCTGGTTTTGGCCAGGCCACAGCGTGCAGGAGCAGAGCTATGTTTGGGGCAGAGGCCAAGACAGGAGCACAGTCCAGACCCAGAGAGCCAGCTGAGCTGAGGCAGGAAGACAAGAAGACAACAGGAAGACCATGGGGCAGCAGGACCCATTCTCCCTCACACATGGGAATTGCAGCAGGGCTCCATCAACTCTGTTTAACTGTAGGTGGCAGTTTTCTCCACCTGTCAGAAGGACATACCTATGTATTTTTTTTTTTTTTTTTTGAGACTTTTCCTCAAAACTTTATGAACTTACATGATTAAAACAATTTAAAGCTCTTTTTTCTTCCTCTCTTCCATTATTTTATTTCCTTTTTGCAGCTGAATCCAAGGGTAAGAATAATTTAAGTATTCCTATATCACTTTGTGAAAGAAAACAAAAAATTCCTGTCATCTCCTCCAGATATCATTTTCACAGCATAGTAGGAAAATAAAATAAAGGAATAAATGGATGTATGGAAGAAACAGTGAAGTGGTTTTGCTGAAAAATGGTATATATAAATTGAAAAAGCTTCCAATCAATATATACTATGAGAAAGCTACCACCAAGTACAGTCATATTAAAGTAACTTGCAACTTATTTTGGAAAGGACAACTTATTGACCCTGCACATACATCAACTTCACCTCAAACAATGAGCAAGAGAGCATTTAGACGATACTGCTTCCCATTGATGAGTCTGTGAGGAGTCTCAGTACAACATTAATCATTTTATGAGTATTATGTATCCCATCTGTGTGATATTTATGCATTTGCTTTATGGTTCCAAGATGTTAATTCAAGCAGGAAAACGCAATTGCTTTGCATAGCATCATTTACCAACCTTTAAAAGACAGTGCAGGTGGATTTTTTTGCTAGCAAGTTATACCTCAGGCTATTCTGAACTGCAGTATTTGGCTTGTAAACATAGACAGAATTCAAGAGAGAAAACAAGTAACATTTGGTGGATAAAAGCAGGATTTATGAGAAGTGAGAGAAAGAAATGAGCAAGGAATTCCACAGAGTTGTGAATTTTCCCATGGCTATCAGGAACTTGGGATTCTTGGAAGGAGGAAAAAAAACAAGTTAGCAGAAAAATAATTAGCCCAAAATGTGCAAGCAATCCTTTTCTGCTCGAAATCATTCATTTATTTATTTATTGGCTTCTTTTTTTTTTTTTTTTTTTTTTCGGTTACTGAACTATTAAGGATCAGTTAAAACTTCTCCTACTGGTACCCTAACCTAACTGTGGACAGCATGGATGCCTGGGTAGGTGAAGCACACGATTTTGATCTCAACAAACATGCAGTCCAACCATTTTAATTGGCACCCACTAGGAATTGTCGAGACAACTGAGCAGCAGAAAACCTACCTGTGACAGTGACCACAGTTGGAATTTGGGATTGAAAACCAGAAACTGCTATTTCCTGATTCAAATGCACTGGCTTAGCTACTCAGTGCTGCTAGAAAACAGCAGTGCACATTTCAGAGACACACACTCCTTCTAATTGCAAAGCTTGCACAGCATGATGGCAGAAACTTGCCTTCAGTTTGGTTTACAGGATGTCTTCAGCAAACCACACACTTCACTTTGCACATGCAAAATTGACTCAATATCATCCCAGCTGCAGGCTCAGTAACACATAGAGTGCCTGTCCTTGTGCTGGCAGCTTACTCCCACAGCACTGTTTCCCTATCAGGATTGAAAGCAATGGCATAAACATTACTTTGCACACAGTGGCTTAAGAAACACAGACCTGGCTGCCCTCCCCTGAACAGAGTAGGGTCTCTCAGTGAATATGTAGGACTTCTGCTGTTAACCTACAAGCATAACATACCTGATACAATTTGAACTTCTCTGCATCTTTTTTGTGTGTATGTGCTCAGGACTGTGCGCCCCATTCTGCCTACTTCTGACTTTTACCTTGATGTCTGAACATTAAGTGTTAAGTTACTCCTATCTATATGAGTCCCCTACACAAGGCAGCTCATAGTTCTGCATCACAGAGCCTTACCTGCCATTTTATTTCAAAAGCAGAGATTGAAAAATTTAAGCAAAAGACCAATTCAAAGCTCCCTATAAAGAATACTGAAATGAACTGTGGGCAAGTTCCAAAAACTGTTTTTCCCTTTACATGAATGTGACACCAAAATAATTTCTGTGTGCTTCCATCTCAATTCCATAGGCCACTTCTCTGTATGAATATCTGCATCAGTACGTGTTAGTGTCAGTAGTATTCATTTTAATAGTTTCTGCTCAGAAGCATGCTGGGGTGACGAAACCTACAATGTTAAATAATAGTTAACATTAGTATAACTATTAGTATAGCATATTAGTATAGTATATTAGTACAGTATAGTTAACAGTTGTATTCATGATATAACAGCAAATATGTATCTCATATCATATCAACGTAGCTAAACAAGAGCTCTGTACTTAAGTACAAGGTACTTAAATCTGAATTCTTCCTTACTTCCTCATTATAGCACATTACAAAATAATTCCCTACTTCCCAACTGGCTGTGTCTCCATGCTGATCCCATGATTTCTCTTATTGTTGGCAGTGCTCGTTACCAAAAGGAACTGTAAACACTTGTGAATACCTTGGCAGAATTTTCACCGTGACTATTTGTAAATGGATCTTTAAAATAATGAAAAGTTCTAGGCATCTTCCATTCATTTAAGAAAGGAAATGTAATGCAAGCACTTGCCAAGCTAGACTTTCTATTCACACAACAAAAGTTGTAAATAGCACATTATCTACTTTCTCATCTTATTTGTAAAGCAGGAAAAAATCTATTTTATTGAACTGGATGCTCAGTGCTTTCTCACTAATGCAATATTAAGAGCCCTTTTCTATTACTGGAGCAGAGCTTTAAATTAAACACCAAATACATTTTGTCAGATGAAGCATGGCAAATGTGGCCACCCTTAAAGAAGGGCTGACAGTTTAGCTGTGTGCACTGTAGGGCTATCATCAAGCATTACTGACTAATGTATCACTGTCTGATAGGACACCGCTCCTGTCCTCAAACCAATTTAAGCTTTCTCCCTATTCCCATAAAGAGTTTTATTGATATCGGTTCTTCTAATAGTGATTCTTTTGTAAAATCACTCAACAGCTGTTTTAGTAAGCCAGGAATAGAAAATAATAGCTTTGAGGACTTGCTTGTGGATTTAATAATAATTTATGGAATCTGAGGAAAATATTATCTGTGACCTCTGAGAAAAGCAACAGCTCTGGACTGTTGATTTATATTGGTGCAGGGAAATGCAAAACATGAAAAAGATTTTCAATCTATCCTCTTTAACCACAGAAAACTGAAGGACATTTGAGACAGCTGAGGGGTTTAGGGACTATTTTACACTCTCTCACATCTTAAGTTGGCATGCATCATCTTAACTTCAATTGTTCAGATGCATACATATTCATAGAATGCAAGATTGAACCACCTCTCTTAACCTGTGGTTAGATACCATTGTCTTCTTACAGACTGAGGTCACAAACAGAGAATTGCTACAAATCGAACGACCTTTTTTTTTTTTTAAAATCACATTACTGCCAATTGTAAGTCTTCTCCAGGTTATATTCACTGTAACATAGCTATAGAAAAGACTGGATTTCTCTGAATTTTTCCCTGAACTTGGATGCCCAAAGGATTCAGGGCCATGTTACCTTCCAGGCTTTACACAGCTCTCTTGGCAGAAAATAACTCCTCATAGGCCTTTTACTAGTATCAATGGCAATTTCATGGGCATACAAGCAAAATAACTTGTCACTTACTACTGAAAATCAAAGACATGGCATAGCTTGAAAACTTTACAAGATCACTTTAAAATTAGTTGCAACTGTCAAAAAATAAAAAAATCAAAACTGTAAAGCATAACACATGCAGAGACTGGTATAAAACTATTTGGACTTGCACAGATTACAATATCACTTAAAATCAGTATCTGTGCTTTTAGGCAGATATTAGTCTATTCACACCACAATGCATTCATTTAAAATAAGCAAACTGCATTGTTTTCCTCATCTACATCTGTTCAGTGAAAATTAGAGGTTGACTTTTGATAAGGATGAAAAATAAGATCAAATTCTCTAGTGTTTGGAAATCAAAGTTTTCTTTGAAGACTTATTTTTGAAGACTTTTTTTTTTCCTATTTTAAGGCACCTTAAAAGAACTGAATTTGCAGAAAATATCAACATCATGCTCTAAAAATCATGAGAAGAATACATAGCACCACAAATAACCTTCATGAAAGTAGAATTCCAATAGTTGAAGTTTACAAGGTTACTTAGGTTAACTTCACTAATTTATATCACTCTTATAAAAATTAACTAACTAAATAAATATAGTTCTTATGTAATGTTGTAATTGTTAAGAAAAAACACTTTTCAATATCATGTTTATACTTTGAATAAGGCAACCAAACTCCATGCAAAAAGACTGAGTATCATTCAAGACTTAAGCTCATTTTTTAGCCCATGATTGTTTAAAGGCAATTAAGAGTAGAATCGCCTGAGGAAGCCCAAAACCTGTATTGGGTAATTAGCTCAGTTAAGGACTTCACAACGGTGAAAGCAAACGTACTGTCACCCTCTAGTGATCAGGTGAGATCTAACTAATGATCCAGAGCAGCATCCTGCTGGGAAAAATGCTCTAAATTCTCCATAAATGAGAGAGTTTTAAGAACCTTTCAAAATCAGCAACTGGAGAAACAGAATGCTTCACATAGAAAACTCAGAGAAAACAAGCATATAACACCACAACAGCTCTAAAGTTCTTTAAACACATCAATGCAAAATTACTTTCCAATGACCAAGAGAGTTAAAAGAAGGGCATGCTGCTAATGATGGGAAGAAAAACAATACAAGTGCTCAGACAACCAGAAAGGCTCAGGCTTTAAATGAATCACAACTAGCAGGAGACATAAAAGGCAGCAAGCAAAGGTTTTATAAATACCTGAGATATAAGAGAAAAACAAAGCAAAGTACCGATCCATCATTAACCAGGTAAGATAAGCAAACAGTAGATGACAGGTTAAAATCATGTAATGGCTTTGATTGGAAAAGACCTTAAAGACCATTTAGTTCCAGCTCCCTGTCATGGGTAGAGTTGCCGGCCACCAGATCAGGCTGCCCAGGGTCGCATCAAACCTGGCTTTGTACACATCCAGGGATGGTTTACAAAGGGATCCATCCATGGCTTCTCTGGGCAACCTGTTTCAGTGCCTCAGCACCACCTAATCTCTATTCTAAATCTCTCCTATTTTAGTTCAAAGTCATTTCCCCTTGTCATATCATTAACAGACTGTGTAAAAAGTCAGTCTCCTCCCTGCGTGTAAGCTCCCTTCACATACTGGAAGGCTGCACCAAAGTCTCTCCAGAACCTTCATGTCTCCAAACCAAACAAGCCCAACGCCCTCAGCCTTTCTGTATCAAAGGGGTGCTCCAGCCCTTTGATTATTTTTGTGCTCCTCCTCTCCTCACTCTGACAGTTCTGCATTGTTCCTCTACTGAGAGATGGGGGGTCCCAGTTTTGGACACGGTACTCACATGAGTTCTCTCGAGGATAAAGTGTGGCAGGAGGAACAACCACCTCTCTCTCTCCCTGCTGGCGACTCCTTATTTTGATGCAGCCCAGGATACAGTTGGCCTTCCAGGCTGCAAGTGCACATTGTAGGCTCACATAAAGCTTTTCATCCACCAGAACACACCCAAGTCCTTCTCCACAAGGCCATTGATGATTTCTTCTCCCAGCTTGTACACATATTTGGAATTGCCCTGACCCAAGTGCAGCACCTTGCACTTGCCCATGGTGAACCTCATTAGATTCACATAGGCTCACTTTTCAAGCCTATCCAGGTCCCTCTGGATAGCAGCTCTTCCTTCTATTGTGTCAGCTGCATCACTCAGCATGGTGTCATTAGCAAACTTGCTGAGGGTGCATTCAATCCCACTGCCTATGTCATTAGTAAAGATGGTGAAGAGTACTGGTCCTGAGACAAACTCCTGGAGGACACCACTCATCATTGACCTCCACCTCCATAGAGCCACTGTCTAACAATAAAATAAAGGATATTTAGGCAAGTTAGATGAATCTAATGTGGTAAACCAACCTTTGGATTACTAAAGAGCTACCCAGAGAAGTTATAGTAGAGTTTAAGTTCCCAAAGCATTGAAAGGGAAATATCCATCCTTAGTGAGACAAACAGAGGAGCCACAAAGAAATAAAAATAATCTGTTAAACTGAAGTGAGCATTCTAAGCACTTAAGATAGAAAGACTGCGGATGAATGTGGGGAAAGAATAGCAAACACATCAAGATAATTATTTTTCTGAACAGATAGTTTGAATAGTTCAGAGGGCAGAAACAACTTCAAATCTGACACATGCATTGTATGGCATTCTTATTAACCATCCTTCCTAATTATCTAGGTTTAGGGTATGTAGCTGGCAGCATACAGCCTCCCAGGGAACATGGAACAGATCCAGAAAGTTTCTGGAAGGAACTGAGGAGCACTTGCCCTAAGTTGCATAGCTGAAGGGCACATGTGGGCACAGCAGCCCACAAACAGTCATCAGCATTTCAGTCAAACCATAGGCTGGGTTCTGCAGGACCCTATCTCTGAGAAACTGGAAAAAAAAAAAAAAAAACCTCCAAAACACTAGCATGAAATTGTTATTACATAATAAATAAATAAAAATCTCAGAATTGCAGCTTATTAAGTAAAACATGTAATAACACTAGGATGCTGTCAGCACATAGCACAGATTTTATTTCATCTTCTGGACATGCCTGACAGGACAGAAGTAGCCGTTTTAATGCATCTGGAGCATTCACTGTAGCCAGCTCTGGGAATAGCACTGCTCAAGAGACAAGGATAAACAGAACTGTGTTTAGAGGAGAAACGAAAGACAAGAGGTTTGGAAAACATGACCTCTGCAGGGAGGCCGAAAGAACTGACTTCATTTATTCTACAAAAAAGGAAGTGCAAAAGAGCAGGAAGAGGCAAAACAGGCAAACATTCCTTCAAGTACTTACAAAGTTATAATAGGAAAGACGTTCCCAAATGGAACAATAAAAAGCAACAAAACTGACAATTAAATTTTCAGTGGAAAATACAACAACAACAAAAAGCATTCCATCTAACTCCAAGGGACAACAATGTCTTGGAACAGGTAATTCAGAGAGATTGCAATATTGGATAATCTGCTGATGAGCTAGAGAAACATCAGTTAGGAGCTCCTTTTGTCCACCCATCCTGTTTCAGAAAAGGAGCATCATTTCCAATCTTAAATTTCCATGAGTGACAATCTTATTTCATGTTTTCAGGATCATTTGGACATAGTCTAATCCTAATTAATTTACAATATTATGAAAAATTTGAGAACGTACTATAGACCAATAATTGAAAGTAAGCTGTACTACAAGGGCTGTGCTGAAAGTAATGCCTCTATTTTATTATGCGGCTCCATGACATCAGATGCTGGTGGTATAAAAGCAGAGGTTGAGTCTTCCCACCAGTATTTCATTACATTTTGTTGCTGCGTGATGGACAACAGCAGAGAAGGAGTCTGACAAAATGATATCTGACGTGGAAGTTCGTATGAAGCAAAGGAGTGTCACTAAATTCCTGTATGTGTAAGAAATGGCACCCACTGGCATTCACTGACATTTGCTGAATGTTTATGGAGATCAAACAGTGGATGTGAGCACAGGGAGATGGTGGGTGGTGTGTTTCAGCACGTAACAGTGGATCAGCTCCGGTGAAGATTTTTAGGAGCACAGCATGCACACTCTTGTTCACTGCTGACAAAAATGCACAGCTAATGATAGCGGCTATGTTGAAAAATAGCATTTTGCAGCTGAGAATTTGCTCTATCAAATATTATTGTGTTCTTTGTACCTACTGTAATTTCCTTGGAAATAAATAGGGAGTATTAATTTCGGAGTGACTTACGTCTTTTGACTTAGAATAGCAGCAAACAATTTGGCTGAAAGAATCAGCAAAGTAAAACTGAGTGTTGTGCATAGGATCAGAGACAAAGGAAATCACGTTCACTAAATACTGAACGCAAAAATAAAGTAACAACTTTAAGTAAAATATTAAATAGAGGTAAATGGAGGGAGAAAAGTCCCTGATTTCTAATTTCTAGCACAATTACGCTATGAAAACCCATGATTCCACCTTTCAGAAACTGTGACATTTGGACTGAAAAAAAAAAAACAAAACAAATCGCCTTGAAATATTTTTAAAACAAGGGAATAGTAAAAACATTTTCTTCTGTATGTTAGTCTGAGATTTCTGCTTACTGTTAGACATTAGATTGACGCAATTAATTCAGGATTTCACAGTCAGTTGACTCTCCCAGGAATATAGCAGTAGAAAAGAGAACAAGTATATATTCAAACGTTAAAAGCTTAAAACAACTTCTGCATATTAAACTAATATGCAGATTTAGTAGCCTAAACAATTTTGTAGGGAAAACTATTAGTAAAAATTATACAGAAGTATTTTAAGTGTTAGCATAATGCCTTCATACCTTCAAACATGAGAAGTGAAGCACTGAAGATGGCTATGCTTCAGACAATCCCTCAAAAGCATGCATAATGGCTGAGTTCATCAAAATCATCAGATGTAATTTTGGAAAAAATAATGTTCAATTTTGTTTAAGAAATGAAATAAATAACATGAATACATTGGTTGACTTTCACCATCTCCTGTGTGTTGTTCTCTCCAAGTAATAAAAGCAAAAAACTTTCCTATTTAGATGAAAGTGTTAATTTAGAGCATAACAAATGTGTTGCATTTTGAAATGACGTAATTTTTTTATTACAATGCAAATTTGCTTTTTTTAAATTTTATTTTAATTCTTCCTTAAATTATTTCCCCAAGAAAACCTTCCAATCAACTTTATTCGCCAATGTAACAAATAGAAGTGAGAGTTCTATCCAGCAGCTGTAATAGCACTCAGGACATGAGACAAAGCCATATACGCATGCCATAATTATCAGTGACCAATGTATTTCCATTATCACTTTTTCAGCTAAGTTTGGTTTCTAAGCTGCATTATCAGAAACCTTTACAGAAAATCAAGTTTTTCTGTTTTTAAAAGTGATGGGGAACCTAAATAAGCTACATTTTTAGCAACAAAATCCAGACCCTGTTATTTGAAAACAACTGAATCCAGTGAGTAGCAATAACTGTCTGTGTGAGATGGTAAACATTAATCTAGAGGATTAAACATACAATAGAATATCTAATTCAAACTGTATTTTGTTATTTTTGTATAGTATACCATTACTGATGAAAAAGGAGAAATATGTGACATAGAACAACCACAGTTCTAGAAATACAAAAATAAAGGTGTAAACAAACAAAATGCCTCAGGTTCTCTTCTGATTTACAATCCAGCTAAAAACAATCATTTGGATTGCACAGTATCTTAAAAATGCTGGCTTAGTAGTTACAGAAGCACACCATTCCCTACGCTTTGTACACAGTCTGCAGATGTGCAGGTTCACACACCTATATAGATATTACTAAAATTAGTAAAATGTTTGAACTACAAAACTAATTAGAGTTGCCCAAGCTTAGACAAGAAGGGCAATTTCCATGAACCTTGTCACCTGAACGATGAAGGAAGTAATAACAGTGGAAAAGGACTGCCTAGACTGTTGTTGTCTAGATAAATACTGAATAATTGCACCAAACTAATGCAATTAGTGTTTCTTTTGGTCTTGTATGTATGATAATAAAAGTCATTTTCCTTGTAATAAGACATTTGATTAATACGAGTGTCTGGTAATTTCAGATTATTAATTCCCTTAGCCATAAAGAGACGCCCATGTACTAGCAAAACTAATGCAAATTGAAGGTGATATAAATTATCTAACACAAATTGAAATTTACTAAATCCATTAAGCACCACAAATATGAAAATAAATCATACTTGGAAAACCTTTAGACTTATTTGCCTGTTCCATAACTCAGATTACTAAGTAAAAAATATTCAAAATTTTGGCCTTAGAGTAAATGGCAGTTTTGGTTGGATTTGGCTAATCACTGCCCAAGTGACCTCTGTCCTTCCTGACACATTTTACACGTTGGTAGTAATTGAAGTCACTTTTCTATAAATGAAGATTGCAAGAAACTTTTTTGCTAGATATGAGGGCTGCTCCAAAAGTAAACTCTCCTACTGTATTATATTGGCCCTCAACATCAAAGGCCGATGGTGGTGGTATGGCAGTAAAGGTTGAACCTTCTCACCAATATTCCATTACATGTCACATGTAGCCATGTGACAGATGGTAGCAGAGGGGCTGCCTGACAACATGGTATCTGACATGGAAGTGCATGTGAAACAAAAGGGTGCCACTGAATTTCTCCATAAGGAAAAAAAGGCACTCACTGACATATGTTAACACTTTCTTAACATTTCTGAAAACCAAACAGTGGATGTGAGCACAGTGAGTTGCATTTCAGCAGCGGCAACAGTGTTTCACTTCCACTGGTGCAGACTTTTACAAGTACAGCATGCAAGCTCTTGTTCATCACTGGTGAAAATACACAGTTGGTGATGACTGTGTTGAAAAAGAGTGCTTTGCAACTCAGAATTTGCTGTACCAAATAGTTCTTTTGTGCTCTCTTGTAGTTGTAGTTTCCACGGAAAAACTAGGAGGAATTGCCTACGTAAAAGAATGATGCATTGCTCAGATCATACAATATGTGCAACAGTACAAAATGAGAAACAGTACAGCTAGATTTTCATTTTACTTTCACTAGGATAAATTAAGACGACTTATTTTTTCCCATTAGCAATCTTCAGTCATTCACATTATCCATGTGCCACACTGTCCTCTATCCTTTGCTAGCCACGTACCTTGAGATATACCCACAGTTATCAAAGTGTATCTTATTAACTTTCCATTTGATGATTTTTGATTATGCATCTCAGGATTCACAGAGTTGGGGAAAAAATTGTTTTAGGAGAATCTCAGAAGCAGGAATGACACTACTGAAGGGTGTTGAGGTTTTGTCAGTGAAGAAGAAAAAGGAACACAAATGTCTGCTAAACCCACCAATCTAAGGGGTGAATACCAGCTTGCTCAAAGTGCCACCATTTTCCTCATCCCTCCATTATCTGACAGAGATCAGTATGGATCTGATAGGAAAGAAGCTTGAGAGATAAGATTTTGAAAGGTGGTGTTTGTACACAGAATGCTAATCATTACTGTTTTAGCTAATAAACCATAGCCATACTTTAAAACAAACAAAAATTTAAACAGTCAACCCATAAAAGCAACAAAACAAAGGAAAATCACAACAAAAAACCACACAACTATTCGCTTTGACTCAAATGTATACCAGATCTCTGCTAAGTACATCAGCCCCACACCCCCAGTTATCAGTGGGCAGGAACAAGGTTGGACTGGGTTATTGCTGTCAAAACACCCACACTAATAAACGCAATCATAGAGTTAGGCAGGGAGATGTCCAGTTTTAAAATAAGTATCAAAGATAGCCAAGAAAAATAATTCAGAATGTGAAGGAAATTGGAGCATTAGTTTTACAGCATTAAGCTTATA
The DNA here is from genome assembly GCF_019238085.1 of Lagopus leucura. NCBI lineage: Eukaryota > Metazoa > Chordata > Aves > Galliformes > Phasianidae > Lagopus > Lagopus leucura. Next base: position 89,120,166 of record NW_024962262.1, read on the forward strand.
AATGTTGCTTCCACTTCAAGGTAAATTGTGCTTGAATTGCTGTAACTTAATCCTCTTTAGTGGCTTTATGTCTCCTCAGTGTCCCCCTGCTTCAACGTGGAAAACATTTATGAAGACTTTGATGATCTCATAAGGATGAAAGGCAAGCTGATTTTTATTTATATAACTGTAGCATTGATTCTCAGTCTACTAGAATAATGTCTTTATGATGTCTTTTACCTAATTTTGGGGAAAACAAACAAACAGACAAACAAGAAGCGTAACAATTAATCTCAATTCTTCTCCTACAAGCATGGGCAACCAAAATGGAGAACTAGAAAATAATTTTGAACTTCATTAATCCCAGGTTGTTGTCCACTGCAGAAGTTCTGAGCAGAATATATGCAGTAAGAGTCACACTTAATGTACAACCCTAATGGGACCAACAGTTCTCAGTAATTCCTCTTTGTGCTTTAAGAAGTGTAGGATCATCAATAGTACAATGCTGAACTCAGCTACCTACTCAGACAGAGCCTACCTATATGATGTTCTTGTTGCTGTGCCTAAAGCACTCTGCAACACACGTAAAGAAGTTTCTTAGTTTCAAAGTTGCTGAAAAACTCTTGAAAACAAAGTAACTTACCAAAAAAAGGTAGGGAAAAATGTTATCTTTTACATTTTAAATCTCATGATGTGGGGTAACTTGGCTCGTTAGTTTTTTAAATAACATCAGATAATGGTAATAGGAAACCAAATACAAAGATGTGAAGAACTTCAATCTGATAATGAAAGGAAATTGATCTGTTTCTAAATAACTATCTGAGATACTTGCTGTCATCTTTTTGCTGAAGTATCTTAACTAATGAAGACCTTTTGGATATAAAATATGTATAAAAATTTGTAAACCCCCCCAGTCCAGGTGGGCAGAATTTTTAGCCCCTTTTAACTTTGCCAGCTTTTCTGCTTACAGCACAGAAGCTCACTAAGCTCAGCAATACTGCGCTTGCTGAGGACTCCTGAGCACCCTCTTCGCTGAGGACTCCTGAGCACCCTCTTCACAAGAGGAATTCTGCTGATGAGGACATTTGATTAAGACATTGCTACTTCTTCTACAGTATTTGTTTGGTCAAGTTGATGCCTCTTTGATCACAAGACAGTGAAATATTGTTAATTCAAAGCAGAAGCTGACTAAGAGTGTCTCATTCATAAAATCTCTTCTGATACTAAAAGCCCCATTTAGTCCTGCTACTCATCATTCCACTAACAGCAGCATTTCAGACTGAAGTGTCTAGGCACAAGGAAAATAAAATAAAGCAGCTTGCAAATAAGCCTTACTTGCTGTCAGAAACAAGTTTAAAAATCACTTTTATAACTATTTCAACAAAAGGGGCTGGAAGAAAATAAAGGAACAGCTAGTTAAAAATTGGTGTATTTACACACAAAATAGAGCCATAATTTGCCTGGACATCACCTAGAGTTGTGACACAGCTTCCGTCAAGTGTTGTCTAGACCTCAGTGAGAGAAATATAGGTATTACGTATACTAACTGAATTTCAGCAATTCCTTGTTACTGATAGGTTGGAAAAAAGTTGATATTTTAACAGAAAAAAAAAATAACATAGGAAGAAATGATCATGGTAGCTGAGTGCGGCCCATCTGACAATTATGCAGTGACCACAGCGTATGTGGTTTGCTGCTCTGCTCTCACACCAACATCTTTTGGTTTGGTGTAGATATTCATCATCGAGGCAAACAATAAAAGAACTGGTGGGAGAATTGAAAAGTAAAGATACTTTTCTTCCAGCATGACACCATGCAGACCAGGTTAATCAGGTGCCCAGAAAGCAGGCACAGCTTGGCACCATTCACTCTCAGGTCTCAAGTACAGTGAAGCCATGCCTGCTTATGGCACATGTGGGAAAGCACTTCTGTTCTTGGCAAAAGCCTAGAAGACACTCTGCAGATAATGCAAGTTTTCTTAGGGGACAAACAATAGGACTATGGCTTTGTGGACTGACTACCCATGGGTCAACAGGGAACTTTGAATTGCTGGTGGAGAAAACCTAAAGTAACCAGGTCATAGAGAAACAAAAGGGAAAGAAAAAAACATTGCTCTTTAAACTCCACAGATATTCAGGATGTGATATGAGAGATGATTCTGGCCAAGCTCCCCTTTAAAGCCAGGGAAACAACTAGAACTGGCAAGACATTTCTAAAATTGTGGCTGAACATGAGCTTCTATGATCTATTTCAGCTGCTTTGCATATAATGATCTCTCACATATTCTCAAACATAAATTTTAATTGATAAAGATTAATTCAACTACACATTTAACAGAAATAGTAAAAAGTATTAATAGAATGTACTTGCCTAATGACAAATACAAAATTTTAAATCAAAATCAGGTTTAAGATATTTTCTTACCTAATGAGATAATAGCTCACAGCTTCTTCACACCCTTTTTTTGCTGCGGTGATGTACATCAGAGCAGGTAAGACTGCGCTGGGCAAGGGATCTGAAATAAAAGACTGACCAAAAAGCTCTTTTTAGGGCAAGTTTAGGGGATCTAGCAGCTTGTAGGCAGGATCTTGACTCAGCAGAGGTAGTGCCAGCTGGTTCACCATTCAGTTTAAACCCTCACCCTTAACGTTCGCACCTGCTAATAAGCAGTTCACACCCTCTAATAATCCTTAAATAGCGTCAGGGAGGGTAGAAGATATCACAGAGCAGAGCAGGTGTGAACCATTGTTTCAGCCTATTGAGAACAGGAAGGCTAATACAGTTTCCACCAGGCAACGAGTTTATTCTAAGAAGACTGTAGCAGCCCAGACAGAGGGGCTGCTCAGAAATGTGGCTGTTCAAGTCACTGGCTGCAGGGACTGCTTGAGCCTGCTGCTACCTGGGGAAGATGGTAGGGATTACACCGGTGTGAGCAAGTGGATGAGTTACTCCAGCTGGTGATTGAGCTCAAGGAAGAGGTACAGAAACTTAGGACCATCAAGGAATGTAAGTGGGAGATAGACTGGGGGGGGGGGGTGACTGGCTGGCATGTCAGAGGAATGGGTGCCAGGGAGACATCATCACAAAAGTGGTGGACTTCCAGCCCTATCAGAGTAGGACAGACCTGATTGATGAGGAGGGTTGGACTAGAGTCCCTACTCAACATCATGGGAAACCCCCCTGCCTGCCTACCCCGCTTCCCCAGATCCCACTTAGAAATGGGTTTCACATGCTGGAAATGGAAGGTGAGGTGAGCAACGAGGTGATGGAGGATCTGCTGAGGAGGGAGCATAAGTCAAGGAGGGAGTCTAAGGCGAGGCGGCCACCCCCATGCCTCCAGACTGCCTCTCTTCAAGAAAGAAAGAAGGGTGGTTGTGGTGGGTGACTCCCTTCTCAGGGGAATGGAGGGACCCATATGCAGACCAGACCCGAGCCACCCAGAAGTGTGTTGCCTTCCTGGGGCCCAGGTCAGGGACATAAGCAGGAAAATACCAAAGCTGGTGAGGCCCACTGATTACTTTCCGTTGCTCATAGTTCAGGTGGGCAGTGAAGAAATTGCTCAGACAAGCCTACGGGCAATGAAAAGGGATTTCAAGGGTTTAGGGCGCTTAGTTCAAGGTGCAGGAGTACAAGTAGTCTTTTGTTCTGTACTATCAGGGGCAGCGTGGGACTCAGAGGCTGGTGCCGAACCAGAAACTTTGGGTTCTTTGACCATGGGGTAGTTTACTCGGCCCCTGGCTTGTTGTCCAACCATGGAACCCACCTATCTCAAATGGGGCAATGAATCTTAGCTCAGGAGCTAGCGGGGCTCATCGATAGAGCTTTAAACTAATTATGACGGGGGAAAGGCACAGTACAGGCCTCACAAGAGAAGAGCCTAGGGGGAACGATTTTAGAGCTGGGAGTGAGGCAAATGACTCGGCTCAAGTGCATCCATACCAATGCACGCAGCATGAGCAAACAAGCAGGAGGAACTGGAAGCGATTGTGCACCAGGCTAACTATGATCTAGCTGCTGTTACTGAAACATGGTGGGACTGCTCCCATGACTGGAGTGTTGAGATCGATGGCTATAAGCTTTTCAGAAGGGATAGACAAGGAAGGAAGGGTGGTGGTATGGCCCTTTATATTAGCGACTGTTTCGATGTTGAAGAGCTTGAGATTGCGAATGATAAAGTGGAGTGTCTATGGGTGAGGATTGGGGGGAAGGCCTGTAGGGGAGATATCGTAGTTGGGGTCTGTTATAGACTGCCGAATCAGGATAAGGAGATGGATGAAGCATTCTACAAGCAGCTTGTGGAAGTCGTGCGATCACCAGCACTCATTCTTGTGGGGGATTTCAACTTCCCTGATGTATGTTGGAAATATAACATGGCTCAAAGGAAGCAGTCCAAGAGGTTTCCAGAGTGTGTGGAAGATAGCTTCCTTACACAGCTGGTACGAGAGCCTACCAGGGGTGGTGCCCTGCTTGACCTGCTCTTTGCTAACAGAGAAGGACCGGTAGGTGATGTGAAGGTTGGAGACTGTCTAGGGCAGAGCGACCATGAAATTGTAGAGTTCTCTATTCTTGGAGATGTCAGAAGGGTGATTACCAAAACTGCTATCTTGAACTTCAAGAGGATGGACTTTGACCTGCTCAGGACGCTTGTAGCACGGGTCCCTTGGGAGTCGCTCCTTAAGGGTAAAGGGGTCCAGGAAGCCTGGATGCTCCTCAAGGTGAAAATCTTAAAGGCGCAAAAACAGGCTGTCCCTGAATACTGTAAGGCGAGCCGTAGGGGGAGAAGACCGGTGTGGGTGAGCTGGGAATTACTGTCAAGACTCAGGAAGAAAAAGAGAGTCTATGTCCTCTGGAAGAAGGGACAGGCTACTAGGGGAGATTACAAGAAAGTTGCTAAGGTATGCAGGGAGGAAGTCCAGAAGGCGAAAGCCCATCTTGAACTTAGATTGGCCACTGCAGTAAAGGAGAATAAGAAATCCTTTTACAAATATATCAATGGCAAGAGAAAAACCAAGGATAATCTCTATCCTTTAATTGATGTGGCAGGGATTGTGACCACAGATGACAAGGAGAAGGCTGAAGAAGGCTGAGGTCCTCAATGGCTTCGTTACATCTGCCTTTAATAGTCAGACCAGTTATCTTCAGGGTGCTTTGTGCCCTGATCTGGATATCTGGGCTGACATGCAGAATGTCTCCCCGGAGATTGAGGTGGAGGACGTTAGGGAGCTCCTCCTCCATCTGGACAGTCACAAGTCCATGGAACCAGATGGGCTTCATCCTAGGGTGCTGAGGGAGTTGGCAGGGGTGACTGGTAAGCCGCTCTCGGCTATCTACCAGCGCTCCTGGTTGACTGGAGAGGTTCCAGAGGATTGGAGGCTTGCTGATGTGACTCCCATCTACAAGAAGGGCCGTAAGGAGGATCCGGGAAACTACAGGCCTGTCAGCCTGACATCAGTGCCAGGCAAGGTCATGGAACAAATCCTCCTGGGAGAGATCACATGGCTCGTATGGGACGCCCACAGGATCAGGCCCAGCCAGCATGGGTTCATGAAGGGCAGGTCATTGTTTGACCAACCTCATCTCTTTCTACGACTGGGTGACCAGACTGGTAGATGAGGGAAAGGCTGTTGATGTAGTCTACCTAGACTTCAGCAAAGCCTTTGACATGGTCTCTCACAGTATCCTTCTGTGGAAACTGGCTGCCCGTGGCTTGCACAGTCTTACCCTCCGTTGGATAAGAAACTGGCTGCAGGGCCATGCTCAACGGGTGGTGATCAATGGAGTTAAGTCTAACTGGAGACCTGTTTCAAGTGGTGTCCCCCAGGGGTCGGTGCTGGGGCCCATCCTGTTTAATATCTTCATTGATTACTTATATGAAGGGATTGAGTGTACCCTGAGTAAGTTTGCAGATGACACCAAGTTGGGAGGTGGTGTTGATCTGCCTGAGGGCAGGGAGGCCCTGCAGAGGGATCTAGATAAGCTTGATTGCTGGGCCGAGGTGAATGGGATGAGGTTTAACAAGGCCAAGTGTTGGGTCCTGCACTTTGACCACAACAACCCCATGCAGTGCTATAGGCTTGGGGATGAGTGGTTGGATGACTGTGAAGAGGAAAGGGACCTGGGGGTGTTGGTTGATGCTTGGCTGAACATGAGCTGACAGTGTGCCCAGGTGGCCAAGAGGGCCAACGGCATCCTGGCCTGCATTAGAAATAGTGTGGCCAGCAGGAGCAGGGAGGTGATCATCCCCTTGTACTCAGCACTGGTGAGGCCGCACCTCGAATACTGTGTTCAGTTTTGGGCCCCTCACTACAAGAAAGACATTGAGGCCCTGGAATGTGTCCAGAGAAGGGCAACGAAACTGGTGAGGGGTCTGGAGCACAAGTCTTATGAGGAGCGGCTGAGGGAACTGAGATTGTTTAGTCTGGAGAAGAGGAGGCTCAGGGGAGACCTCATTGCACTGTACAACTTCCTGAAGGGAGGTTGTGGTGTAAAAGGGTCTGGCCTCTTCTCCCAGGCAAATAGTAGGACCCGAGGAAATGGCCAGAAGTTATACCAGAGGAGGTTTAGGTTGAACATCAGGAGAAACTTTTTCTCTCAGAGGGTGGTCAGGCACTGGAATGGCTGCCCAGGGAGGTGGTGGAGTTGCCGTCCCTGGTAGTGTTCAAGAGGCGCCTGGAGGAGGAGCTATGAGATATGGTTTAGTAGCTTGTGGTACTAATAGGAATGGGAGGGTGGTTGGACTAGATGATCTTGTAGGTCATTTCCAACCTTGCAATTCTGTGATTCTGTGATTTAATCAGAATTATCCAGCACATAATGAATTTTAGCATTCTGAGATTGCTCAAGAAAACACAAGTGCATCAATGAGGGATTCTTGGTTGTTTAGCAGAATTACTCACTTAACATGCATTTCTTAAGTTACTTTATACTGTATTTTATCAGTTTCTGAATCTGTTACTTGCTGAAGAAAAACAAGAAGACTGTTCTTGAAGTCCTAGCATGCTGAAAGTTAGTCCATAGCATGAATCAGCATAGGAACTGGTGTGTAAGTAATCTGGGCAGAAGCAGGCTATAACTATTTGCAGCATAAAATTTGCCCCATTCCAGAAACTAAAGAATTGTTGTACGGTAATTTTACTGTTTGCCATCCTGATAATCTGTTTATTGAGGCTAATATTTGAATGCCTGTTAATGTTACTACATCTGTGTTTGAGAAGGTTTAAAGTGAAACAAATCCCTGAAGTTGAGAAGTTGCTGGCAGGAATCAAATGAGGTATTCCCAACAGAATTTGCCACTTCTTTGCCCATTATTATTATTTTTTCTACATAGAGAAGATGGTAGTCCCAAATATATTAGTGTGCCATTACGCTAGTACTAAAAGTACTAGAAAGTAGAAAACTAAACATTGCTTCAAAGTATTTAAAAAAAAAACAAAAACAAAAAAAAACAAAAAAAAACCCACTACCATGTCAGTTAAGAGTCTATGCAAAAGGAAGGTGAAGCGAGCAACATGATGTAAAATGCTGAATATTCTTGCTGAACGAACAACAAAAAGTTGAGCTTCTATGGAATTGCAGCAGCAGAGATAATGGTGGGCAAACAAACATTACAATTAGATTATGATTAGAAAGATGACTGGCTCTCTCCAGGGCCACAGGTCCTTTTCCCCAAAAATGTGTTCTCTGCTGTGAGCTCAGAATGCTGCCAGGCAGAGCTCCCCCAGTCCAGAGACTGGACATGGCACTTTTCCATGCTTTAACCCTGGAGCTGCATGCAAGCTCATCTCCAACCTGCCACACTTCCTTTGAGGAGCAGCCCTGCCCTTCAGCATATCAAGTGCATACTCCAGTTCAGTTGTGAGTGCGCCCTGGCCTCATCATTCAAGTTGTTAAAGAAGTTATCATACAGTAATTGGCATCAGTATCGAACCCCAAAGGATGCCACTAGCAATTGGTCATCCATTTGTGTCTCTGATCACAACCTTCAAGTATAACAGTCTGGCCTGTTTCCACTGATTTTTGTTGTCTGCTTATCAAGCTCATATCTCACCAGTTAGGCTACAACACTAATGTGGGAAACCATGCCAGCAGCCCTGTTAAAGGCAAGGTAAACAACATATATTGTGCTTCCCTTGTCAACACCACTACTCATCTCATTATAGGCAATGTGGTTGGTCAGGCATGATATGGTCTTCATAAATCCAACTGGCTTGTCCTTTTTGTTCTTCCTGGTAATGGTTATCCACTACTTCATTATTCTCAAAAAACTAACAATATATTTCTTTGATATTTAACTTTGGTTTTTTTTTTTTTTTTTTTAGCAAGTTAAATACATATTTATTTATTTTAAATTCTACATTAGAATCACAGAATCTGTGATTCTACATTCAACTAGGCCTATAGGTAAGCTTGACCACGGCCTCCAATAAGTCGTAATTCAATCCCATCTATCATCTGTACAATTGACAGAGGATTATACATCCTACTCTGTGAAAAAGTACAATATTGATGTGGCTATAAATGTTTTAAGTTGCTCAGAGTAAATCCTTCTTTAGTAAGGTTTTTGTTTCAGTCATACGATAACATTCAATTACACCTCTTAAAGTGTTATAGTAAGAAGTAGTAGTGCAAAGAAACACTCTCTGGAAAGCTTCAGAAAATCTCTGCAGATTTATATTAAGCTCAAAATTCAGCAAGAATCTGTTCAACATGGTTGAGAGAAGAATTGAGTTATGGAGTTTATAGCTTAAGGCTATCAACTGAGACTGAGCTTTAATTAAAATGGATTTGATAACACTGTAGAATTGGGGATGACTTAAAGAAAAACATTTCAGAAAGCTGATACTGTTTGCCAAATTTACAGTGAAGTAACTACACTACATAGATATTAGAGTTTTTAAATGATGCGTAAAAAGAGGGAGGTGAATTTTAGGTTAATCAACAGAGATAGCAGCTTCTAAACAAAAGCCTACTAATGGTGTATCTGAAGTATTTGGAGATTTCCTTTTAACATCTGTGGAGCCACTGGCTAAAAGCAAAACTAGAGCTCTCTTCTCCAATGCCTTGAAAGCAAATTAGGAAGACTTAAGCCTTCTCCAAGTTGTTTGAGAAGGACCTGAGGAACAGAAACGTTTAGAAGAGGGACATCTGAAATTCTGCCCCTTGCTACCTCAACACATAGATGAGAAACTTCTGGAGCTCAGCTTGGTTTGCTTGGAAACTAGGAAACTATCAGATCCACGCCTCTTTTCAGCAACAGGAACTTTTCAGATAGCAAGGAGCCTTTCCACATAAGAGGTGTACCTAGCAGATCAAGAGTTCACAGAGAAGAGTAAATGAATTGAAAAGTCTGAAGTTGAAAACAATATGGAAGGTGTTAGGTTGATTGTGAAGGACAAAGTATGTTTTCCCTCATGCTTACAATCATTCAAATGACTAGTGAATATATGATTACATCCACATCATTATCTGTAATCTCACCCATTAATCATTACCTACTCTTACCCTGTCATAAAACCTTGCCTGTAAAAAGGATTGTTAATTTCACAACTAAGGTTATAGTACCTAGTAACGTTTCCAGTTATCCATGCCAAATACATTCATTTTCTGACCTTGCTGATGACAAACTATGCCTAAACACAGCCAAGCTTTATCATCCAACAGAATGCCAAAAAAAAGCGTACTCTCAGGGTAGTTGTAAGCCTTTGGTTATACTCCAGACAGCTCCACTTTATCCCTCATTCACACAATGCAGGTATGTATATCTCACATAATCAATTTAACTGAAAACTAAATTCATTTTGAGACTGGAGCTAAAGACTTGGCAGATAATTGAATTTTACAGTAATTCTGGAAGGTCTGGAAGAAGAACGTTACAGTCTTCATTCTGTGCTAATGAAGGTTTTGTCACTGAATAGAAAAGAGATCGCTCCATCTTAACAAGACTATCGCTCCATCTTAACAAGACTAAGTATTTCATACATTACATTAGACCTGTGGATGAAACTTCCAGTGAGGCTTCATTAGTGCTAACTTGTAGGGTACTCCCTAAAGGTGTTGCAGAGTTAAACACATACTAAAGAAGTGAACAAGCAGCCCAATAGAGCAGCCCATCCTGATTCTGCAGAGGTTAGGGCGGTGCTTTGAAATACTCTAGAGAAAGTATCACAAAAAGTGCTGCAGAGCTTAGAATATGATATTTCATGTTAAGCTATCAAGTACCTTTGGCAACCATAAATTAAGGACCATTCGTTGTTAACACAGTCTTGCCAGTCACAAAACTGAAATCTCCCTGGGTTTTTAGATGTATCTGCTTTTATTGGTCTTGATTGTGAAAGTTTTTTTTTTTTTTTTCTATTACAACAGAGCTGAAGCATTCTGCTTGTCTTAGCAGAAACTTAAGAGTAGTTTCTTGCCAAGGAAATTAAATAATCTGTTCTTTTCAATCTGACAGCAATATTTACATAGAAGGTGAAGGCTACAGATTTCAGAAGTCATATTTTATCATTCATATGGTTTGAAGGATTTGTTGAGAAAAATCAACTACCCCAAAAAATTCCATCCCCCTCAAATAATATGATTAAATTAGAATAGTATTTAGATGACAACGATTTTTATCATGCTGAATATCAGATGTTTTCTAATGTCAGAAAAAAATTAGCCTCTCTGCTGGATTAGTTAGAATATTTAGTGAAAATTAATATATTCTGGATATTGTTCTTAGACAAAGACACTGCTGCTATCAATTTACAAGCTGACACGCAAATAAGGGATTTTTCATAAAAAAACCCAGCAGGAATAAAAACAATGTGCATGTGTGAAGAAGGGAGATTACACAGCCAATTTGTAACTGTAAGTAATACCCTTTACAGAATAAAACATTACAAGAAAAGGTTCACACAGGGAGGAGGAAATTGTTTTAAGACCAGTACAGGGCAAGAGTAATATATCAGCTATTCTCTGGCAGCATTTGTATCATAAAAGCAAATTGACAATTGCATAAAAATCCCAACATAGGGTGCACAGAAGGCTGGCAAGATCCAGATAGCTGTCTGCATAGCAAGCCTAAGAATTGGCCCAGTTTATCTCTGCAGTTGCTTTCTCAGAAAAACACATGAACAGAGGAGATCTGACTCCCACAATTTCCTCCCTCGTGAAGAGCTATTGTAGTTTTTCCTCATGAAATTTTCTCACCTTCTGCTTCCAAATTCAAGTGATCAAATAATATCCTAAGTTTTTCCTGGTTCTACATCCACAGAACAAAGTATTTAATTTGTTTCTGCACTAAATTTCCACTATCAATACGCATGCAAACATCACTTCAGGACATGAACTTCTTGGAGCAGAAGCCACCTTCTAAGCTTTATTCCAGGTCTCCCATGGCCAGGTTTTGGTCAGGTACTAGGTATAACCAGAAACAGTTAAGACTGTGTCAACTGAATTCCAGTTGTAGTGTATCAGAGCAAGAAAATGTGTAAACTTATTTCCTAAATCTACTACAAGGCATAAGCAAAAAGCCTCAAACAGTGACATCCAAGAGTAACATCAGCACTCCATTACAACCACCCGTTTGATATAGCCGTTAAGTAGATTTATCTCTGAAGACTGAATTTAACCTAAAGAGAATAAGGAACACAAAAGTTCTATTTTGCTAGTTTTACTTTAAAAAAAGTTGCCAAACCAATAGCATTATCTTCTAAGCAGAAGAGTCCGGTTCAATTCTGATCTCTCAGTATAAATGAGAAGTACCTTCATAGAAGGTAATAGAGCTGTAAAATCAATGTAAGGAAGGTCAGATTAAGACCCTCCATATTTAGAGGCAAGGGTGTTATTCAGTCAAGGCATTTGTGGTATTCTGGATCGATCATCAGTTAGTTGTGACATTCTGTGCTTCACCAAAAACGTGTGCTGAATAAACACGAGACGGATGACAGCTTAATATCTGGCAGCAGCTAGAGAAAAGTCAGGCCATATTTTTCATTTCCAAAAGCAATAAACAAAGGACCAGCCCAGGTGCTGGGAATCATTTAAGTTGCAACCCTCACATGAGAACCTGAAAGAGTCACAGCACTACAATAGCAACACCAAACAGTACAGCATTTACTTAACAGCACCAAAGCAAAGAAGAAAGAGACTTCAGCAGATACCAAAGTTTCTGGCTTACTACCACCTTCCCTCCCTTACAAAAGATGGATGAAGCTGTGCACAAGTTCAGAGTACATGCTTCTGCAATATTTTGACTCCAAACCTAAAATTAAAGTTTGACTTTCAGTCCTCAGCTTGCCAAAGGAATGGTGAAATCACTGCACCATTGATACTTCTGCCCTGTGGCTTGAGCCCTGTTTTCCGTTACAGAGGAAAACAACAACTTAATATCTCAATTCCATTTTGCCTTCCTGCACTAAACAACTCTGTCCTCAGAAACTCCCACCACTGGAAGTTAGAGAAAATATAAATCTGTATCATCAATGAGAAAAAAAGCTACAATGCAATCAGTGTACAAAACTGGGGCTGCCTCAGAAAGCAAATACACATGATTTAGTTCCATCAGACATGTCAAGTTTTATATCCTCCCATTTCAGTAGGAAAGGAACTGCAAGAACAACATCACCCTAAGCCTTCACCTGTACTGCCTAACACCTCTTGCTTATTGCCTCTATTTGTCTATGAATGCAGCTGCATGTTTCTCTGTTCCTCAGGCTACCTGCTCCTTCACAGTCTAATTCCTTGTGCAAATCTTCCTAAAGCCTTGTTTTTCTGTAGCTCGAACCTGAGCATCAGCAACATTAGTGATAAAGACTAGAAAATGGAGCCCCCCCCTTGCTTAAACATATTGCTCTCTCTTGCACTTTCTTCATATCCCACCCTTCAAGGCAGGGATTGTCTGTTGTATTTTGCCTTGAAATTTGCTCAGCATGACTCTTAGCACTTAACCAAAACTAATGTTTTGGAGAAAAGATAATTAAGTGTACAGTCATGGATCAGTAGAGTATCCTTGTACCCTAACTGAAAGACTTCCTCTTCAGCACATTTCTGTATAATAATAAACTCTCTATGTCTAGGTTTGACCACAGATTTAATAATTGTATTGGAAAGGTCAATTACCTTTCATGAGATGACCCTTCATGAAGACAAACCAAGATTCATTTGGCTCCTCTTCCAGTTATCCAAGGATGCAGGAGGTAGAGCATTTGATTTATTTTATTGCACTTCAAACCTGGCTGCTGGGGGTCACTAATAGAGAAATCATTATAAACACCAGTTGTTCTTTCTTATCAGGGAAAACACTATAATGCTTGAGGGGCTCTACTGAGCTGTGCAGTGTTACTTCTGCAACAAGGCTTAGAACCTTATCAACAGATCCAGAGCTTGAGTGCAGCCCAAAAAATTCATGACCTGAGGCTTCCTCCTAAGAAACCTGAGAGGTCACTGACTGATCAAGACTTCAAGCATCACAGAAAACGAAGTTTCCTATCTTGCTTTCCCCTCTCAGGAGAGGTTTACAAAGGAAGACCGGCTATCAGAAGCAGTCAGATATAGATCAGCGGTCAGAAGTTGAGATGCGTATATGAAATGACAAATGTCTTGAATCAGCAGTGTTTATGGTATTTTATCTCCAGAAGCAGTGTTTAAAATGTTGAAATGTGCACAGAAACTCAAAAGAAAAATGTTCCTTTAGAAAACTCATCCATAATCTTAACGGTTGTTTTTTGTGTGTTTTTTTTTTTGTTTTTTTTTTTTAATCTAGTAACTTCACATGAAAAATTAGCAGCAGCAGAACAGGATGTTCACTTGCATACGCACATATATACACATATGCATATTTGTCATGACAGAATTTCCACAAAAAATGTTTTTCGTGTAAAAAGAACAAAAAAAAAAAAATCCCATGATGTCCAGATTTACAAGTAATTATGAAAAAAATTACTAAGTTGCAACCTGTTCAATTAATATTTACTTAGGTTGTTCTGAAAGTAATGCTTCCTATTTATTTCCATGGAAACAGCAACAAAGAGCACAATAACACTATTTGACAGAGCAAATTCTGTTACAAAACCCTGTCTTTCAACATAGTCCCACTGTTAGCTATACATTTTCACCACCATTTTCAAACCTACATAGCCATTTGGAACAAGGCTTGTCATTTACATCTCTGCTATCACTGCTGAAACACATCACCCACCACCTCCCTGTGCTCACATCCACTGTTCAGTCTCCACAGATATTCAGCAAGTGTCAATGAATGTCAATGGGTGCCATTTTTTCTGCATGGAGGAATTCAATAACACACCTTTTTGTCTCATACGTACTTTCACGTCAGATGTTATTGTGGCAGACTGCCCCTCTGCTGCCATCTGTCATGGCATGGCAATAAAGTGCAATAGTATATTGTTGGGAAGTTTCAGCCTCTACTGCCATAGCACCAACACCTGCTTCTGACGTCTCGGGCCAACAGAATAAATAGGTGGCATTACTTTTGGAGTAATCCTGGTATAAGCCTAAGCAATTTCACTGGGAGACAGGAATAGGAAAGCAATAGACAAGACTTCCTTTATCTGCTTGTACAGAAAGTATGCATTGCTGTCTGGCTTCCTCTGGAGAGGAACACAACTACTGGAAGATGTATTTAACACTAAATATAGTCGCTGGGTTAATCCTGTGCATAAGATTCAGTTCTTATAGTTACCTAGGTGCTTACAGTTTCATCAGACAGACCTGAACAAGCTTGTTGGGTATATATGCAAACATTTTTAATAAAGGCGGTACAGGATTTCACTTACAAGCCCAAGAGCAATCACATGCTCCTGGAGTTCTGTGTGAGAATGATTAGTATGCAGAAAGCATGGGTTAGATGAGTAGACAGTGAGATGGATTGAGATCCGGCTAACTGGCAGAGCTCAGAGAGTTGTGATCAGTGTCAGAATCTAGCTGGAGGCCTGGAACTAGCAGTTACCCCCAGGAGTAGGTGCTGAGTCTAATCTTGTTCAACATCTTTATCAATGACCTAGATGAAGGGAGAGAGTCTATCATCAGCAAGTTTGCTGCTGATGCAAAGCTGGGAGGAATGTCTGACAGACCAGAAGGTTGTCCTGTTAGTGAGACCTGGTCAGATTGGAGAGTTGTACAGAGAGGAACCTGATACAGGTTAGGAAATGATCTGCTGGAGCGGAGCTCTGTGGAGAAGGACCTGGGTGTCCTGGTGAGCAACAGGTTAGCAGTGTGCCCTTGTGGCCAAGAAGACCAATGGTATCCTGGGGTGCATTAAAAACAGTGGGTCAACAGGTTGAGAGAAGTAATTATCCACTTCTATGCTGCCCTGGTGAGGCCACATCTGGAATACTGTGTCCAGTTCTGGGCTACCCAGTTAAAGACAGACGCGTAACTTCTAGAGAATCTAGCAGAGGACATATCTTCTGTAAAAAAAAAAGCTGAGGGACATGGGACTGTCCAGGCTGGAAAAGGCTGAGAGGAGGTCTTATCAGCAGTTACAAATACCCAAAGGGTGAGAATCAAGTTGATGGGTCTGGTCTCTTTTCAGTGGCATGCAGCAACAGAACAAGGAGCAATGGCACAAACTGGAACACAGGAAGTTTCATCTGATCATGAGAGAAAATTTCTATACTGTCAGGGAGACAGAGCACTGGAACAGGCTGCCTGGAGAAGGTTGAGAAGTCATCTTCTTTGGAGGCATCCAAGACCTGTCTGGGCATTTTCCTGTGCAATGTGCTGTAGGGAACTGCTTTAGCAAAGGACTCTGTGATCTCCAGAGGTCCCTTCTAATCCCAACAATTCTGTGATTCTGTACATCATCACTATAGAACACATTAAAATGACATATGAGATATCTCTATGCAAGGATAACAGTGGCAGTATTCAAGGCTGCAGTTTAGAAGTGACTTGCACAATGTATTTATAAAACAGAATCAATCTGTTAAAGGAGCAGGGACAGATTACAAAAAATAAAAAAAAAAAAAAAAAAAAAAAAAACCCAAACACTTGGATTCCACATCCTTTGCTCTAACTATTCAACTACACTCCCTCTTTTTCAGCAAGATCACTCCTGCCAGTTCAGTCATTGTATTTCACTCTCCCTTGTTGAAAAAAACCTTTCTGAGACAAATATTGTCTTTTACAGCACATTACTTTCTCCTTAAGAGATCAATAAACTGTAATTATACCTGTAATGTCTTTGCCTGGATTGTTTAACAACTGCGAGTGCAGTGTACTGTTTTGAGATTTGGGACTGGATAGAAGAAGAGTGGGAAGGCCAAATGCCTTTTTTTTTTTTTTTTTTTTTTTTTTTAATTTAGGTTGTCACGGAAAGTCCTGGGATTGATTGGGGATTAATAATCGTGACATCAAGTTGACTATAATACACTCCTTTCCCAGGAATGTCATGTTTATTGCCTAGAGTGAGCTGCATCAAATTGAAAGTCCGAAAAATTATGTGCCAAATGCTCCTGTGGGCACAATTCGTCACCCGCCCTTTTCCAAGCCACTGACATGCAATTAAAATAGCATCATATAAATAGATGGGGAAAGTTTGAGAATATTTTAATTCCTCAGAGAAGAGCAACTTGTACAATACATGAAATTACATTTTATTGCCCTTTTGTTTTGCACTATCAACTTGAACTGAAGAAATCCGCAAACGTATGAAGTTTGGTGCTGTAATCTCGCTATCTCCTTTCACTTCCTGACACCTGAAGAAAAGCAAACTGATTTTTTCAGCAACCCCAACTTACATTTTGCTATTGAGTATGCAACTTTAAGGATAAAAACAAAACAACACAAAGAGCTCCTGACACTAAAAACCAGGTTTATGACATAAGACTTGGTTTTTAGTTTACCTTTATTTTGTTTAAGGAACTTTGAAAGAGATATCTATGATAAACTCTGAGAAAAGACCCCCAATTTTCAAAGAATACTGAAAAAATATTTTTCAAAATCCAGAACACTTTTGAAACTATTAATATATGAAGCTAAAGGCCTATTTCTTTTTCAGTTTTAAAACGCCAGTTCTCTATTTTCCCCTTTACGAAGCTTCTTACTTAATTTTCACATTGAAAAGGAAAGCAAGGGGGTAAACAACACCATCATCTTCCTCAGACATGAAAAACCAGGGAGAGAACCTGAAAATGTAGGCAGCAGTTTGCTGCCAATTTTGAGGCTATTTCAAATTCAGTTAAACTTCCTTGCAATAGAACTAGAAAGCAGCTTATGGATAATCTTGCTAGAGAAATGCCCATTGTGTTCTAATTTCCAGGAAGTAAGGCAAATAGATAACAGGATACCAGAACCAGAAGTCACATGTCAGGAACTGCTTCAGCCACTACTTTCTTCCTAGCTTTCCCCAAATTTAATTTGTTAGGTGGAGAGACCTTTGTAGCATGTGTGGATGATGCCGGATGTAGTAAGACTTCTGTTGACTTCTGTGCACTAACTTGTCTCCTATACAGGGAATGTATCATTTATCAAACAAGTTAAGTTTTCTGGCATCTGCTTAAACCAGGCAGGGGCATCAGAACTCCATATACTCTAACAGGGTCACTCAGATGTTTGCTACTCATAGCTGGCTTTTCTGTCATTGTTGTTGTTTGTTTCTTTTTGTTTGTTTTCATTTTGTTTTTAAAGTTCTTGAAAAAATTATTTCTATCACACGTACATTGTTTGCTGGAACATCTTCCTTTCTGATAGTGATTTTTTTGCTTGTTGCTGTATCAGAAAACTTCTAATAGAATTTGCATGCATGCCTTTTGTCATGTTAAAGCAGATTCTGCTATGTTCTGCAGGAAGAAAAAAAAAAGAAGTTCTGGCAAACTCTCCACCTCTTCATACTAGCAGTAAATTCTAAAACTTAAATGGTAGTTTTCAAACTCCTACTTTAATATATATGTTTCCTCTTATTAACTGTGCAGTCACCAACATAGCAAATAATTGTGCTAAACCAATGCTGTGGGGATTTTTTTTTTTTTTAGAGATACTTTAAAAACTTTATTAAAGTGCCTAGGCAGCAAGTGTAGGTCATACCAAAGAGATTGCTGCGGACTGCAGGAGGGTAAAGCAACTAAACAGCAAAATAGTACATAAGTATACAACAAACAAACTGTACCAGGCAGTGACCACTCTTGAGACAAGCAGGCTGATGCAGATACCTGCCTGAGTAGACTTCTCTGCGTGGGATAACAGAGATGTTTTGGACCAAGAGAGTGAGGAGCTCACGCTCAGCTGATGGTGGGAATCAATGCTGTAGCATGATGGCCCCATGGAAAGCAACTGTAGCCAGACAAGCCCAGACAGACCTCATTCCCTGCTTTCAGCCCTTGCCTCCTCTCACTGACTTTTTGTTCCACAGTCACATGGAGAAGAGCATTTTTGCCCAAGAGAACCATGTAGACAGGCTGGCACAAGCAAGCAGAACCACACTGCATTTTCTCTCCCTTAAGTCTGGCTGTGGGCTTTCTGAGGAGAGGGATTCCTGTAACTGACTATAATTTCCACAGCCTTAAGTGGAGAGGACTATTTTTAAGTTTACCAAAGCTAAAAGCAACCACCTCACCCACAGGAGATGAATGCTTAGAGCTAGACGTGAGGTAGGCCCACATGGTGTGGCCTTCCTGTTACAGAAAGGGAGGGAAGGAGAGCAGGGGTGGGGTGGCACAGGAAAGTACAAAATATTTCCAATAAAACAACCTACAAATACTGTGATTGACCTGAAAATACACTGCTTTCAAAGTCTGCTTTTACTACAATTGAACTGCTACTTAAAAATTACATGCTGACTTTGTTAATGGTAAGTTTCTGTTTAGAAAAGTGCACGATCACTTTTATTTAATTCTATATTTAGATTATTGGATAATGTCTATCAGAAAGCCTTTAAAAGCTAAAAATCCTAGCTAATCATATCATGCACAGGTCATAACAACTGCTCGCAGGCAGATATGAAAACTTTTATCTGTGCATAATTCATTCTATTTTTTCCTGCAAGGGTCAACATCAAATGGGAAAACTGAATAAGAATTTATGCACTTATTTTTTCAATTTCTGTGGGCAATCTCTCTCTCTCTCTCTCTCTCACACACACACACACACACACACACACAAAAAAAAATTGTTGCTCACCTTATCAAAAAGAAAAAGATCATAATTCTTTTCATACTGTTTCCATTGTGTTATCCCATATTTACTGTTATGCTGAGGAAAACTGATATATAATAATAAAGTGTGCCTTTGATTTGTGGGTATTTGGAGACAACTGAAAATAGCCATTTTGTGAAGTAACTATCGTATCAGGCACAATGAATAAATTAAAACTCAGCTATTATGAAATAAAGAGAGCAGAAAGAATACAATAGAAGCATGCTTGAAGAGTGAACCCCTACATTTTTTTCCCCAGAGTGATGGTTCTGGTTACAGGATCACATTATTTTTTATATAACATGAAAAATGAGCAGGCTTGATGGATTACAAGAAGAGTACTAGTGTGTAAAAAAGCTTAAAGTTGATGCTTAAGAGATAGAAGCGAAGGGCACAATACTTACCCATATTTCCTCAAAATACTCCTCTACTTCTACAAATTTCTGGTTAGGAATTTTCATAGACTTTGGAGGATGTCTGAATAATGGATGTAACTATTCTCCTTAAAGTCTTGTTAATTCCTATGGCCCATTCCCTGAGTTCCACAGATGGCATAAATGCTGGTAGAGGTTGACTTTTTATTCTGAGCCTGGCACTTTTTACCTTCTGCAGGTTCAGTTTCTCTGGGAGAAAAAAATGTATATACTTTACTCTATGCCTTATTTTGCCCATGTTTTTGAAGGGGAAGAGAACGTAGATGCTGTCTCAATAATCTTTTATAACAACAAGAGTAGATGTAAGGCTGTAACTGACAAACCTGATAGCTCTGGTTTTTCTGTCATGTTTTCTGATTTCAGGATGGCTACAAAATACTCTGTCTGATCACAGCTGTACAGACAGTGCATTAAGAAATCAACCTACATCTCAGGCAGCTAGAACATAAAGTCTATAAAGCATTACAAATCCAAGTCAATGTATTTAATTACATCTAAAAACTAAATGGAAGCTAATATATTGTATAAAGATAAATAGCTTTGCATTTGTACTTAGCAGCAAACCTGAGACAGCCTTTGCTGTTAATAAGCATCTGACTGTTTTCACTACTTTATCATAATAAATCCCAATACGTGTTTCTGAACACTTCATGACAGTGTTACAGTGACTATGCTTTTCTGACCAAGAGTAGAGGAAGTTGCAACATGAATCACAAACCCATGAGAATGTCTGTTTCTCTAAGAGGTGCTGATAGGAGAAATCAGCCCCTTTGATCCCTGTGATAAATCTTTTCTGGCTCAAATCTGTGCAGGTTCATTTCCAAGTCTCTTACGTCAGTATTCACACCAGAAATACCGGAGCAGTCACCTGATGAAGAAGCAGACAAAACTTTTTATACGACACATTCAACCCATCAAGGTTCATCAACAAACCCCAAAGCAACAACAATCAATCATAAAATGCTGTCAACAATCAGAGTTTAAAAGATCCTCAAATGCATGATTAAACATACCTGAAATAATATGAACCTGAAATAATTCTGACAAAGATTATTCTGTATTCAGATATCACCTTGTCATGATTTGATGCAACTTATTGGCAGTCCTGTCACCATATCAGAGGGTAGTAGGCAGAGAGGAGGGACAGGCAAGAGGAAAAAGAGAGAATGAACAAGAATATTTCACTGCATAAAGCACTAATCTGAAAAAAAGTAAAAACTCTGTTGTCAAAATTCCTTGAGAAAAAAGAAGTTCAAAAAGACCTGTTCTCAATATCAAGAGTTTTTAAGTATGTAGATCAGTTTTTGGGAAAACTTCTGAACTTTCAATGGAGATTTTTAAATCTAAATTATTCTATTAGATATGGACTTTGGGGAAACAAAACACAAAGTAAGTTTGGAGATTCCTGAGCTAGTCCAGTCCTCTTGCTCCATCCCTCACCCACTCTCCAACTTCCCACAGAGACATAAAAGTCTCATTTTCATATAAGTAATAATTTCTTTAAAAGTAATAATTAATTCTTAAATTCTTAATTCTCAAAACTCAAAAATATTATTTTTTGTTGTTGTTTTTGTTGTCCAAATTAAACATTTTTTGACCTTTAGTTTATGAGGTCAAGAACTCAATTTTAAACTTGACCTAGTTTCAACCTTCATTTCTCAACAAACATGGAAGTACACTGACAATTATTAGTGCTAGGAGACATGACTGTTGTTATTTGTAGACAGGCTAAAATAACGAAAAGAGAGGAGAGGAGAAGGGAGGGGAAGGGAGGGGATAAAAACCAGTACTTGAATAGTCAAGCATTTCTTGGGTGACCAAAATTTACCACTGGCTTATCCATGATCACTATAAATGAGATGCATCTGTCACTAAATGATTGAGCTGTATCACAAATGAAAATAACAGCTACAACTGGCATTGCACTATCATTCTTTCCAGGAAAGAGCAAATCGGGTCCAAAAAAAGAGAAAAATACTGTACCTTTGAACTTCTCACAATTAACCCTGCAAAGCCGCACTGTAAACTTTCTCAGGGTTGAATTTCAAAGCTGTTATCAGCTCATTCAAAAGCATGAGATCTGATTTTATCTCACCTAACAAGAAAAAGCATTAGTAATCATATGATCATCAACCCTGTTAAAAACACAGGGCACTTGCCTTTGGATGACCTCTGACTGAATGCCAGAGACTGAAATATTCTCTAAAGAGACAATTTCTTATTTTTTTTTTAATTCTAATTTGAGCTAACATTAACATCTGTGATCAGCTGGTTACATACATAAAAGTAAACAGCTTACTAAATATACAGTATATAATCTTTGTTTCTATTTATTGCTTACAGCACACACCCTAATAAACAAGACTCAAAATTTGTACCCTATAGTCAAGCTGATTTAATGTTTTCAATTAGGTAGTGAAATTGTTCCTTTCAGAATTCACAGAACAGAATTGCTCCTCATGTAACTCATGGGTGATTGAGCATGCAGCCTCAGGGACTTTGAGGACACAGAGAAGAGTAAGGAAACACTATTGGCTTTAGGAAACAGCAGGGGAAAACCTCAGATTTTTCCCAGAGGTTTTTGGGAGGGCTCCTCTAAAAAGGTAACATCCAGCTGAAGTGCTTCTGTACCAATGCACACTGCATGGGAAATAATCAGTGGAAATTGAACACTGTGGTGCAATTGGAAAACTACCATCTTATTGCTATCATGGAAACATGGTGGGATGATTTTCATATCTAGAATACTGTGATTGAAGGCTATAAGATTTTTAGAAGGGATAGGCAAGGTAAGAGAGGTGAGGGAGCTGCAGTCTAAGTTAAGCAGTAGATAGACTGCAGAGAGCTGCTCCTGAGAAATAATTATGAGCAGGTTGGGAGTTTATGGGTTAAAACTAGAGACTGGACCAATAAAGGGCATCTGATGGTTAGGCTCTACTGCAGGCCACCTGATCAATGGGAGCCCAGTGATGAGGTATTACTGCTTCAGCTGCAAGATGTGTCATGATCACAGGCTCTGCTCCTGACGGGGGATTTCAACACCCAGATATTTGCTGGGAAAACAACATGGTGAGTTGCAAGCAATCCAGGAAATTTCTACAGTGCACTGACATCAACATTCTGGTTCAGGTACTGGACAGACCCCCCAGAGGTGATGCATTGCTGGACCTGGTGCTCAAAAACAGATGAGATTGTAAGAAGTTAAGATCAGAGGCAGCCTGGGTGGCAGCAAACATGTCGTAGTTGAGTTTGTGATCTCGAGGAGCATGGGCCTGAAAAGAGTAGAGAAAGGACCCTGACCTTCAGGAGAACTTTGGGCTCTTTAAGTAACTGTTGGATGAGATACCCTGTGAAACTGTCCTTAGAGACAAAGGAACAGAACAGAGCTGGCAACACTTTAAGGATGCCTTCCTGAGAGCACAAGAGCTCTCCGTCTCCCAGAATATGAAATCAGGCAGACAAGGCAGGAAACCAGCACAGCTAAGCAAGGATGTACTAGTCAGGCTGAGAGAAAAAAAGTGCAAAGTATAAGCAATGGAAGCAGGGGTGGGCAGCCTGGGAGGAATACAGGGAAAGCCAAGGTGTAGGTGGAACTGAACTTGGCAAGGGATGTGAAAAGCAGCAACAGCTGGTTTGGTTGCCAAGCCACTTTCCATCATATCTGAAAAACTGGCTGTCAGGCAAAGTCCCCAGTGACTGGAAAAAGGGATACATCACTCCCACATTCAAGAAAGGAAAAAAGGAAGAACTGGGGAACAATAGGCCAGTAAGCCTCACATCTGTGCCTGGAAGATCATGGCACAGATCCTTCTCAAAGATATGTTAAGGCACGTGCAAGATATGGTGATCCTAGACAGACAGCACAGCTTCACCAAGAGTAGATTGTGCCTGACCAAGCTGTGGTGGCCTTGTATAATGAAGTGACAGCATTGGTGGACAAACAAAAGGCAACTGAGGGAGAGGGGATTGTCCCCCTCTATTCTGTGCACATGAAGCCCCATCTGGAGTACTGTGTCCAAACCTCGGAACCCCAGTATAAGAAGGATGTGAAACTGTTAGAGTGGGTCCAGAGAAGGCCACAAAAAATGATCAGAGGGCTGGAACACAAAAGTACTCTTTAGGAGCATGCATTATATGTTTGTCTTTTCCATTTAATGTACGTTCTGAGAGAAAAAAAAATATTTTGCTGGGCATTTAAAATTATTTTTCTGGCCAAAATCAACCATAGGATCAAAAACGCAACTAATTTGAAATGATTTTTTCAAATTATTTTCTTCCCCATTGACCTCAATGGATCGCCTGAGTAATGCAGGAGGACAGAAAGTGGTAAAATATATACAATATATTAGACACACACAGAAACTGCGATCAATTTTTCTTTACATGCCTCTAACAAATGAGCTCTCAGTTGCTTCATTTCCTTTAAGTGACAGCTGTGCAGATGAGTGTTTGCAAATAGTAATAAGGCTAGAATGAAAATGAAGCTGAAGGAAGTATACAGTGCTTATGGTACAAGTGACAAAAAACAGCTTGCATTTTACAAGCCAGAAGCAATTCAACCATCTTCCAAAGGGCCACTTGCATGTGGATAATAGAAATGAGTTATTTGCAGCTCTAAGAAGAAAAATAAGTTAATTGAAAGGAAACAAGACAAGATGTTGAAAGATAAAGGAAGCAATATCTTAGCTAAACCAAAATAGCATATTCTGGTTTACGATCCTTCTATAAAATTTTCTCCACAGTCTTCTTTTCAATGAAAATTAGGTTTGACTTGCTTGTTCTTTCCACATCTAAGCACACTAATCCCTTGCCATGTAGGACATTTTTGAAGGGGAAAAAAAAAAAAAAAAAAAAAAAAAAAGCTTCATAGAATGTCAAACCTTTGTTTCATTCCAGAAAAATTAATTCCATCACATATATCTCCAAAATTCAAAAGGATGCAGATATTTCTGCAAGCAGCAATGCATATGTCGGCATGGCTTATGCCACTTATCAAGCAAAGCTACTTCAACACATGCTTTATTAACCAAAAGGTCCGTCTAAAATTTGTTCATCTTTAGTCTACCTACAAGAAGGAAGTTTAACACAGACCTTGATTTGCACTTCAGTAAAAAGTAAGACAAAATCATGCTTGGTCATAAAATGAAGTGCCTTTTGTTAGCTGTGCTTGGGCAGAGTCTACCTATTTTGCTTTTTTCTTTAGGTACCAGAGTACTGTTTTATAGAACAGTGTGTCTGCAGGCTTTTCAGTCTTGCTGGATAATGGATGGCAATAAAATGGCAAGTGAAAAGAATTTTCAAAGTGTCCATTAGCCTTTCAGTTGTGAGTTACCTAAATATCTGAAGCATTCAAATACTGATAAATTTATCTCTTAAAAACAAACAAACAAACAAAACCACACACACAAAGAACAATTTTTCAATACAATACAAAACAGTTAAATAATTATTTAATTATTAAGGGCAGCCAAGAGAATACAAACTGAAACTCATGCAGCCAAAAAAAGCAAAAACAAAAAAACCCAACCCCTCACCATCTTCCAGATCAAACCAGTTTTCTGAATGCTTCAGTAGCAATTTAACTGGTGACACCGGCAAGCTGGAACAGGAAATGAAACTGCATGTGATGGTAAAAAGCCCAAAATATTAAATAAATATTTCCTAACTATTAACTTGAAGCTGGTTCATCCAAATCAATTTGCAAATGCTCACTTTTGCAGATTTAAGAACCTTTCAAATTAGAAGTAGATGGTAAATGCACCCTAGAAGACTGATTCCCATTTAACATTCTGCAGCTATCCAGACGGAGCGATAAGAAGATTACACATTCAGCTGGAGGTGAGTGCACTGGAAGATGAGGTTTGTAATTGCAGTTTGGTATTAGTCCGATTATTTATTATTGCCCCAAAAACAGGATAAAGAAGAAGGAAAAAAAAAAACAAAACAGTATTACCACAACTATTTAAAATAATTTAGTATGTTTCAGAATAATTTCAAATTAAGAAACTTCTTACTGTGATTCTCAATCTTAAACAGAAAGTCTACAGAGCATTTTTTTCCTTTGTCTTCTTTAAACAAGAAATACAGAATATTTAACACAGTGAATATTATTTTGCCACTGCTTAAAAGTTGTAGGCTTTTTTTACTAACCTGACCATGCCAGGTCTCAGAAATTGTCTGGACTCTTCTTGGCCTGAGACATCTTTAGCCTGCTTAGCTTTGATAACAGATATCTACCAGTCTCAATTTCATTTCAGTTTTGATTTGGTTTACAATGATAATAGGCAGTTATTTCAATATGAACTCCTGAAGAAAATGAAATATTAAAGAATCTACCTGCTGTGCATCAATATTTTTGATGCATAGGAATATAGTTTTTAGAGTTTTTATTTTAAAAGAAAATAAAACATTTTCTGAAGTTCTTCACTATTGAAAGGCTTCCCAATGCTTTTCTACAATTAGCGAACAGAGACAAATAATTTGCTGTAGGCTTTTCTTTGACTATTCCTATGATGATGAAATGGAAGATAGTTCTTCAAGGTAATACATTATCATCATCTACTACAAGAGGAAAAAAAAAACCCTTCATATTGAAATAGGAAAACAGGTCACCGAACTCCAACTAAATTCTTTCACAGCGGAGTATACACAACATGACTTGAGATTAGGCCACAAGTCTCTTCTGATGCAGTTGGCAAAAAAACGCTCCCCATCATGGGTTCCCTTTTGCTTCCTACTTTCTCCTGTTCATGTCACAGTGAATAAGACATAGCAAGAAAATCCTGAGTATGAGAACTGCCCTCTTGGGCAACACATTTAGAAAGAATTAGATTTAGATGCTAAGGTACGCCCTGTTAAATACCTTAGTTTTGCAAACTACCCAAGGTAAGATACAGACAAAAACACATTTCAAAAGACATTCAAGCAGAAGTATACACCTTCATATAAAACATCATTTTTACCCACAGTTTTGACAAAAGCAGAACATAAGGGAAAAAAAAACAAACAAACAAACAAAAAAACTTGAAAATATCAGACCACCTACAAGAAATCCAAACTCACATGGTTTATTTTTATAGAATCATAGAATCACAGCATTGCTCAGGTTGGAAAAGACCTTAAAGATCATCAAGTCCAACCACAACCTAACCATACTACTCTAACAACCCTCCTCTAAATCACGTGCCTGAGCACCACATCCAGACAGTTTTGCAGCAAGACATCATAATGGTGTCACCACCACACTTTCAGCAGCACTGATCTGAAACATGCACTCTGCCATTTGTGGGCCAGGCATCCACATCTAGGAGCATATCTGGCACATTAGATGGTACAAAAGTAGATCAGCACATATACAGCAAGCCCAGCACGTCCCAGGTTTTCAAGATTCTCTTCTCAAAACAAGAAACTTGTGTCTGTGCAGTTTTCTTAATGCTCTAAACAGCAAATAAACGTACAAAACAGTGTGGGTCACTCGTGGCAAATGCATAAGAGTACTGCTTTTAGGCAACTAAATGTTGAATCATAATAGCTCCTGTCCTTAGAATAGTGATACTTAATCTTAACAGATTACTTAAAAAAGCCATACTTTCTGGAGAAAGGCTTTGTAACTCCAAAGCCTCCCAAATCTCATGAGTTCAGTTGTTTTATGTTTTTGCATTATCTGCAGAAATGAAAAAGCCAACTGTTCCCTTGCCTTGCTGGCTACCTGTTTGATGCTGTCCAGGATACAGTTGGACTTTCAGACTATAAGCACCCACTGCTTTCTGATGTTGAATTTCTCATCAACCAACCAAATACTTCAGTTCTACTCTCAATTCATTCTCCATTCAGCTGCCATTTGTGCTTGTGATTGCCCCAACCCATATTCAGGACCTTGCAGTTGGCCTTGTTGAACTTTGTGAAGCTTATGAATAGCTTTGATACTGTCACGGGAGCATGGCACTTTTTAGAAAACAGTGAGTACCAGAGAAAAAATAAATAATAATAATAAAATAATTCATTTGTGAGGTAAGTCACATCACATATCAGAAGGTTTAGGGCATTTACTGATACATTAGTGAAAGAGGAAAGCTAAAACATTGAACAGCATACAGTTTGTTACCAGAGATCTCAAGTTCATGTAGAGCCAAACAGTACTGCCTAGATCAAAGTGATTTTCTTAACAAATCCTTATACTCACAGGGCTTGACAGATTCACTAGAGCACAACATTGTCACCTCAGGTAGGCATGCTATGCTGGGTAAAGAGGTGGCACCAGCTTGCTGAGTTGGCAGCCTGCAAGCAGAGTTGCAGAATTTCACCCATAGTCTATTTGGAGCAGCAGCAACAGACATAAGTCACAGTATCTCTTTTATAGAGCAGGTCTTTTGTAATGCACATCACCTTCACTTTCTGCATATTAATCCACCTTCACACAAATTCTTTAACTGCACGGAAAGGTTGCAGAAGGGGAAAAAAAAAAAAAGACAAAACAAAAAGCTCAGTACAAAAGTACGAAGTCTATTTTAATGAATTCTCAGATGCAAAAACAGCCTGCAAGGTTTGCAAAACCTTGAAGTCCATAAGGTTTAAACCATTGATGAAATCAATTTGCTTAACATATGATTCACTGTTTAGCCAGCATCCTAATTAAACAGTAACTTCTTATTATTCCAGTAAGGAATAAAGCACAGTAGGTGATATAAGGTCATCAGCCTATATTTATATATAACTAAATATGTTCCTTCCTAGCTTTTTAATTATGCTGATTTTTCAGAAGTCAACTGAGAGTGGATTAAAATGGATACAGGTTGAAAAATAAACATTTTTTAAGCACGGTCAACACCCAGTAAGACTTTAGACCAACACCACAGTACTATTTAAATTATTTATTTATTTTTAAAAAGAAGGAAGAAAAAATTACTATCTCCAAGCTTTGTGGTTTTCTCTTCCATCTCTGTGGTTTCGGAAGATCTAAATCAAGGTAAATAGTTTAAATAACTCCAACTTCTTAAAATAAAAATCCTCCTTGCTACAGGTATTCTGGATGATTTCAGAGCCATGGCAGCAACTACGTAATTGCAAAAACAGTACTAGATTATTTCACTGGGTGGAATCACTGGCATCCAGACGGGTCTTGAATATCTCCATAGAAAGAGGCTCCACCACCTCTGGGCAGCCTGTTCCAATCCTCCAATACCCTTACTGTAAAAAAGTTCTGTAAAATTCATACACTTAATGCCTCCTACCTTCACAGGTTGAGTCTGGATTAATCTTAACAAAAAAAAAAAATGCCTTCACGTAGCAGAAAGGATTAGAATACTGAATTAAAAGTGAAATCGATTCAATTCTAAAATTTTATTTGAATAGTTCTACCCAACATACTACATAAAGATTGAAGCAGACATCACTTTGCCCTACCTGGACTTTATCTGTCAAGTTCACATTGCTTGAAGAGCAAAGCAAACCTATAGTTATAAATACTATCCATCCCTAATTTTAGTTACCTCAGAAAACTCTACTGATGGTAGATGATAATGCCATGGGGTTGTATTTTTCCTTAATATTCTTGACAGATACTCAGAAAACTGTTGTCTAAGTCTATGTACAATTGGTAATCTCTAGTTTGATTCCTTTTCACCAGAAGAGTCAAAAATCCTGGCATGAAACATTCCCTTGAATTCTCTCCCCTTAACTACATGTCTCCCAGTTATTCGAATAATTGGTATGAAATAGACTCCATGTTTTAGTAGCATTAGTTGCATCAAGTATCTTTTCTCAGGTATGTTTTGTTGTTGTTGTTTGCTGTAAATACACTGTGCTGCAACTCTGAAGACATGAAGACTATTAGCAGCTGAATCGGCAGCTCCCTGGATGATCTTGGCCACATCTCTTCATTTCTAGGCTTTCTTTTCTGCACCAATTCCTCTTGATTGAAATGAGAACACTACTTGGATGTATAAAAATATACTCAGTACCACTATAAAGTACTCTATCTCTTGTACATCATTGTGTCTGGACCTTCTAGTATAATGACAGAAACAACTAAATTTCTTTTGTTCACTGCTCCAGCTGCCTGAGCAAGTGATGTGACCCCTTCCTCTGATTATTTGAGGTGATTTTTCCTTTCTACTCATCTCTTGTAAGGCCTCATCTGGAGTACTGCATCCAGGCCTGGGGCCCCCAGTACAGAAAGGACATGGAGCTCTTAGAGCGGGTCCAGAGGAGTGCCACTAAAATGATTAGAGGGCTGGAGCACCTCCCCTACAAGGAAAGGTTGAGGGAACTGGGCTTGTTTATAACTGGGAGAAGGTTCCAGGGAGACCTCATTGTGGCCTTCCAGTATGGGAAGGGAGTAGTATGGGAGCATATAAACAGTAGGGAGAATGACTGTTTACGAGGGTGCATAGTGATAGGACAAGGGGGAATGGTTTTAAACTGAGACAGGGGAAGTTTAGATTAGATATTAGGAAGAGATTTTTCATTGGAACAGGTTGCCCAAGGAGGTTGTGGATGCCCCATCTCTGGAGGGATTCAAGGCCAGGCTGGATGTGGCTCTGGGCAGCATGGTCTGGTGGTTGGCGACCCTGCACATAGCAGGGGGGTTGAAACTAGGTGATCATTGTGGTTCTTTTCAAACCAGGCCATTCTATGACTTATGATTATTTCACTGCAGAGGCCAACAGGTAGTCATGCTGGGAATTAAGCATGGCTGCTCTGCGCTCAGCCTCAGTCTTCTCTTCTGAGCTGCTGTCAGACCTTGCTAAGAGTGCCATGAAAAGTAGGCTGAAAAGGAAAATTTACATACAAGCAACAAGTAGACATTGTTTTTCACACATTCTTACTTACAGATCACAGAACAACATTTGACATCGGAATTTACCTAAAATATTTCACATCTATCTGAATACAGCAGAAAAATTTCACTTGGAAATGCATCAAGTAGAAACATCACTGATAAGATAACCCAGTTGCATTACAACTCATGTTTATTTGACCAATACTGTACCAGTTTAAATAGAGAATTCTTCTCATCTCTCTTTATCGTTTCTGTGGGGCTAGAAAACTGAGAAGGTTCCAAACCACTGATATTTATGACTGCAAAGGTTTGCTGTAGGAGAAGCCACCATTGTAACTTTGACAATACACTTGAAAAAAGAATGGCTAGAGATGAAGTACCTCTATTTTATGTTCTGCTTCTTGAATGAATGCCTCATCATTTTCTTTGCCAGAGATGTGAAAACTAAATTCTTTCTCAGACCAAATTCAGAAAAAAATTCATGCTCTGCTGCATTTGAAATAAAACCTAAGGTACAGAAGACTTAAAACAGGAGGGGCCATCTGTAACTTTTCAAATTTTTTGTAAGTTTCTTTGAAATTCATAGAAAACTCCTGAAAAGCAGCAACAGTGCAGCTCACACAAAATAAACGGTAAGACACAGCACAATCATTACACTAAACTAGCAGCTATTGCTCTATTCCACAGTTTTGGCAAAACTGCTTGGACCTCAGAAACAATTTCTGCTGAAATTGAGTTTTCTGTCCCTCATATCTGATATATATAAGTGGAAAAAAAAAAAAAAAAATCACAGCTTTCCCCAAGGCATCTCTGCCTTTCAGAAGGAGTGGGGTATATAGGGATCATCATTCTTGAAATCAATATAGCTTTTTGACAAATTCTTCACTGCATCCAGGATAGTTTACATAGCATTCAAACAGGATATATTCGCAAACACAAGTTGGTTAAAGAATGTAGAATCTAGTAAAAAAATTTTTTTTTATATAAATTATTGCATAAAGCAGGGACAGAATTAGGCATCATAAGCAGTTGCTAGTAAATATACAAAAATAAACTGCAAACACAGCAAATCTTGCTCATATCAGTCAAAAGGCTGTCTCAAAAAGATAAGAATGTATACACTTACGTTTTTAGATGTTATACAACATATCTTATGCATTACATGATTTACTGTTTTCCATGTTTGAAATCATCCTTCTCACCTTTCTCTTGTCTTACCATATTCCCCTCTCCTCCTTTGTTTTTTTCTTATTTTGTTTATTTACATAAAGATAGAAGAAATAGGGAAGGCTAAGACAAAAGCTTGATTCCCACACACTAAAAAGTAGGAATGTAATTTATGCAAGGAGTTTTCTCCTTTTGAAATAGAGTGAAATACTTCATTTTCTTCTCTTTTCTTTGCTCTTTTGCTAAGCATATTGCTGTAATGTGAACATGTGTACATGGAAAGAAATACAGATATGTGAGAGAGAAATGCACACAGATTGTATGTATACAGAAGCATTTTGGACTTGATCTCAAAGGTCTTTTACTACCTAAGTTAATCTATGATACTATGATTTTCATGTGAAAGTGGAATAGACAATTAAAGGCAAAGTAATGACTTAGAAGGGAGAGGAGAAAGAGAAGATTGTTAATATTGATAATATCAATATTAGCTGCTGCTAGAAATGCAGTTTTCACATTAATTGTGAATAACTACTTTTGGTTTTCTTTTCTACATTGCCATTACTCGTGCTGAAGCAATTCCTAAAGGAAGGGAAATAAAACAGCAGACTGGCTGAGGGTAGGAAGTAGGATGCACATACATAAGTACTAATGAAGAACGAGGAACTAATCAGCTAAAACTCAGATTGAATAGGAATCATTCCTGACTACCAAATTAGGACCAAAAAGATTAGGAAACAACCCAGTGGGAAAAATTGCTTGAAATCCTCCTGTACATCTCCTGTTCTCATTCAAATACATCTGGCAATTAAAGGAGAAGAAGGAAAAAATCAGATGGAAGAAATAACACAGCTATCACCAGAATAATATTTTGCAGCATTTCCCAAAATTGCATAAACTTGAAGAATTCCAAAATTTGTCTCCCTAAATCACCCTGACACAAATCACAAGGTTTTTTGGTTTTGTTTTGTTTTGGTTTTTTGTTTTGTTTCTTTTTTTTTTTTTTTTTCCATTCTAGACAGTGGTTTTCAAAAAGCAAAGAATACAATTGAAGAGAAAGGGAAACTGTCTTCTTCATATTGCTGCCAGGAAAGTAAATGTCATACATCGTCAAAGTTCTAACTTGGTGCTGCACTTGATCTCCAGAGATACCTGGCCTTTGCAACATCCATTGACTTTCAGAGTTTCAGAGAGAATCAAAAGCTCTCTCCTGTCACAGGAGATACTGTTTGCGCTTAGAGATGTTAAATGCTAGGCATATCAGATTCTAGAATTCGGTACATCTTTCTTCTTACTGAACCTCAGAATCTTTGATACCAAACAATTAAGTTGAAACAATGTCAGGTCTAAGAAAACTTCACCAAGAGAGAAACATTTGTAAAAGCGCACCACAGAGTGCTCGTGTGTATTTATGCTACAGTCAGAGTGGGATGTTTTCATATCCCTCAAACTTGTTGCAAAAGCATTTATAATCAAGAAATTGTTCGGAATCTTATTAAGAAATGTTCCAAACCATAGCCCAAAAATTAAAATCCAAAAGCATTACACATACATGCTATCTCTTTCTGTTTGATTGCTGCTGTTATCTGCTGCTGAAGTGATCCAAGACTACCAGAAACCTAATGTTACAAGCTCCTGTGCACACATCTGTAATCACATTCTTTAAATAGCAAGCACAAGCAGTAAGATGATTTCTTGCTATGGCATTATATTTGCAGATAAAAATACAAATGTTAATCTTCAGCTACTCAGAGTGCATCATTTAGACATTAAGATAGGAGCAGGTTGATACTGGTTTATAATGGGGTAGCAGATGTTAATAGGAGGGAAAAAAAAAAGGAGACTACTTAAGTACAGATTTTTCTGTGCCTCCTTTCACGGACTTCAACAAGAGGAAATTGCAGGGTTTTTTTTTTGTTTTGTTTTGTTTTTTAAGCTGTGATACCCAAATTTATTACAGTAGCTTTAAGGAATATACACTGTGGAATCCACAAAGTTTACATTTATCTATAGCTTTATTACAAATGCAAAATCATGTCATATTAATCAAAAGAAACGCTAAAAGAATCAGCAGCTCTAAGTTTTCCATGGTCTGTGTGACAAAGGGAAATAAAGGGAAATAAAGCGAGTCTAAACCTGAGCCACAACATTAGATCCACTCAGGTTGTGTGCAGGGAAGAAGGTGGAGAGAAATGACCAAGTGGGTCAACATCCTCATCTTCAAAAAAAACCCAAAAACCTGCAGACTGAAAAAAATTAGAAAAAAGATGTATATGCTGCAAAATTCTCCAAATGATTTGGGTAGACTGAAGCGACTGAACTGTTAAAAACAAAGGTCAGTATAAAATAAGTTTACTCATGATTCCCCTTCCTGTACAATCCCTAATGAACTACATACATAAAACTATTTCAATTGCTTATTAGCAGCTAATAAGAAGTCCTGAAGGGACTTCTTTTTGGTCACAGATAAAGCATTATAAACATAGTGCAGAATAAGTCTTGATTTCTGTTGGTATCCTTCACATAGATGAAAAAAAAAAAAAAAAAAAAAAAAAGAAGTTTTTATGCCCCCAAAAAACTGTTTATACTCTCAGAATTCAGTCTTCAGTAAGTTGAAAGAAAAAGCTATACCCTAAGACCTATTTTGTAGCACTTAAAATTCAGATGCACAGTTTTTGCTGGCTCCGAGGTGACCCTGCCTCTGTGTTCAGGCAGGGGGTATGGTCCTGAGAAACCCTACTCATTAACAGAGAGATTCTGAGTCCTCTCCCAGAAGGAAATATAAGGCAGCTTATATCTTTCATCTTGCACCGTCAGTGTATTCTAAGGGGAATGCATGCAGTTCTCTTAGAGCCAGTGAGAAATACCTTTACTCTCTGCACTGAATCTGAAAGAATATATACACACACACACTATTCCTATGAACTATCACCTCTCTTATCTATTTTATTCGTTGAATGCTGCATTCTTTAACAGCAGCTCAAGCACATTTGAAACAAAATTATGCTTACTTGCTCTACAGCAAAAACAAATGTATTTGTGTTCAAACTGCATTTGCAGCTATTCCAAGGGGAATTAAAGAGCACTTCGTAATGTAAGAGGAACATTAATCTTACCATGCTATTTAAGCATTAATTTGATCTCAGATTGCATATACACCATATCTCCAGGCATGACACACTTCACGAAGAAAAAATAATAATAATCCACAGACAAAAAACTACAGCAAGTTCTATATGATTGGTGCTTTAGAGCATAATTACGTGAAAGACAGAAACAATCACTGTAACTCATGCTCATTGGATCAGTCTCAGAAAAAGGGATGAAGAATGAAAATAGCTGCACTATTTCCTCCTATTATATTAGAAAACTCTCTGAATTTCCCCATGCACTTAATGGGTACACCAATACAGCAGTGACAGCAATCAGAGAAGGTAAACTGGACAGAATGAGTGCTTTTAATGAAAAAGACTGACTCTTACATTCCTGGAAAAATTAGTACTCTTCTACATGGAAATCTGATTGCTTGTTCTTACTTTTTTGTTCTAGCTATCCACTGCCAAGCACACTTATTCCTTATACTGCAGCACAATGCCCCAGGTCACGATAGAGGTTGTACAGGTAGAAGCTGGTTGTCTGATCTCATTGATTGTGTCAATAAAATGCACTTGCATTTTATAATAATGGAGATATAATGGAGATAATGGAGAATGCAGTAGGTGAAACGCACATGTAAAATAATTGCATGAAGACTCTGTTTCTAATCAAAGCAACATCAGCTTGATGGTTGTGTAACCATATTTTTATGCCACACACTGATTACAGGAAAAAGTTCAAAGCCCTTAATCCATCAAAAGCAGCTAGGACACAAGGTTTTGCAGCCTGTTTTACATCTCCTAGTTGTATGAATGTGTGTACAGGTAGATATATGCATATATGTATGCAAAACCCATATTTTATTTTATATTTTATTTTTTAAAGAAGCAAGATTTTTCTGATTAGATACATGGCATTTAACCTCACTCTTCCTGCTTCTACTCTTCCCTATTTCTGCAAGGGAGGATTTTCCCAGTCTACTGGGAAGAAACAAAGTGAAGCAGGAATAGGTGTGGACGTAAAAGGAAGAGGCTGAGCTTCCCTACCATTATTCTGTTATCATAGACAAATATTCATAAAAACACAACTGAGAAGTTAATCAATCATGTATCAGAAAACTGAATTGTTTTTATTAAGCTATACATATAAAATTAGATAGATTTTGTGATGTTCACTATGAAGTCAGAAAGCTAGCTAGCTAGCCTCTAGTTTTGTCTAAAGCAAATACCTGGACATGGAGCAGAAACAGCATATGAACATCATATACAGAAAAAAATTTGATTGCAACTGAACAGAGATCAACTAACTTTTGCTCTGAGATGTTTTGAATTTAATTTTACTCTATGTAACTGTGTTTTATTCTCCTACACAAAAAGAAGAAGAAAAACATACCTGATTTTCCCTGACTTTTGTGAGATTGAATTGCACTGTAAGGACTGAGAAACTCTACTGGAGAAGTGGTCAGATAGTTTTTTCACACAGAAGATGGTGACGCACTGGAACGAATTGCCCAAGGAGGTTGTGGATGTCCTATCCCTGGAGGCATTCAAGGGCAGGCTGGATGTGGCTTTGGGCAGCCTGGTCTGGTGGTTGGCACTGTGGTCCTTTTCAAGCCAGGCCATTCTATGATTCTATGATCTAAGGTACGAGTCTAGTGCAGATTAAAGAGAAAATCCCAAACCACCAGCTGGAACAAAGTTCAACTGTGAGAATTCATAGCAACATTCTCAATCGTTTGAGCCTTCCACAGGCAATTGCTGACAGGCTCATCATATCTCACAGGGCTAACAAAGTATAATAAATTCAATAGTCTATTACTTATTCTATGTATCCTTGATTTGCAGAATTTATTTCCAAACAGACATGCTTGAGCTGTTCATCAGCAACACAAACATTTTGTTCTTTGTTGTGCTATGAGATGAATATTGCATATGCAATCTGAATCCAAATTATTCAGATGAAAAAGATGAAATGTAATACAGGTTTTGCTATGTTAAAAGCTCCAAACAGAATATATGCTACTGAAGCTTGGCACAGGAAAAAAATATACATATGTACTAAAAATTTGCAGCTAATGTCCACAACATCATTAAATATTTGGTGAAGTACCTGATAGCTTGCAAAGTGCATTAATACTTTTTACTACAGCAGATACTAAGACATCTTGAATAAGATACTAAAGAATGCGATGGATACCAGTTTCCTGCTTTCTAAAGCTGACTGGACACTTGAATATTACCTGCATCCTTATCTCCAACACAACAGCAAACTCACTAGTTTGTCACCAGGAAAGCAAACAAAGCAAAGACAGTTATTTAACTTAACGGATTGGATTGAAGCATTTCCAACAACAGAATAAAAAACAAAATTAGACTAGAAATCGTAAGATAATTCCTACTTATGAGGACAAGGATATTCTGGTCTGAATTCCCAGAAGGGAAGAAAACCTAAATTAAATGTGAAACTTCATTCAATTGCAAACCAGCCAGCCAAAAAAAAAAGTTCCATACAGGAACACTTCAGATGCACATCAGGAGCACTAAGATTTTAGTATGCTATCGACCACTGACAGGGGCTTCAAGAACAGCTATCCATTAGGAAGCGCCAATGCTGTGCCAACCTCTGACAGAAGCACATTGCTGTCAGAGTACAGACAGAATAGATATTCTGAGAGAATCATGTCAGAGTTGTTTGTTTAGTTCATCTTAAAGAGCTCTACGTGGCTTTCACGTTGTACAACAAAATACAGAAAAAAGAGGTACAAGGTGCATGCATGCAGGCATGCTGTAGCATTTGGGTGTTCAAGAAACAAAATATTCTTAAGAGATTCAGAGAAGGCAGTTTCCAGTGAGTTTCTGGAAATCTATGCCCACTCAGAAAGATGAAGGTTCCAAATTAAAGCAATCAGTTTCCAAATTTATGATCTTTTTTAAGGAGAGAGAATTTTTTAATTACTTCCAAGAGTGGCTCAAGGAATCTATCCGCAGTATAATTCCCCTATGAGATTTTCCTTTTTTCCCCAGTAATACACATGCATGCTTTTTTCTTACTCTGTGCTCTTACAGACATCCCATTGACTAACAGTAACCTAGAATCACAGAATCAAAGAATGGCCAGGGTTGGAAGGGACCTCAAGGATCATCAAGATCCAACCTGCTGCCACATGCAGGCCCACCAACCTCCCCATCTAATACTAGACCAGGCTGCTCAGGGCCCCATGCAATCTGGCCTCGAACACCTCCAGGGATGGGGCATCCACAACCTCTCTGGGTAGCTGTTCCAGCACCTCACCACTCTCATAGTAAAAAACTTCCCCATGACATCCAACTTAAATCTTCCCTCCATCAACTTAAAACCATTTCCCCTTGTCCTGTTGTTATCTATGATTTCAAAGAGTTGATTCCCCTCCTGTTTGTAGGCTCTCTTTAGGTACTGAATGTCTTTCTAGCAGGCAAGGAAGAAGTGGTTATTCATTGCACAGTATTCATCACTGCACTGCTGAGCCTTCCTTGCTTTCCCAAGGCTCTTTTTCAAATACTAAGTTTAAGGGATCTTCTCTTTGACATTCAAAGGTGCACCACACCACCTTGTCACATGGCCTGACAGCACTGTGTGTAAGCTATTACTCTAAAGTCACTTTCAATTTTCTCTTACTCTAGTTCTATCACATTAATTCGTATTCATGAATTTATTTTGAAGCCAAATGCGTATTCCTTTCCACTTGTACACATACAATTTCATTTGCTCTCTCTGAGACCGCTTAAACAGTAGATCTAAATCCTGTCTGAATTTTACCAGCTGTTCAGCAGTGACCTCAATTTCTGATTTTGTGGCATCAGCAAATTCAATTAGTTTATTTCCCACATTTATGTCATTGATGCTGGCCAGAAATGAAAGAGGTCAAAGCACTGATCTCTGCAGAACTTTCACTGCCATCCACATGCCTGCTCTGTTTTTCTATTGTTTAATTGGATTTCACTCATTTTTATCTGCTATCTCTAATGTCTGAACTTCCCGTGCTTTCAACAGCTTCTTGCCAACTAGAACTGTCTCTTCTTTTCTGAGCTGCCAGGAACCTCATTTTGAGAAAATCAAAATTATTCCTGCCCATATCTGCTCGACTCTAAAACAAGAGGAAAAACCAAACAAAGCAGCACAGATGGAGCAGCATCTTATTACTGAGTCATATGTAAGGTTTGGGTACCAGAAAAAAAAATCTATTCAAAAAAGAGAAGATTGTTGTAACTAGTTACATTCAATGGTGTCTCTTCCGCTTTAAAGGACGACTTCTACCCTCTCTGCTGCAGCTTACAAAATGTTGCCCTGACACTCAGTTGTTGCAGATTAACTCAGTTTGGAAGGGTCCTCTGGAATCCACCAGCCCAGTGCCCCAGCTCAAGGCATGCTTAACTATAATTTGCTGCTTAGAACTTTCTCTAGTCAATTGCTGAGCATATCCAAGGAGTGATGTTTCAAACCCATTTGGGGTAACCTCTCCAGTGTCTTACTGCCCTCATGCTGGAATTTTATATACATTTATATGTATATATAATTTGAAAAATGACCATCGAACAGCCTTAGCCAGTTTTCAATACACCGAACTTGCAAACAGAATACCTGTAGTAGTACTAGAGTACTGGAAAATAATAACTGCCAAGCAACCAACATAGCTGGAAATAAATCAAAAATATAATTTTGATATTATCAACTTGTAATGAAATATTTTTGAGGTATGAAGTATTGCCTATTCGTATTTATGTTGATGTAGTTAAAAAAAAAAACATTTTAGAAGCCACTACAGAAAAGATATCACTCATCCTAGTTCCAATTTGGAAATTAAAAAATAAAAATAATTAACAGCAACAACAAAAATCAACAAAACCTAACTAACACATACTCAGTATTTTCCAGATACCTTTAGATGACCATAGCAGTTGAATAAGAGAAAACAGGAACAAGAACTCACTAGGTTTGACTAAAAAGAGATTGATTTTTGATTTAAACAACCTATTATGCTCTACAGAATGCATGACTTTATAAAACAGCCATTGCCATGAGTCAAGTACTTATTACCTCACCAAACCACAATTTTCCTGCACAATAAAAGTAAATATAGCTATCAGTACATCGGACCAGTCTTTAAATTTTCTGACTCCTGCGCTTACAGTGATCGCTCAGGTTTTATCTCAAGATTGATCACCTGAATTTTCCAAGGATATTTTCTGAAATGCATTGCTAAGTAGATAGGGTTGCAATTAGATAGGGCTTCATTTTTAAAAGCACTGATATGAAATTCTTCAAATTCCTTCCATGTGTAAAACAAGCTGCTTCTTCATGGCTTATGAGCAGTAAGGAGGAATTTTTGCTGAGTTCAGCTAAACAAGGAAGAAAAACATGGCCTTCTGCACACTAAGACCTGGTCACACTGCTCAAAGATTGTCATTTATTCCTAGCTCTAAGCCAAGGCTGATCTCTCCCCAGTGGAAGTAGCTATTTCACAAAGCTTCATAGCTTTCATAGTTCATACTGTTAGTACAGTTGTTAAAACTGCGGTCTTGAGACTATTCCCTCTGTTTTCACAAGGCTTTCCATATGCTTCTCTTTGCAACTAGCTCATTTGGCAGCACACAACATGTTGGCAGTCTGCAATAATATGCAAAAAAAGTAGAAGGTTGAGACAAATAATAAAAATACTTCTAAGCAGACTGTATGGAGGAGGAAAGAGTAATTGTGCAAAGATATCAGAATGCAGGGATATGGGCAATTGCCAAATTGCCAGCAAAAAAATCCTACCCTGTTAACTGTGACAATAGCACCGTCATAACAATAGCTTTGCAGCCTAAAGCAAGCAGCAGCTTAGTTCAGGAATCAAAACAGCCTCTGTACACTTGGGCAGTGCTCCTCCTTAGACAAAATACAAGAGTAAGTGCAGAGGGCAGCATGATGTGGCTATGCATACCAGCTTGAATGTGCATCCCTAGCTGATAGTCCATACAACCATCTCCATCAAAACAGATGACTTTTAGAGTTTGTCTTCGTATTTTTCCTGGTCACCATCTATCAGAAAAAGAGAGCTACATTCCATATACAACTTTCGCAATGTTTTCCAACACCTTTATTCATGGACAATGAAACACCATGGGGTTAACCTGGTAACATTCTATAAACTAGCACAGAAAGACAATGGAATCTAGTCACTTTTCAGAGATGGGATGTTTCTCAGTAGTAAGTGGACAAAGAACATTTTTTCTTCCCGCTAGTATAAGTTCTAAATACGGCAATGAAGGAATTTGATCTAGTTTATAGAATCATGGAATCACAGAATGGCCTGGGTTGAAAAGGATGACAATGATCATCTAGTTTCAACTCCCCCTGGGGTCGCCAACCACCAGACCAGCCTGCCCTTGAATGCCTCCAGGGATGGGGCATCTACCACTTCCTTGGGCAATTCATTCCAGAGCGTCGCCATATTCTGTGTGGAAAAACTTCCTTCTAATATCTAATAAACCTCCCTGTTTCAGTTTAAATCCATTCCCCCTTGTCCTATCACTCTCTAACCTTGTAAACAGCTTTTCCCCCTCCTGTTGATACGCTCCCTTCAAGTATTGGAAGGCCACAATGAGGTCTCCCTAGAACCTTCTCTTCTCCCAGTTCTAAACAAGCCCATTTCCCTCAACCTTTCCTCATAGGAGAGGAGCTCCAGCCCTGATCATCCTTGTGGCCCTCCTCTGGACCCGCTCTAAAAGCTCCTTCCTGTACTGGAGGCCCCAGGCCTGGATGCAGTACTACAGATGGGGGCCTCACGAGAGCTGAGTAGAGAGGGACAATCAGCTTCATCTCCCTGCTGGCCACTCCTCTTCTAATGGAGCCTTCTGGGCTGCATGCACACACTGCTGAGCGCACTGCAAGCGCACACTTACGTGAGCTACCTCAATAGAAATGTCTTTCAGTGTTTCAACTCTCTAAACAACTTTGAATAGAAAACA
This sequence comes from Lagopus leucura, assembly GCF_019238085.1. Lineage (NCBI taxonomy): Eukaryota > Metazoa > Chordata > Aves > Galliformes > Phasianidae > Lagopus > Lagopus leucura. The sequence continues at coordinate 89,161,742 of NW_024962262.1, forward strand.
ATTTCTAAGATGTATTATGCAAATCCAAAACTTTCTTGCTTTACAACTGCAAAGTTCTCTGCATCCCAGAAGGCTTTTTATGTATGCTTTATGAAGAAATTTATGAAGAATTGCATCAAAATTGTAAGATTCAGCAGTAAACACATTTGAATGCTACAATGTAAGGATTACTCCTTCAATGCCACATAGAACGTTGACCAATAATTTAATTAACCCAAGCATTAAGAAATTTAGTTCTGTTCTCTCTGAAGGAACAAATTAATTGTTACAAAAAGACATTTAATAGATGACCCAAGATAGATCTATGAACATTGCCAAGGAGCAGAAGAATGTGGATGAAATTAAGGGAACAACATCTGGTTTAACACAAACGGCAGTTGAAGGGCATGAATAAAACTGTCACAGTTTTCACCTAGACAAGTGGAGAATGCCAATATTTATCACAAAAGCAGTTTTAGAATTGGATCTTCTCCTCTACCATCTATCAAAAGCTGAGCTTCATTCGTTATGTAACTCACAGGAGTTGCAAATGGAAAGAACAAAGGAGAGCTCAGCAGAATCTGGCATGTGTATGAGTCTTACTAAGGCTGGTGAGTAAGCTTCCAAGGCAATCTACCTTAATTACTGCGCACAGGTGCTGAAGTTTTGGTAAACTCTGCACCATCAACATGTGCAAGCACCTAGACAGCAACTTGTCACATGAACAGACAGAGGTACTGAACGAACCATTTCACTGTTAGTAAAATATTTTCTTCTTACTATTAGACTAAATATAATGTACTATTGCAGAACAAAATAATTCCCATAATGTATTACTCTTGCCATCATTAGTTCACACATTTGTGTACTATCAACAGCAGGATGGTCTATATGCTACAGTTTCTCCAAGGACATTTTACAAGAGCTGGTATGAAATACTCTGATACCAAAGCCTATGCTGAAGCCAACTTTGCAAGTAGCTTTACCCATTCTGTTATTACAAATTATTACAAATCATAGTCCTTCATGCATTCAGAACAGAGCTCTTGGATTCTATGATTCTATGCTCAGAAGGGAAATTAATCTCTTTTGACACATTTGATTTTAAGAATTCCTGCTTACGCACAATTGCTGGAATTAAAAAAGTAATGATGATTTAAAAAAAAGCATACCAAAAATGTTTTCAAACTTGCGAAGTATAGATGCATCAACATATTTCAGGTAAATTCTGCACAAAAATGAGAATATGAACTGCACGTAAAGGTTTTGAAGTCACACTATTCAAGTCACAGGGAATTTTCTCAGCAACTTGAACAGGAGGAGGATCAAGCCCAGGAAGCATAATAGGGCACCTAGATGGCCCCAGGGTATTGATTGTGAGCCCTATGTCCTTTTTGAAATAATATGTTCAACCCTCAGGCTAAATCGGCTGGCATAAATGATCTACACTGAATAGAATGCTACCAGCTCAGACCCTCATAGAAAGACGTGCAAAATTTCACATTTCTCTTCCTCCTCAAGTGCTGACTCACATAGTTATGTTGGAATCTCAGCTTCAGTATGAAAATAGTTTTAGCCCTGAGTTATAGACAGCTTGAAAAGTTAAACCCTATGGGTGAAAAAATTAGATGCCATGCCAATTACAAATCTGAGGCTCACCATTTTTTGCAGAAAAGAGCAGTGATGTTCAAACTCTTTAGATAGAAGCCATTTCTAAAACATTTTATTTCATCTACTGATAAAAAATTGTAAAATAGAGATATATAAAACTTTAAACATATGACATTTATAGAAACTCCTTAACACAGACAAGTAAAGTTACTAAAGTTATTTTGATTAATAGGAAGTTACATTATTAATTTCTTTGGAATCACAGTATTTTGCAAATGTTGCAACTGCTGAAGATAACAAAACACACCACTCAAATGTGAGGTTAATTCTGACACACTGAAAGCAAATATAAAATAACTGATTCATTTGAAATCACAGCCTATGGAAAAGCAAATGCTGCTTCTGCAACACTACAAAGACTTTGTGAGAGAAAGAAAAGCTTGAGACAAGCTTACAACCATTAAAATAAAAGGGTCACCATATTAGTTCACATTTCATCTGCAGATCAGTTGTTTCAGACTGTAGCAAAAGTCTGATAACTTTGGAAGGTTTAAAATCCACACTGATCAATAGAAAAAATATCATATAAAAATTACAGTGAGTTTGAAATGGCTCGTGAGAACCTCAGCTTAGGGAAATAAAAGTAAATTCACTTTTCAAAATTTGCTGGTTTATGGAGGAGGACATTTACATAAATAGGTTTGTTCATTCCATAATTCCTCTAAAAATAGGTCATATTTTTTTTCCCTTTCTCACTGCAAGAAAAAAAGTGATCTGAGAAAAATGTATTTCAGACAGAAAAAAAATGAAATAGTGCCATGACAGATGGTATATGATTTATACTTTTAATTTACTCCATGTCATACTTCCCCAAAAAGATGTAGCTGGTCACTACAGAAGAAGGTCTTCTCTTTATTTGCAAATTGGGTCAGGTAAGGAGATGTGTTAAACTTCCTTGAGCACAAGTGACACAGGCAGAAATGAGAGAATGTCAAAGACCCACTCACTTGGACCCTTCAGCATCAATCTAGACTGGGAGAATCTGAGAAGAGGAGGCAAAAAATATAATCCCTTTGTGTTCTTGTATTGCAGTATTTGCACTGCTTAAGAGCCACAACAATTAGCTGGACAGAGAAAAAACAGTGGAAAGACCTCTCCTACAACAGCAAGAAAAGAGGATTTTCTTGCAGATACCTACCATTTCTACGCAGTGAAAACATTGCCTTCTTTAAAAGATCATTAGTTCAGTTTATCTCCTCAGATTTAAACATGTTCTTACTGTTTGGGAATGCTCACTGAAGAAAACTATGTAAACAGAGTTGCCAAAAAAGCTCTGATCAATTCGGATTCATTGCTGTAAAAATGCAGTAATGAAAAGCAAATGAAAAGCAAAGTGAATGTTGCAAGGAAAAAAAAAAACAAAAAAAAACTGTTTCACTCACATGACTAACTGAAATCAGGATCAAAGGGGCTCACTGATTTATTAGTGACACGTAATCAAGTGGGAAGTGGAGAAATATATTTTCAGGGCCGATAACAACAACACAACAGAAACCACAAAACTAGATGCTTACAAATGTTAACACCTACACATTTCTAAGAACCCTTCTGTAACTGTTAGGTCTTCCTGAGGCCATCCTTTTTCCATGCTGAAGAAGCACAGACTTCAATCCCAGTTTGACATCACAGACACAATCACTAGAATACATTTTCCTTGAGTTTCTTTCACAATTCTCCTGAAAAACAGTTTTAGGACATGAACAGCAGCGCATAAAGCCAGAGAAGATACTGTCACGTTGTTTTGCTTTGCCAAGGACTACAGTTTACCATGGGCTAGGGAAACAGCAACAGACAGCAGTTATCGAGAGATAAATTCATTATGCAAGCCATACAGAGAAAGACTAACACAAACAAAGGCTACAGACTTTCCAGTGACTCAGACAGATGGTTAAAACAGCAGCAACAAGATTACAAAACTCCCAGTGCACTACATGATGTTATGATGTGGAATACCAATAATCAAAATCACAAAACCATAACAGGAGTTCTACTACTTACTAACAAACAACCTTTAATAGCACAGGCAAGACCTACCAAACAATCAAAAATAAAGTTGGTTGGCTCAATGGCTCTCCTAGAGCTTTAGGCAATAAGTTACCTCCAACTCTGACCTCTAGTTGCCATCTCAACATATGACTCTTCCAGTGTAATTCTACATTTAAATAACAAAAGGTATCCTGGAGAATGACATTCCCAACATCTGCGGGACGGTGCGAGGAATGTACCCATTTCCCTGGAGGGAGGTGTAGAGTAAGCAAAGAGCAGGACTGGTCTGTAGGTTGCTACAGGAAGGCAACACTACTCTAGCCATTTTTGGCTCCTCTTATCAGATGCTGAGGATAACACAACCGGGTGAGTCTTCTGTGGCTAACAAATACTGGTGGACAAAGAAATAGCAGGGGAAAGAGCTAGCTCTCTCTCTATGAACACTCTTGCAGGGTGGGGCCTGATGCTCTCCAAAAGTGAAAAAGCTCCTGGGTCTCATCAACAAGCAAGATACTTCATCACATTCACAAGATCCCTTTATCCCACCCTTGGCACATTGTGCTCACTCAGAGGCTTCAGTCTTCCCCTGTACCCTGCCTGGACAAGATTACAAACCTCACCCGCTTAAGAAGCAAGCATTAGGCCGTTAATTCTCAGCAGCAGAAGGCTCAGAAATCCCCATGCTTCTGACCTGCCATAACACAGGCCACATACCAAACACTTGTGGTTCAAAGGCAAGCTCTGTAAAGCATGCTTAACATCTTGGTGAAATCCCCAGGTGGGTGGCAGTACATTTTAAATAGTCTCCTCTCCTCTGAATGACCTGGATGGAAAATGCACTGCTGAGTGATTTTTTAAGGCTTTACAGGGATGTAGTTAATTCCTCTTGCTAGGAAAAGCTTTATAGACCAATGATCTTAACCTCTGTCTGAAAATGTAAGAAAAAGCAAGGGTCCAAGTGTCAGAAATCAGCTCAAGCTATTTTAAAGTTTATGCACACAAAGCAAGAATCCACCATAAAGCCAATAGGAAATAAGATTTGATGAATTTTGGAGAACTTGAAAATAATTTCAGCTGTTACGTAAAACAAACCCCCTCCTCAAGCAAAAATACGTAGACACATCAAGTGTTTGAAACAGGTCTGGCATCTGACTATTCGCTGTGCTGATTGATACACCCAGTGGACACTGCCTCTGGCACTCATCTAGCCTAAACTGCATGCATGCCCTTCCACCATGCAGCACTAACAGGGATCACATTAAAATGATGCCAGCATGTCACTTCTTTCCTCAGTACTGTTTCCAGTACAGATATTCAGCACTACAAGACAAATAGGTACTCCAAGATGACAAACATACAAAGCTAAGAATAAAAAATACTGAGTGCTGGGAGTAAGTTTTTAAGAAAAGTAAAATGCCAGGCAAGATGTGTGCATTGCTCTCTAAATGGAGAATAAAAATCTCATTTAAATCCAACAGTCCACTAAAATGAGATGCTGTTCGGCCTTACAAGTGAACCTGTAAAACTCAGCTTCAAAATCTGAAGTGGAAACAACAAGATGCACTTGCAAAACACAATCTGATTTTTAACATCAGTGCTTATTCTCTGTGCTCTTGAAAATATTAGTGATGTTTCTGGACAAACCAAAAGACAAACACAAGTATGTTTTTCACCAATAAACCATCCGTCAATAATTTTGTAGTGATTTATTTTGCTCTATTTCGAAAAACTTGGCATTCTTGCACCACGGTTTTATCCCTGGGCACTCAAGAAAGGAAGCCACTATTTACAGAGGTAGAAAACCATCACAGAAGGGGTGCAAAGGGTAGCTGTTTTACATATCTTAGAAAGCATCCACTGAAGAAAAAAATAAAAGAAAAAAAAGCTAGATTGTCAAAGTCATCAGGCAAGCTTCAAAAATAAAGGAGAGACAGCTGTTGACATAATCCTAAGAAAATGAGCATCATATTAAAATCTCTCTGCCCACTCTTGTCTCAGCTGCTGATTCCCATTCCCACAGATGGCCTGCCTGCTCTGAAAGCTTTCTGTAGGATCCTGTGCCAAAAATTGTGCCTGGAATGTCAGCAAGTGAAAAGAAAAAAAAATGAAACATAATTTGCTTTCAAATTTTTTGCAGATATAAGTGTCAAAGAGCAAAAACCACTCAAAAGCACCACCCAAATAAAGGAGATTCTTACTGCATCTGCTTGTCTGTCAGTAGCACAGCCTATGCTGGAAAACAAGGAAGCAACAGATGAACTTGCCTACCTGTTGTGAAATATAATATTGTAGCACATTTGGGAAAGGAAACTAAATAAAACTCACTTTGCTGTCAAAGGCTGAGCTGCAATGGAAGATGCAGGAGCCGAGTGGGCAGCCAGCGGGGCAAAGAGAATAGAGCTGTTCCCTGAACCCATGGTATCCACCTAAAAGAGGTCAGAGGGACACAAGCCTTCACATGTATGAGGGTGTGATGCATGTCACAGACAGACATGGCTATCCACCCACTGACAGACAAGTATTAGCAAGTCAATTTTACATTCCACATCAGAAAGTGCTGTAATTTTGGTTTTGTTGCTGACACAAGCTCCCCCATGATGATGTACAGTTGCTTCCCACTTAATGTCACTCCAGTGATTAAAGAAAAAAAAAAAAAAAGTACATTTTGGGGTTTTCTTTGCTTTGCTTAGTGTGTTTCTCTCACTTCTGATTCTGTGAGTTTGCTCTATGACTGTGACTTTTCTACAGAAGACAAACAAAGAGGATGAGATTAGGGACACCACAAACATGTGGAAATAGAGAAAGCCACAGCTTTTCCTTCTTTAACTACAGTTGGTTTCACAGAAATGGCTATGCATATCACATAGCACAAATGCTTGCCTCTGGAAGATACTCCCATCAATGGGAATGGTAGGTACAGAGAGGAATTTAGCATCCTGCATGCTTGTGATTTTGCAGACTATTTGCTTGAGCCCAGTCATGCCTGTTACCCATGAAGTTACTTTAAAGGGAGTAATTCTGATATCATCTGTCATAGTATGAGACAACATCAGTGAGACTTAAGTAAAGCTGTCCTAGTGTGAAGTCAGTGAGAGTACAGCTCTCTTTAATAGCTCCTACTTGCAGAGATGTGCTGCTGTGTCTGTTACGCATACTGTCTTCACATAAAGAAATTTCTTAAGATGTTCTTGCAGAAACAATAATTAGAAGCAGCTGAAATCAGTGCTCCTACTGGTGTCAGTGATGGTTTAGGAAGACTTTCAACAAGAATCTTTTCATCCCCTGTGACAACAAAATGCCTTTTCAGAATATTTATAACGGGGTGGTAAAAACAAGATAGCAAACTGTTTCTTGGTAACTGATGAGCAGAAAGAACTATTCTGAAATAAGCCAGAGAGTAAAATCAGCCATAAGACTACAATAAAAAACAAGCACATATTTCTACTGCAAAAGAAGAGAGCCTGTATTCTTGCTGATATTAGTATCTTCTTTCATTGTTATTTATCATTTTTTATGTGGTAGCACTTTAAAACCTCAGGCTTGAACAGGGTTGCCATTAAACAAACAGAATAAAGATATGCTGCTCCCTCCTGTTGAACGCGGCAAGCTTTGTTAAATTATTTAGAAAACATTGCTGAGGAGACAATTCTTCCTGTTGTTTTAGATATGTTTGGGTTGAAAGGCAACTACAATTCATCTGTTAAAAGTGCTCATAAAAGTTAAATGTCTTGATATACTGCATTAAACACATCTACTAGATGACAAGTGTTTATCAAAACCAACAACATATCCTACATCAGAAGTTGTATGTAAATGCAAAGATCCACCCTCTCTGGAAGATGGTCACTCTTTAAACCAACATCCCCAGGTACATTTAACACAAGTGATTGCTTCATGGAACACACTGTTTTTTCTAATACAATATTTTTTATTTTATTTTATTTTGAAAACTGGATACACTTTTGGACATAACATTTCTCCCTCTGAAGCACTATAATTCAGTAATCTCTATCGGCACAAGATCCATTAGAAACTCTAAGTAGTAAATGCTCTTCATTGATTAATCATTAAAATTAAATAACCTTTCAATACTGAGTTCAGTAGTACTGTCCTGCTATGGTTTGGTTAGTTAAGCAGAGGAAGGCTGGCATCCAAAGTGAAGCACACACTCAACATTTTAAGGATTTCCCATTTGGAAGATGTGCTATCTACAAGCTTTGTGTGTAACTGAATCTAAAGCGTCCCTCATTCGGCTAGCATTCCTCTCAACTCCAGTATAAGAGATGGAACAAGGATTATTTGAGATTAACATATTTAGCATCCACACTTGATTAATACCATTTTAACTGAGTCTTGTTAGCAATTTAAGAGCAAGAAAAAACACTTTGAGGACAAAGATCTGCAAAGATGAAATTCTGTCACACTGTTGCACCACCTAATGTTGTAATGTATATCCTTGCTGCCCTTCCTAACCCTTCATAACTTGCACATGGCAGAAAAGCGATTGGTACAAGACTGCATTAAATTCAAATATATGAGTACCATTTTTCAAGTGTCAAAAGCACAGAGCAAGGTGTATGAGGCAAAAAAATCAAACCAGTGGAGGAGAGCCCATAAGTGATGTGGAACATTTACAGGAACTACAGAACGAGAAAGACTTTCTTTGGTCTGTCAAGAAGACATTCCCCACAAACATTTGTTCTATTTCACCACTATCACAACGGTTAGTTGCAGTTATGAACTTTCAAAGTGATATCAGAAAAAGCAATGTAAATAATAAAACTAATTTCTGATTGGATTCTTCTAATAAAGGCTGACAGTCAAAACCTGCATCCATTTTCTTTTAACACAAAGTGATTCGTAGGATAATTCAATTTGGACGTCTCTAGTCCAACCTTCTGCTCAGAGCAAGGTCAGCCAAGGGATCAGACCAGGTTATTGCCCATAGCTACCAGAGATGATGCAAAGGGCAGGTGGAAGGTAGGAAGAAGCAGAGGAAGGAGGAGAGCAAGAGCAGTCAGCAACATACACAGCAGCTAAGGGACAAATCTGAAGCTGATTCACAGCTGGACTGTGGCACAGTATTGCCGTACTCAGTGACCCAGCATAGTGCACTCGGGGGCTCTGAATTTTATTCTTTGCATTCTTCTGCTATGTGAAAAAAGGCTTTTGTTGGCTTTCATTTTTACGTTTATAAGAAAGGCGTGCAATTTCTCAGGAAACATGGGAAAAAAAACTGCATGGGTGTGCTGACTCCTCTTGCACAAGCCACCACATTTGTCAAGTTGCTGGTCTCATATGCACTTGCTATAGGACGTAGGTAGTAATTTTTTTTTCCCCTACAAACCGTGTGAGAAAAATCCTAGAGATGAGTGTCTAACAGGAGATAGATACATCTGCTACAAACAAGAAGAAGGTAGAGAAAACAAGAGAAGCCTCTGTTTCAGCCACCAGGCGTCAAAACAAGGATGCTATTTCTACTTCAGATAAATAAGATCAGCCTCACAGTAAAGCCTTAAGTAATGTTGTGTTTCTGCAAATAAACAGAAGCCATTTAATGAGAAGTCCATCCAGATACAACTGGATAAAACTAGAACTAAAATCTTCTCTAAATATTAAATTGCAAAACAATTAGGGAGTTGGTTCAGTGTGTTTTGTCTAAATATGCAAGCTCAGATTTTGATTTGAAGAGTAGTGGTTGAACAAGGGGGACGTAAGTATAAGAACCCTTAGCCCCTAATCACTTCTCAGATACCCTCTTGGAATACGAGTCATTTTTTCCTTGTACATCCATTCAGTAATCTTTATATCAGTGCTGGATGAGTCAGCCACAACAGCTAGCCATTGGTAAAGCAAAAAGCATGGGCATAGTACCTTCATGGAAACACACTAGGAAAACATATTGCTTTAGTAAGCAATAAGCGGGATTCAAAAACTAATCCCTGCAGTGGCTGAAACATCACATCAAGATTCTTTCCTCCTTAGCATGACAGCAATGGCTACTGGAGAGGGCGAGGGAGGAAAATACTTTGAATAAATAAGACTTTAAACCAATCTTTTTAAAAATAAATAGCAGGCAAATGGGCAGAAATTGCAAAATGGGATGTTATTTCATAGCCCTTTTGAATAGACGAAGACTGAATATAGATGGTTCTCCTTCCTGAGTTTCTTCTGAGGAAGAATTAATGCAAAATGGAAGATAATCAGTTGTTCTAGAAGGCCAACTTGTCAGTGTTAGATGTATAGGAGGGAAAAAAAAAACAACAAATAAGTATATGTGCACATAAAACAGCAAGACAGATTTTCTAAAAGTCAACTAAAGATTTTAGAGATCATCTGTTAACTTAAGCTTGACTGGAGTGAAGAAACAGGGCAGTTTTATAGTAGAAATAGGACATGTATTTTGTAACACAGCTATAAGCAGTTTATAAGCAGTTAGAAGCATCTTTTATGGGGAATAGCTGTGCACACATGCAGTAAAGCTCTTACAGTAAGTATGAAGAGTTGTACAGAACTCTCTGCAGCTCCACCTTCACCTTTCCACTCTAGCTTCTCACACTTATGCTTCCAAGCCAGGCACCATTTAAAATGGCAGATATTCACGCATAAGCTGAAAGCATGCTAGCATGTATGTTACAGGAAACCACTTCCAACACAATGGGGAAAAACCACTTCCATAATTCAGCAAAAACTTTTGCTATATGACAAACTTTTCTGTTGCTTAAGGACTGAAATGAATTTCTTCTATAGCCTTCCAATATCCAGCTTCAGTATATAGGGATCTTAACAGACATGCAATTGCAATAGTAGTACAAATTCTCTGATAAAATGGAGAATCTTTTTTTCTCCTTCCCGTCAGAATGATTTTATCCCACCAACTGTAGCAAAGAGCAACACTAATAAAAGAAAACTGCCTTGGGAAAAGGAAGAATTGCACTTTCCACAGCTGGAAACCTAATTCTGATGTTTTCATATCATGCACATAGCATGTATTTCATGAAGGTCAGAAAGCCAGGTTATTTTGAAAATCTTATCTCCTTTTCCCCTACTGTACAATTAGTGCTGTACTCTGCATGGGACAAACGGTAAAGAAAGGGAATGTTGCTCAGTACAGTACTTGTGCTTACTCCTAAAAGAGATGCTAATCTGCATCCACCGTAATCCAAGATGCTTTTAAGTAAACCCAGCTACTATCTTCCAGAAGTTAACCGCTTGACAGATTGCAAATGGAAGTTCACTTACAAGATTTTCTGTGGTTCCAAACAGTGATTCACCATTAAATACAGCTCCAACAAACCATAACCTCTTCCTTCAGTGATGATTTATTAAGTGATTTTCCCACTATAGCTTAGTCAAGTTTTTTGACCATGACTGCATAGTCAAGATTACCCTAAACTGGAATCTATTTCCTACCACCTTTAGTGTTTTTGATGTTTAACTTGACAGAGTAAGTAAATTACCAAGCAGATTTAAGAAGTGTAAGGGAGGGGAGTCAAGGTATACATAGTCTGATTTTACACACCTACGCACTTAGCACATAAGGAACAACTTACTGCATATACCATCTCCCACTTGTAACTACAAATGAAAGGATGGGGAAAAAAATAAGGTAAAATAAAAGGTTGAATATGCCCCTACATTTATTAGCCTCCTAAAATACTGCTCTGAACACTCTAAAGAGAAAAAGAGGCGGACAGATACCTGCAGACATTGATTCCCTGATGTGCCCCAGGAAACTATTAATGATCTTATTCAGCATCACCTACCGTAAGATGGTTACAGAGCCTTGTAATTTTTTTTACAGGAATTACTGATATTATGCACCTTTTGCCCTTGACGCCCATAAGAAGTAGCACTTGGATTAGGTCTCCTTGTTAACATTCATTTCCAGGGCAAGTGAGAAGCTCTAGATATTAATTCTAAGGGGAAGCTAGGTATTAATTCTAATACTAAAATTAATTTGGAACATGCATTGACTAAATGGGACAACATTAACACTATATTAACAATATACAAATATCTATGTTTTTGTTTACTAAAAATTTTAATGGTTCAGTAACAAATTTCCTTAGATACAGGAGATATACAGTACCAGGCAACTCAGAAGAAACAACCAATAGGGAAGTTGATTTAATTATACTTCACCTTTAAAATGCTCGGAATTACCTGTAAGAATACAGCAATTCATATCTATTTGATGCTATAAAAATCAATTAAACAATTTTTTTAGTGAGAACACAAAGAAATTAGATTTTGATATAGCTAATTTTTCCATTTAGATGTATATAATTTATATAGAGGATAATAAAACAATCACCGACTTAACACCTAAGCGAGAAAAAAAATATGGCTTGTCATCCATATACGCTATCTACAGTATTAATAGCAGGGTTCTAGTTGCTGATTTTGTTATAGAAATAGATTATCAAAAGAAGCTATGTACTCACATATAGAATAGCTAGAATGTAAGTGCATATGTAAAGAAGACTGCATTTACAGATTCAAAAATGTGTTCAGTATTTAAATGTTTATCAGTGTTCAGACCATCTTTCCACAGTTTCTACAGATTTGCTGAAGTTGCAGATGGCTCAATTTCAGATGGCTGTTTTTAGAGGGAATTTGTCAGTAACCCTATTATACAGGTGGTGTCTGCAAAGACTCTTAGTAATTAAGCACCACACATGTGATCTTGCTAACTACACATGGGTCTCAGCAGAGCCAGCCTCTGTAACTCTCAGCAGCTAAATCCAGATTGTCCCTCTGAGCTGCCAGGTGGCCTTGTTCTCTAGCAGCTTCTGAGTCAGTACACTGTGCTAACAACATTTTGTGCTGCTTTAAGTTTTCCTATCCATCTCGGTTCCCGAAATGAGAGGGCCGACTATTCAAGTAGTAATTTATTGCCATGACCAGAGATCTTTATAGGGAATGAAAAGTGTGAAGAGCAAACATAAAGTACATTCAACTGTCCAAAATCCAGTACACAATTAAAATAGCTGAGATTTTCCATTATTTCAATACAATTTACTCAAAAAATAATGAACACTTAAGAGAGACACTTAGAAGCAAACAAAGCTGTGGAGACCACACGTTACAGGTTAAATTCAACAACCAGCTGAGTTCCACATAGACACACAACCACTTCAGCCGATGAGGAAGAGAATCAGAAGGGCAAAAGTTAGAAAACTCATGTGTTGAAATAAAGACAGTTTGTTGGTTTTTTTTAAGCTGGGGAAAATAAAATGAAAGACAAGTGATGCAAAATGGACCTGCTCACCACCTGCTGACTGATGCCCAGCCAGTCCAAAAGCAACAGCAACCATCATGATGTTTATTGTCCAACATGTTGCCATACAGCACAATGTATCCTTTAGGTCAGTTGTTCTAGCTGTGACCTCTCCCAGCTTCTTGTGCCAGCTTCATGTTGGCAGAGCAGCATGAGAAAAGGCTTTGATGCTGAGTAAGCACTACTGACAGTAATTTAAATATTGGTGCTGATTAATGGTGTTTTCATCACAAATCCAATATAGCACCCAAAAAGCTACTATAAAGAAAATTAATTCTATCCCAGCCAAAGAACAGCACACCATCACAGAAAAGCAAACAGAAGCCATCATTCAGGTCACCTGGTAAGAACAGGGCTTTAGCTGGCACAATTTAACACTAGCATAACACACACAACCTACTCAAGAAACAGAATGAGAAACTATGTCTGGAGCATCTCTACAATCATTTGATTTCTTGGGTTCCTCAAAATTCTTCACGTGATGGGACTGTATTCCTGCTCCAATAGTTACCCTTCAAACTCAGTCACATATCTCTTCCACATCAACTTCTCATAGTTCCCTCAGGACTAGTATCAGACAAACATAGAACAGCTTCCTTAAGCTAAATGCAAGCAGCAAAATCTCATACAGCACATCCCAAGCCATCCCAAGCTCCCATCTCCTTAGCCATCCCAAGCAGAACAAGCACTTGATCTTCTGTTAGATATGTCATTGCTCTCACCTTGGATCCAGCACTGCTCTGTCTTGCTCCAGCTCTGGAAGGCATGTCATTGTCTATTGCTTCACTAGTGGACTCTCACAGTTCTCTTCCCAGAAGTTTTCCTTTCCAGCTGCAACACAAAAACTTTTGTGAGCCTTTTCTACTTAAAGAGGGTGGGGCAGTATCTGCTGGCAGTTCTAGGCGCAACTGGTACATCAGATTGCGGTAGTACACATTACTTCGTATTGCACAAGTCTGAACCTGAACACAGAATAGAATTTGTACATATTTGCAATGGTTTATCTGATATAAAAACATAAAACAGTTGATGTCACCTTGAGCAAGACAAGTATGCAGTACTTCATAAGGGAAAAAAAAAAAAAAAAAAAAAAAGAGTGACTAAAGAATCAAGAGATCCCTTGATATTTAGATGGCACAAGTGAAATCAGAAGCTCTTCTTCTAAATCCAAGTCAACATGCACCAGGGATATACGTGTCTCCAAAATACATCTCTGCAATTAACCTGAAAAAAGATCAGGAGTCTGTCGGTCTTGGTTTTTAATTCATTTGCACTAGAAACAAAAGGTAGTTGGGCTCCTTTGTAACATTCCATTAACTCATGATGTTGCTAAAGGCTGAAAGATTTAGGAAGACACAAAAGGGAATGTAAAAAAAAGTAAAAAGCAGAAGTTAAACAGTGAAAGAACATCTTTAGAGGCGTAATAGCTAAAGTCTCTGTAATACTTTGAAAATAGCTAACACCACTTTCTCTATGTCTTTCTTACAACAGAAGACAAACAGCAGCATAATGATGGCATTGTATTAGCATCATTGACAAATATATTAATATTATTGACAAATCTCTCTGCAATGAAGAAAGCACCTATACTTAGATTTTCGGCTGTGTAAGCCCTGAAGAGACACAGATGTCACAAAGCTTTGCTGAATTTTGTAAGGTAATTTTTTCTTTTCTGAAAACATTACTAGTAGATTTATTCTGTAGAGGACAGAAAAGGACAAAGGGAGATGTTCCTGCTTTGGTAGGCTCAAACAAAACAAGAAGCGGGCATTCTTCCTGCTGCATTTTTCACTTGCTCCAATTTTTATTCTCACCTAGAAATGCTTGTGCTTGCACTCCAAGAGGCTGTTTGGAAAGAGAGGTTAGCTTCATACTGCAAGAAGTATGATGCTAAGCACACATGAATCAACAATGCAGGCCCTCTTAATAATTTTGAAGAGAAGGAAGTTGCCTGTAGATTTCCTAAACGTTTGACGTACCTTGCTGAATGTGTTACAACAGAAATGGCCATGTGGAAGATGACCACATTTTTGCAATGATTTTTTTATTATTGTTATTTTATTATTTTTTTTTTTTTTTAATGTCTTGTGCATGCAGGATATAAGATGTAAGTGCTCCAGGAGTAAACCAGGAACTCCATCTATTTAAACTTCTGTACAGTCATGGCTTGCCTATGAACATTATGTTTGGGGAACAATCTCCAGTTAGCTCAAACAGGAGTCAGCAGATGATCAGTCCAGATGAAGCTAAAGGAGGCTAATGAGAAGGGGAAGAAAAGAGCTGAGCAGGCAGAAAGAATTCAGCTATACAGAAGAGAAGGTGGCTAAAGCAGAGTTGCCTGACACACACACATAGTACAACAATCTTCAGTAACAACAGTAACACTGGATGCATTTTTAGGAATTTTACTGAAGTTAAAAGAATGCATCATATGTAAAATGGCACAAAAGTACAGTCAGCTGCATCTTTCAGCATCCCTTTTCTACTAACTTAAAACACAGAATGGGAGGAAAAGGAATCCTCTGCTTTCCTTCACAGAACAGTATCTCTGAATGCAGCTGACATGAAGCAGTCAGCTGTCTGCCTGATTGCTGTCACTCTGAGGATTGATTTGATACAGGTGACACCTGTATGGCTGATAGCTGCAGCTGCAGGTTCAGCCAGACATCCATGACACACACCTCTGCTGGAAGCATTTTAAATACACTGCTGTTTTAAGTCCCACACTGGCTAACAAGGTCACAGATGATAAAGGAGCCAACTTGAGGGCGCTGTGCATATGTGTGGTATGTTATGGTCAGAAAGAGCCACGCTCTCACCAGACATAAAAAACCACAAGCTCATGGACTTTTACAGTCTCTAATTTGAAGAATACAAGTAAGTTTCCGGCCAGGAGCCAGACACTGCAATCCCTGCTGAGAGCTACAGATCCTGGATTTATGGCTGCCTTACATCACCACAACAGCCATTAATGGTTGTGAGTTACCAGCAAATTTGGTCTTGAAGAGTTATTTAATGTACTTACTTCCTAAATCATAGTGAAATGTGGAATAATGGAAATCTTGCAATCCACCTTAGTCTCTACCACGCTATCTCCAACTATTTGGTGTACCTGGGAAAAAGTAACTGCCCATATATAGTAATATAGCTCACAGGGCCAATTTTCACCTTTTTACTACCATTTATGCTTCTTCATAGCAACTGTATCCTGGACAGCCATGTGATTTGCAGTTTTTATATGCAACTGTAAATCAGGCTGCATTTACTACTGGGAATGAGAAAGGCAGAGGAGAAATGAGCACTCAGATATAAAAGAAGCCATCCATTTTAATAATAAAGGCAATTACACCAAATTTTCTAAGAACAACAATCTATAGCACCTTCTGTTCAGGTACTCTATTGACTTACATTTTGCTTAATAGGTATTGCAAATACTTTGCTTAGCAGAGTATGCCCCCAGTGCACTTGATATTTCCACATTCATCTTATTGCCATTTCATTAAAACAGCTGCCTAATCTGCCTCCTGTAATAATGGCTGCACATCACACATGACATGGAAGACCAGCCTCTGAAATGAAAACTAGGTTGTGGGATATCTGTTAGCTTCTACTTATCCTTCCTACACGAAAAGACAACATAAGGTTAACTCAGCATAGATAGAAACTTTTGAGACATCTGATAATTTGTTGGAACTTCCTAATTTTATAGCAATAAATAATAAATGATCTTTAATTGAGCACGTACATGCCTTGAGCAACCTGGACTTTTTAGATATTCGTAGGGTTTTGTTTTCTTTTCTTTTAAGGGTACGTGTCTTGTTATTAACAAAGAGTAAAACAGCACTGAACAAAAGCTGTGTATTTATTCTCAGTACAGCAGAGCTTTGAGGATGGCATAATCTTCCACTCAAATTGCCTCAGTGTTTTTGACATAAAAACATGAATAATTAAACATTCTCTAATATCATGACTTATACAGCCTCTGGATATAGCTCTCAGGATTACTCAGATTGCATGCAGTTCTTACACCTGCTTTAATATCTACTGAAAGAAATGATTCTCCAAGTGATTACACTGGGCATAGGATAAGATGTTAAGACTTCTATCTCCATTAAGACAACATGTGTGAAAAGGAAGCCAAACTGATGTATTTATTTCAATGACATAGGCCACACTTCCACAGACAGTGGTCTGGACTTGCCAAGTCCGTTCCATTCCATGTCCTGTACAATCAACAAAGAATAACAACTGATGATCTTTGCCAGGTTGGACCTGATTTAAACTGATAGCCTGGAGCTGACAGACTTATGCACCCATTAGAGTATTTCACGGTGCAGACAAATGGTTACAAAAGCATGTAAAAGTAAATGAATTTAATTTGATGAAGACACCTTCTTACCCCCTGCTGATGTTGATTCCTTCAACTATGCAGAAAGAAATCTGCTGCCTGCTGATGAAAGATAATATATAAAGCAACAGAAGGAAAAAAAAGAAAAAAAAAAAGAATTCTAATGACACAGACTCTCAACTCGCTGCGTGGGGTTTTATGGTCACAAATCCAATTAGCATTAATCAGCGTATGGTGATGGGCTTTCTAACGTGTTTGGTCTGGCAGACAGAACCTGCCCAAAGCTGAAAATTGGAACTTCGCAGAGCAGAGAAGAAGAAGGAAGCACAGGTGAAGACCTCTCCTATCTACCAAAATACCACAGCGTAATTTGGAAAATACTGAAGAGCTCATTTCCTATGCTGACTTGTCTAAAGCACTGCACACTAATAAGCAGCTGTCACAGAGGTGGGTAGAGCAATAAAATCCCAACAGTCAAGCTGAACTGATGCAGTCCATTACCTATTGAATCGTGCCCACACAGGTCTCTCAACTGAATGATTATAGCAGTACCAATGGTCTGTGCACTGCAGTGTTGTATTACAGCTCTGGTTCATAAATTTTTACAGTGTATAAGTAAAAAATTAGATGCTACTGAAGACATAGGCATTTCTCTTTCACCCATGCAGCAGACACATCCAACGATGGCTGATGAATTTCTAGGAAACTGGCCAAAATCTAATACAATACAGCCACATGGATCTCCTAAAAAGACATCCAGTGAAAGTCTTGCTTTTGAGTATTTGCAGCTGATATTACAATTATGTGGTTATCGCTGAACTACTGTTTATCCTTAGTCTTTATTTTGGAAATAGTTCAATGAATTTATAGGCAGATGAGCCAGAACCAAAATGCACACTTGCTGGCCTGCATTTTCATACAATCGACACAGAAATGAAAATTCCAGCCAGAGCTACTTAACTAGAAAACTACACAACACATATAATTCTGAGCATGCACAAAATCTAAACACTTCCTTTAATGACACAGGATATCTTTTCCTAAAACACGCTTCTGTTCAAATAATATCAATGATTACTTTTGTTAGAGCTGATCAAATAGTATTCCTCAAATACTGACTCTGGTAAATCTGAGAGTGCTTTTAAATGTGAAATATTCACAAACCATCACCATCTGTTTGCAAATCTTCTTGGAAATACGTGAAGAAAATGACAAGCAAGCCATCTTGTCTGTGACTATGCAGAAAGTATTAAGAATTAGTATTTGCTTCTTGAAGCTTAACATTCTAAATCAGTAATCAGCCAGAAGTACATCACACCAAAATACCCAGATTTTTCAAACTGTGCTCCTTACTCTTAAGGCTTGTTTTGAAAAAAATCAAGTATGGTTAAACAACATTGCATGTCTACCACTCTTGCAGTATTTATGCAGCAATATGAGGCCAGCCTGATAAAATGAACTCTAGCACATACTCATATTTGCTCATCACCTCAAATCCTAGATCACATTTCTGGCTGGTATAAGCGGACTTAATCTAACAGTTTTCACTCATTTATCACAGCAAATACTTTGGATATGGCAGGTAAAAATAAAAAAAAATTAAAAAAAAAAAAATTAGATGTGCTCTGATGTGCTCTTAAAACTTTGTTCTTCATTTGTTCCTGTTGAGAAGAACATTTGCCAAATGTTGAGATTCCATTAAAATATTTGAATCAGAGAGATTTAAGCACCTAATTTAATTCACTGGGCTTCTGAAAAAAATTGAAAAAAGGAACTCTTTGATAACTTTTGCTAAGAAAGATCTTAAAGAAAACATAAGTAGTTTTACAGCAGTAGGAAATACTCATATCAACAACTAATTTTCTGTTGTTGTATTTACTTAAATGTAAAATGAGCTGGGCAATGAGAAATCATACTCCTGAAAATTAAACATGCGTCTATTCTTGTATCAATCCTCTTGCTAGGCTGTAATACCCAGACATTTTGCATACAAAAACTGAACTATTATGATCACACACATCTAATTGCCACAAAGCTCAGCAGAAGTAGATAGAGCAGATCTCTCTTCACCTGGATACTCTTGCCTCAATTCATCAAACCAGCTGGATTTGAAAGCTGAAGTCTGCACAGACATCAGAATATGCTGCAAACCACATGCATCAATTAACTCTTGTGAAAAGGTACACTCTGGAATCATAATGTTAGTCAGCTTTGTCAGGTCCAACTCTGGGAAGTCTTTGACTATTTTGGATGAAGTCACTATGCACACCAGTATTCACTCCAAAATAAGTTGCATAGCTCATCACTCATAGACTACACATATTTATTACTAGAGCCTTCCAAGTACATTATCCATATGTCCTTAAGTAATTTCTCTGCCTTTATGGGTTTACACCAATTAAGCATAGAAGTGTTGCTGACATAATTCTGCTTGAAGTGGTATCAGTTGTCAAAATTTGACATTAATCTATTGTTAGCTATGTATGAAAATCATACTGTAATTATTTAGAAACTGTGTCCAAAACTATTACACATTGAAAAACAACAACAAAAACTCCTAAAAGCTGCAGTTTTTACAACTGAGCTTTTTGTTTCTGCTTTTGTAACTTTACATTTAAAAGAGTAAATGGTACACACAGAAAATACAGAAATTGACTCCTATTATGAATTCTCCAGAGAAATTAAACTATTTTTAAACAAAAGTCAGATTTCCTTGCAATATCAAATAGAATATTTAGCTTTTAAATAAAGAAAATAGCGAAATAGAGACATCTGCTCTCTTCAGATGGTTGCATCCATGCTGACATTGCTTTTACAACTGCTTTCAGTCACTCACTGATTTTCTGAGTTGCATCAAATTCCACCTACTCCCCTCTGGTTCCTTTTATAACCTGTTAAGATTGCTGTTATTCAGTTTCTCAACCTACATCAGCTCCTTGAAGTACTCAGGAAATTCCTGCCCTTGCCATGCTCAGTACTCGTTCCAGGGAAAACCTGTTCAAGCTCCAGGGAAACTGATCTGGTAAGACAAAACCTGTGTGTAGGCTAATTAGACGTGGTTTGTCTAAGTACTTGCATTTATTTATATAACAAATGCTTTGCACAACAGACTGCTGTTTCTGTAATTAAGTTGTTTCCCGACTTTTTGATTAGTAAAGGATTAAAGTTGTGAAATGAAAGCAATGCAACAGGTTCCAGCACACTCTTTCTGAAAAAAAGTTGTCCTCACCTCACAGGAAAAAAAAAGCCCATTTTGAAACATGCTGTCAGTTGATTGATAGGACTAAACTGTTTATGTGAGTGTAGAAACAACACTGAACAGCTGTGTTTCCAGAGAGATCCCTACAAGGACTGTTTCAATGCTAATTAACTTTATCAGCAGTGACCTTATTTTCTTCCAGATCACTGATAACAGAGTTGGTAAAGGAGAAAGATGGAGAGTAGATAGTGAGAAGGTGAAGATGCTGATTCACAGCAACTGAGATAACTTTGTAAACTGGGACACAATCAAAGGGTACGGACCGTAAATGTCAGGTTAAATATCTGGGTATTAAGAGAAGGCATTTCAAGAGGCTGCCATTACCTCAGGGAGACTCATGCACACTATACTTCTACAGCAAGTGGAGAAAGATGCTTCCACAAGGGAGGATTCAGAATAATTAAGAAGTTTTCATTCTCCTTCTGACACATCTCCAGTTTCCCATTCATTTTCTTCACTCCTCAGTGGAAGATTAGTGAGCAAAGGTCAAAGGGGCCTGGAAGGCTCAGAGCAATACTAGGTCTGAAGGGCTACATCTGTATCTGCTTGTTCAACTCTACATGGTCGCTGGAAGTCACAAGAGTGGTGGGAATACACTGCAGAAAGTAGGCTTTCACAGAATCACAGGGGTTGGAAGGGATTTCAAAAGATCATCGAGTCCTTCTAGCCACAGAAAACCCTGAATTATCTGTCTCTCATATCCAAAATCTCCTTCTTGCTACATTCTTCTCAGTCTACCTAAACTGACCTGTGCTCTCTGTTACTCATATATGCTAAACAATGACACACAATTGCGTTCTATACTTGATGGTCCTTGTTCAGTACTTCCTATATAGTTTTATATACACAAGCATTCTGAAAGAGTTGGGATTAAACTGGCACCGAGCCTTCAATACAGATAATGAACAGTGGGAGGAGGTTCAGAGAACCATGAAAAGAAACGGATATTAAAAACATGAGATCAGGGTAATGTAATTTATTTTGCTTTTCAAAGATAAAAACAGAGATTAATATGGGAACTTTTGTGTTACAGTGTTACAGTCATCTTCTTTTTTTGTCTAAAAGACAAAAGGATGAACAACGTTCAAGGCTTCAAGTGCAAACCAGATAAATGCAGATGAGAAATAAGGCTCAAATCTCAAGCTGCAAGCACAATCAATCAATCACAACAAATTACTGTTTAAAGCAGCTTCTCTTTCGCTGCAAATCTTTGAATCAATATCAGGTTTTAGAGGTTTTGAGGGTGTTTTGCTCTCTCCTGTTGACTTTTTTTTTTTTTTTTTTTTTTGTTCTACCTTTAAAGATCACCTAATTTAGCCAATATGCTGGGCTCAAAAGCAGGCCACAGGACTTCAGAGACACAGCTGCAAAACTACACACAAAGTCAGACCAGCTAATTTCGGGTCTGAGCTCTGACATTTGCAAACTAACCAATCCACAGGCTGTATATTCCTGCTCATGGTGATCTAAGCCAAGCAAGATCTAAGACCAGGTAATCTACATAAATTTTGGAAGGAAAGTCCCTGACTAAAACAAATAACATTTTCCAATGGTAAAATACATTTCATGCTGTAGGGATACAAACATGCAAAAAAGAAAGCTTGACCAGTTCCAGCATTGACCAGTAGTTCCAGCTTTCCCCAGATGCAGATTATCCCAAAATATAAATTGTCTCTCAACACTGATGGTACAATAACTCTTGATTTATCAGAATTAATTAACAGAAAACCACAGACTGTGGTCAACTAATCAGTGCTGGGCAAGGGCAACAAAACATTCTAAAGCACTTTTGTATCACAGCTTTACCTATATGGCAAAGAAAAAAGAAACCAATACATGCTTAATTACAGTGTATACATGGAAATAATTCCTTCAACTCAGATTCCCTATTTCTGTGTTAACAGATGAAACATCTCCATTACGTTCCGTATGCAATAGTTACCATTTCCAGATATCACCTTCCAGAAGCTGTCCCAGAATTTATGTGACAACGTCTAAGCAAGCTCCATGCACCCACTTCATTCCAGACAATTAAAAATACAAAACAAAACACACACACAGACTCCTTTTAACAGAGCTTTACAGTTTTCAAGCCACACCTTGGAAAACCCAAGGGCCAATAGTTTCAAAAGTTGAATTAACTAACAAAGTATTGATTGAGAAGTATATTTTACCCTATGATCTTACATTGTCAAAAGTCATATCTCTACCATTGTGCGAAAACTAGCACAGTCAGCAGATACCACTTGGAATAGATTATTGCCCTGGGATGTCCAAGGACAGTGGATGTATTGTCTTCTGGGTCAACAGCCTGCATATTTCCTTTCCTACTCTTAAGTCAACAGTAGAAATTAACGATTTATTTCTCTTTCAAAACATTTATTTTCACAGTCAGGGAAAAAAGATTTGTGTGCCAAAGGCCCAACAGCATAGTATAGATATATTTATATGTTCTTGTAATTATATTTATACTGTACCTAAGGGATTCTAACTCAACAAATAAATCTCATTTTCTACACTATGCAAATAAACTTACTACAGTAGAAATAAATCATTTCTCCCACGACAGAATTATTTTCTCCAAAAGCAGATTGCTGGTTTTGATAACAAAAGTTCCTGTCAGACAGCGGTGGTCAAGTCCCACCAAACTGTGCCAAGTTGTAGCTTCCACAAGTTGGAAGCCACAGCTCACTTCCACGGGAAAGACCAGGAAAACAAACAAACAAAGAAAAATTCAATGTGCAGTGGGACTGGTTAGCTGTGTGTAGACTCCTAATTGTACTCCGCTGGGACATGCGCAGGGAATTGCCCACATGCATATTGTGGCTTCAGAGCCCTGCTGTTGGTTCTACTTAGGCTGCTTTTCCTCCATGGCTCAGTGCAAATATAGCCCTGATCCAGAAGGGACAAGATAGCACTGTATCTGTAGATAACAGAGGAGGGGTAGACAAGGCAGTTTACTTCTACCCAGATCGGGGGGCAAACAGGTTTGGGGAATGTTGATTTTCTGCCAAGCAGCATTAATCTTAATCAGCAAGGC
Source organism: Lagopus leucura (assembly GCF_019238085.1). Classification (NCBI taxonomy): domain Eukaryota; kingdom Metazoa; phylum Chordata; class Aves; order Galliformes; family Phasianidae; genus Lagopus; species Lagopus leucura. The sequence continues at coordinate 89,185,308 of NW_024962262.1, forward strand.
AACTCTCAAATTTGAACATATATAAACTGTGAGAAGAATTAACCCTGAGTTTAATTCAGTTTACTTTCTTCAGTGGAACCATTTCAATAGCATCCAAGCATCCTGCATTATTTAATTGCATTTATACTCACTGCAGCCTTGCAAATGGGAAAACACTATTACTGGTTTGATAAGTGGAGATCTGAGGCACAGAGAAACGAAGTGACTTGCTCAAGGTCACGGGGAAGTCTGTTTCAACATAAGAATTAAATCCTGAGTGTTTTGACAGTACAACCCAGAAAGAAAGTCTGCCTATGCCATTCTCCCCTCACTTAGTACCTCACTTAGGGTACTAAGTATTTCCCTTGTAATTGTTTCAGCAATTTCTTGAAGTTTCAAAAGAAGTTAGGCATGTGGGACAAATAAAAAATAAACTAGAAAACAGAACTTGACCTCAGTGATACTCTACATAAGACTCTGGTCCTTTTTTTTTTTTCAAAGGGAAAAAAAAAATCACTTTTCTACTTCACAGAGGCAGTATTTTCTTCTTTTCAAATATATTCTTTCTGATGACAGCAATGCAGCATGAAACAGCATGCCTTACATTCTGTAGAAAATTCTTTTCCTTCTTTTTTTTCCTTTATACATGTTTCATCTTTCCTGTTCTTGATTCTCCTCTTCCTTTCCACTAAGGAAGATAAGTGAAGTTACAGACAACTGTTTCCCAGTTAATTGCTAGAAAAGGCACTTTTACTATTTCCCTAAAGGTGACGCAGCTCAGAATAAAAATACTTTATGTTCAAATAGGTAGGCCTGGCTCTACAGTTACTGAGCGGCACCTTGCTCAGAGCTAGCCCGTCTCCTAAAGGATCTCTGTTAACAGAGTAGTACAGATTCCAGGTAGGATGCTGAGACTCACTTGAGTTATGCTTTTTAGGAAAAGTAATGTGAATAGCAAATAAGGTAATTGAAAAGGTAACCAGACATATGTCTCACAGAAGACAAGCACAAAGAGGTAAGTTAATTTACTGAAAGGTCAGAACAGAGTAAGACTCTTGTTCTCCCAACACAAGCACAAGGGAAGCAGATACAGGGAGAAATGCACAAGCCAACTAAATAATCCCCACAATGATTGCCATAAAGAACTGGCAACTTGTACAAAACACAGTGCAGAGAGGGTAAGGAGGGCAAAAGTGAAGAGGTAGGTGAATGAAGCATCAGTTTGAATTCAGGAGATACAGATTATATTCACATTTGCCAGTGATTGCTACGCTAGTTTCAACAGTGTCCCCCATCCACTCTTCAGCATCCATACTTGTTAAATACAGCACAATTATTATCACAATAATTGCAAAGTAATAAATATGCTGTGGCAGTGGAGCTCCATGCGGTGGAGCACTTGGATTTTTGCCATCAAAAAAGCTAAATATTACTTATCAAGGAATATGTTTAGGCATCTTAAAATTTAATTTTACTTCAATAGCAAAGAAAAAAAAATAATATTTAAAAAATAACCAAACAAAAACACTAATTAGTGTTTCTTCTGGCAAAGTTTCATGCATAATGTCAGCTCACACCAGCACTACAGTCCTCAATGTCAGCTCTTCTGTGACCCTCCTAAGAAGGAAGCTCCTGAACACTGCCCATGGTGAAGCAGATGCAGCTGCAAGACCAGCTTGTGATCCCTGCCTGTGATCCCTGCTTCAGCCCAGGTTAGGAACCAGCTGGCAAGGCTGCAGCCACTACAGAAATTAACTCAACCCACTGGCTTTTGACAAATGGCCTCTTCAGGACTACTGGCAGCTGCTACTGCTTAGCATTTTGAAGCTGCTCTAATCAAGCAGGCAACCAGTCAAAGAACTGGCCTTAGGGTCAGAGAGATACAGCCTATCCTCCAATCTCCCCAGTGATACTCAGGGTACAGTTTTCCTTTGTATCTTACTGGGTAGCACTTATTTTTCTGTAACCGCTTCAAAGATCATTTACTGATCTGATTGATTCAAAATAGCCAACATTCAGATGAGCAAGATTAGGTGAAAGACCTGACCATTTACCTGATTTTTTTTTTTTTTTTTGACAGCTGATGATATTCTATATTATATGATGGACCATCAGATCCATTCTATTTTTAGGAGTTTGCTACATGGTGACAGCCCATCAGAAACAGCTCCAGCCTGTTCTCCTTATTCATTTTTCAGTGCCCAATCTCTTCCAAGGCAATTGTACAGTCCTCCCCAACCAGCTCTTCTGACCTAAGTAGCATCGCTCACACAGACAGCGCCCACAGGTGCTCCATATGGACTAGAGTTGGTGACTTTTTTTGACATTACTCTTCACCATAGGCCATCAATAAACTAGCTGAATCAGAAGCATACTCCAATCAGAATCAGAACCTATTCCACCTTATGAGACTGGTCAGCAGTAAGCAAGGTTGTTTGATTTTCAGATTTCCAAAAGTTTTCCAGTGGAAGTATGGAACCAGAACAGTAGATTAAATCTTTCTTTTAATAGACCTGATTTCTTAGACTCCTTTTATGACTGGCTTAGAAATAGTTCACGGATTGAGGAATTCACATATAATCCTGAAAATTAAGAAATCCTAAAATACACCTCCACAATATTAGTCTTACCAAAAGAGTGGAGCTAATAATCTTTCCAAGCAAATTAGACTTGCAATTATATGGTTCAGTTTCCAAAAAGGAGAATATAAATCTCTGTAGTATATGGGACATCCATATTAGTTCATTTCACACTGCATATTTTCATTAGCTGTCACCATGGAACATGTTCCCTGTCTCCATATGCTCACATTTCCAAACTGCCTGCTGATTTATGCAACTTCGCCAGGTGAGTGATTCAGACCCAAATTTGGTACATCTTTGTTCTGTCGTGGCATCTTGGTAATAATTCATCTCGATTGCTTTTGCAAGCAGTTTCCTCTGGGGCCAAAAGAGATACCCCTGCTGTTGTTGCATAACACTCTGGCATGTGATTTTTTTCTTAAGTCATGCAAAAGCCTGTTTGTGCCTAGGTAAGAATACTACAGTTATTACTGCATTCATCCTTGTGATGACCTTTAAGCTTATCTTGTTGCAGTACACACAGTATTTCTGCTCAGTGAGCCTTCATTTTGAATTAAAAGGTGAAATTTTATGTTAGAGGTTGACCATCTATGTCAGCTTTTGTAAAAAGAAAACATAACATTTACTTTTTGTTTTGGAGCAATGAACTTGGGAAACAGCCATCACACTTGAAATATGAAATTCTGTTTGTTCAAAATGCTGCTTTTGAGCTAGAAAAGAATACAGAAGAATTGAAAGACAATAATAGATGTTTCATGATCTCATTTTTTGTGAATCAAAGTCATCATTACTAGCTTTCATTTTCAAACTGGTAATCCAGAAAAAAAAAAAAAAAAGAAAAAAAAACTGATTACATTTAACTTTAAGCTAATTCTTAGAATAATAACACTGTATTTAACAGAAAACAATAGCAAGGCATAATTACCACATGGGCCAATCAAGGAAGAACAAGCCTAGGAATTAGTCAACAGAATAGGTGACAGGCCACAATAGAAATGACCACGCAGAAAACACCAGTGCTGGTCCATGGTTTAGTCACTGTTAACTACTGCTCTAGGTTTGAAGGCCACTTAACACGGCCTTGTCAAGACTTGGTCACTAAAGCCTTCTAGCTGGAAATTTTGCTGAAATAAATATATTCCCCATTATTACTTCATTTTGACATCACATATTTTTGCAAAGTAAAAGTCTTGCCAGCACTACCTTTCACACCAGATGTGTCTTAGAGAGAGTTGTCTCATTTCATCACTTCAGCTTATGTCTTTGATCCATTCTTGTGTAATCCAGTTTTTTAGCAAGGTAAACAGGACTATACAGCACACAGAATGCAGGATTAGTCACACTGGAAGTCTTAGAAAGCAACACTGCATTAGAAGAGTCTAAAAAAGAACTAGAAAAGCTTTTCCCAAAAACCCACAATAACATATGGATTTTGAAAATTCTCATTTTCAGTAGCACTGATGATACTTGAGTGATAGGAAAGCAGTCTCCAGTACAACAAGCTTATTTCTTTTGAGGTTATCCCTTCATTTCTGGTAGTTGTTCTGCTATATTTAGATGAAAGCTGGTTCAATCTAACCACTAATTCCATATGTAACTACTTCCAGGGCTGTCCTCACACGTACCTTGAATGCTACTGGTCATCTACTACCTGAGAAACCTGAACAACTATAAGTCTTTGGATCCCAATGAGATGAATCCCAGAGTCCCAAAGGAACTGTTTACTGTAGCTGCCAAGCCATATTCAGTGATATTTGAATCGTCAAGGCAGTCAGTTGATGTCCCTGGTAACTGGAAAAAAGGTAATGTCACAAAGCCCTGCTAAAGAAGACCTGGGGGTACTGGTGGATGGCAAACAGGACATGAGCCAGCAATATGTCCTCATAGTCCAGAAAGCCAACCATATCCTGGGCTACATCAAAAGAAGTGTGGTCAGCGGGTTGAGAGAGGTGATACAACCCCTCTATTCTGCACTGGTGAGACCTCACCTGGAGGGTTGAGTCCACGTGCAGACTCATGTCAGTATAGAACAGACATGAACCTGCTGAAGTGTGTCCAGAAAAGGGGCATGAAAATGGTTTAGGGGATTCACATAGCTCCCCTACAAGGAAGGCTGAGAGAGTTGGGGCTGTTCAGTCCAGAGATGAGAAGGCATCAGGGAGACCTGTGGTTTTTCAGTATCTAAAGGGGGCTATAAGAAAGGACATAGACTCTTTAGCAAGGTTCTTTTGTGACAGGACAAGTGGAAAAGAGGGAAGATTTAAGTTGGATATAAGGAAAGAGGGTTTTCTATGATAAAGGTAGTGAAGCACTGGAACCCAGAGAGGTGGTAGATTCCTCATTCCTGGAGACTTTTAAGACAAGGCTGGACAGAGCTCTGAGAAACCTGATCTAGCTGTAGGTGTCCCTGTTCATTGCAGGGGAGTTGGACTAGATGACCTTTAAGGGTCCCTATCAACTCAAATGATTCTCTGATTCTATGACTTTGAAGTTAAGGGGAGAAAATTTACTCTCCCAGGCTCTCACAGCATCCAGCCTCAGCAGTTTGCAACACAGGATACTGGTGGGCAGCACATGCTTTCTGTTACATCACCTCAAGTTTCTGCAATAAAGCAGAGAAGTATTCTTGAGGTACAAAAATCTCTCCAAACTGATAACACTGGTTTGGTATCAGTATCTATATGTACTCCCCTTGCAACCTTCAGTCCTCCAATTGTTATTTAGACAGGCAAAAAGAGGGAGGGAAAAGAAACAAACATCATCATCATCACCACCACCACACACAAAATAAAAAAAAAAAAAAAAAAGAGCAGAAAAAAAACAGCTAAAAAGACACAAGAATCTGTCTGGCACCTTATTAATTCCTCCTCAAAGTAGCCAAACACATGTATCAATAAATCTCAACCATTCTGGAGGATGGTATTTTTCAGCCTTATTATTTCCAATATTTTGCCTGTCATTTCTGAATGGCTTCTCAAAAATAAAAGCTTGTCCTTGAGAAGCCAGAAAAAGTTACTATATTTTCAGTCTGAATCACCTCGTAATATAAGCACTGAAATGCTAGGAATAATGTAAACTCTACAGTAAAATACAATGATATAGTATACCTAGAAATACCTCAGCTTAATAGGTGTTGTGCCATTAACAGTGAATTTTATGGAAGCTAGTAGATGTAAATCTGTCAGGTAGACAAAGATTTACAGTAATATCCACTGCAGTGGACGATTTTTATCACATTTAGGACAGTCAGGCAACTAGTGTGTTTTCTTCGGTTCCTTTAGTCATGAAGGCCCCTTCATTTTATTTAAAGGCTTGTACTTTCACCTTCAGGAATTTAGCACTGATGAACAGAGCTCCCCTATGCCCTGTCCCTTTTCATGGATATAGCCTAGAGCTGAGGTGATTTTGTACATTCATGCCACTCTTTTCCAGAGAAGAGCCATGGTCCCAAGCACTGGACATTGTCACTCATTCAAAAGGTGAGACCCAAATTTATGGCATATGCATTTGCAAAAAAACTATAACAGGATTGACTAGGGCACTCTGCTGATTCAGATTCAACTTGTCGGTCAGAACCACAAGATCCCTTTCCATAGGACTGCTCTCCAACCTCTGTCCCCCAGTCCTTACATACAACCAGAGTTGTCCTGTCCTAGTTGCAGAATCCAGCACTTATTCTTGTTAAATTTAATATGCTTGGTGATTGCCCAGCCCTCCAATTTGTCAAGATCTCCCAGTGTGACCACTCTATCCTCAAAGGAAGTTAAACACCCAAATGTTTATCCTAGTTCAGTTGCTGACAAACTACTTAAGATACCTTCAACTCCTGCACTCAAATAATTGATGGAAATGTTAAAGAGAACTGGTCCTAAAATTAAGCCCTATGGAATCCTACTAGTGACAGGCCACCAGTCTGCTGAAACCTTATTTGCTAATGGGTCAACGGGTTATTGTAAACTGTTCACTCATCAAATTCTGTCTTTGTCTAGTTGTGTGCTGGATGTTTTGCACAGAAGGATAGTGTGAGAAACAATATTGAAAGCTTTGCTGGAATCCAAATGGTCACATCAGCTGCCTTTCCTTGGTTGACTAGATGGGTGGCCTAGTCATAAAAGGAGAGTAAGTCTGTTAAACAGAATGTTTTCCTCATGCACACACATTGGCTGTGACCAATAACTGCATTTTCTTTTAGATGTTTTTCAATTACTCCTAGCATAATCTTCTCCATAATTTTGTTGGGAAGTGAGAATGATAGGCCAGGAATGATCTTCTTGCCTGCCTTTCTTGAAACCTGGAACAACATTTATTAGCTTTCAGTTGACTGGGATACTTTCCAGATACTCAAGACCATTGAAAAATAATTGAGAGATCTTGCCATGACAACAGTCAAGATGGCTCCCAACAGCCCTTTCTCCCATGAGACCCTTGCTGTTTATAAGTTACAAATCTTGGACAGCACCTCACCTCATCAGCTCCCTAAGTACCTGTACCAGTAAGTTATCTCCAAGATGTTCGAAGGAATCTCCTGGATCTTTATGCATCAGCTGTGTGGTACTCTTAGTTAATATCTGGCAAGTAAAAATCACCCTTAGGACAAGGACAGCTGATTAGCGGTATCTCTTAATTCCTTAAAGAACAATTCATTGGTGTCACTATCCTGGCTGGGCAGCCTATCGTAGAATTCCATGAGGACAGATTCTTTATTTGCTTGTCACTTGTTCCTAACCCAGAGGCTTTCAACTGCATCATTGCCAACTGCAAGCTCTGTACAGCTCAGCCCCCCCCCAGACAAGAAAGACGACTGGTAATTATAGGCCTGTCAGTCTCACTTTCGTGGATGGCAAAATTATGGCCAAACATACCCTGGAGTGTCTCAGATCCACCACTGCCAGACAGGTTAGGGATTATTCTGTTCTGCTCTATGCAACCTCACCTCCAGCAGTGTGCGTTTTTGAGCACCACATAGTTTTAGGTCCTTCCTAGAACTAGAGGAGGGCTACAAGGATTCAAAGGAGGGCTACAAAGCTGGGGCAGGGTCTGGAGAGCAAGGAGTTTGAGGGGTGGCTGAGGTCCCCTGGTTGGTTCAGCACAGAGCAGAGGAGCTGAGCCTCTGGCATGAGCCTACCTCATGGCGGCAGCAGCCCCTCATGAGGGAAGCAGAGGGGCAGCGCTGTGTGACAGCGACAGGGCCTGAGGGAACAGCATGGAGCTGTGCCAGGGGAGGGGCAGCTGGGGGATAGGAAACAGTTCTTCACCAGAGGGTGACAGGGCCCTGGAAGAGGCTCCCCAGTGCTGGGAAACCACCCTCAGCAGTATATCAGCTTCATGTCCTCCAGTCAACCAGCCAGTCAGGGAGTCACTACTCCCAAGCCAACCACAGGGTCTTTTAAATAATCACAATTTGCCAGTGACACACACACACACACAAGAACTTAGCTGCTATAATAATACTTGTCCACTCATTGCCACACCCCAGTCAGCACAAGGCACATCGCAACCAAGCAGAGTGGCAAAGCAATGGTTCCAGCACTCAAGGATTCTGTATAGATGCATCGGCCTGTCAGAACTCCAGCATGTCAGCACAGCATCCCCCATCACAGGGAATGGCAGTAGCAGGACTTTCAGACGCCTCTACTAACCACCAGCACGCACTCCACCACTACCCACCACTTTCCAGCCAGTCAGCTGTCCTTTATCTAGGGAGGAGAGGCCCCACCCAATATTCTGACCAAGACCATCTCAAAGCAGTTGCAATCACTATCTCACCAATCAGAAGGCAACTACCAAGGCATGTGTCACCGGTCCCTGAACATTCTGGAACCAATGTTCACTGCTGCCTAGTGGGGCTACTCAGTTACCCATGGTGTCTGAGCAGTGCGGGGTGAGGCATGACGTGAAACTTTCCCGTGAAGCCACCTGCACACACCAGGCCTCTCACACCTCCCCTGGCCTCACTGGATGGGACAGCAGCAATGACACTGTTCCCAAATGCAGGACAGGCAGTACAAGGCACTGTGTGAAACTGCACAAAGCCCCAGACTGCTGCTCTTCAGAGCATTGCTACTGTGCAGCTTCAGTCTTAAGGCCAGATTCTGCACATGAGATGGTTGGTAGCAGACAGAAATACCTGGAGTAAAGAGTCTGCAAACCCCGACAAGACTTTCGTGTTGCTCCTGGCTCAGTGTAAAGAAAACCATTGGTAAACCCTAGTAAACTAGGGCTATTCAGCCTGGAGAAGAGAAGGCTCCAAGGACACTTTACAGCCACCTTGTCCAGTACCTGAAGGGGGTCTAGAGAAAAGCTGAGATGGGACTTTTTATAAAAGGCAGGTAACAACAGGATGAGGGAAAATGGCTATAAGCCGGAAGAGGGTAGATTTAGACTAAATACTATGAAGAAATTATTTACTGTGAGAGTGGTGAAACACTGGAACAGGTTGCCTAGCGAGGCTGTGAATGCCCCTTCCCTGGAAGCATTCAAGGCCAGGCTGGATGGGGCTTTGAGCAGCCTGTTCTAGTGGGAGATGTTTCTGCCTATAGTAGGGGAGTTGGAACTAGGTGATCTTAAAGGTCCCTAGCAACACGAACCATTCTGTGATTCTACATCCACATAAAAACAGTGTATTGGAAGGAACAGTGGCATATGGGAAGATGGGAAATTACAGCGCTCAGGTCTAGAGCCGCAATTGCTCCTTCTTTCTGCACGCTTCACTCAGTCACACATGTACTGTGATGAAAAAAAAAATGCTATTGAAAGATTTAATTTCTTCTGTTATGGTTTACCTTTTACACAAATACCCAAATAAACACATCCAAATTTCTGCCTTATCAAACATAACAAGAAGCATTTTTGCTGGGATGAAAGAAGTTTCACAGGAGTGAAACTACAATAACAAAGCATATCATACTTTTAATTATACTTCACCATTTCTCCTGACTGTCATCAGTGCTACAACAGCACAATTATGTGACACACCATAGGCTACCTAACTATTCAATGCTTGCAGAGCATATTCTGAAAGGGGAGACCTCCGGCAATCACTGCTAAATACAGTCTAACTGTGCTAATAATGGAGGTGAAATATCTTCATACTGCAACACTCCAAATGCAGGAAATCTTTTGCCAACAAACTCCTCAAAAGCTGAGCAATTACAAGTTAAATCTACTTCCAATCAAGAACTGCAAAAGCACCTGATATCCAAAAGGAAGCCTGCCATTTGCTTCCTGCAGAGAACCCCCTATCTTCTTCAATTCTAATTAATCTTTCAAGCTGCTTCATTTCCAGCTGGAAAGCAGCAGCAACAAAATACCTACATCTTGCAGGCTAAGAGCTGGAACAGCATTTCCCTGAACCAGTCAGTGTCACTGTTATCCCTATAGCCTCTGAGTTTTGGCGGAAAAGCCCCATACATATCCCCTAGCAGTGCATCCTAAATAATGCTTAGGGAAACATGCAGTACACTCAGTTGTATCCTATGGTAATGAAACTAATAACAATGCAGTCTCTATAGTATCTACTAGATAAATTCAAATACATAGAAACAGTAGCCTATAAATTAAATTAAAAGGCTTCAAAGCTTTATTTTTCACCACATGCATTCTAGTGTACATTCTGTTTACAGGCTTATCCGTACTAAAATTTCACCATTTAAAATTCTGTTTTGACCTTGGTCTGTCAGGTGTCTCCTATCACCTTCACAGCATATTTTAATGGTATTGAGTTATGATTTTTACAGTTTACTAGATCAGAAGAGTTCCTTACAATCTCTAGTCTTACCTTCTGCACAAGATGGCTGAAATCAAAGGCAGAGAATGGTGACAGCTCTGCTGTATCCCTAGACAGATAGCTCCAGTAGTTAATTACACGCAGAATTAAAAGTCCATTCTTTATTTTGATTTTTCTAACTGTCCTAATTGCATTCCCAGAATCCTATAACACCTTTGTCATCCAAGAGGCCTCTGGAGAAAAGCAGCCTTTTTTCATAGCCTCACCAATCATGTTTCCTCTTTCTTCCCTGAAAATAGTTTTAGGAAAATGTTTAGGAATTAATTTCCCCATCTTTCTTGTTTTATGAGTACTTCATTTGAAGCATCAAGTATGCTAGAAGATAATTAGATGGCATTTCCTAAAGATTTCTTAAAGTAGTGGCATTGATTACAGAAGGAAGAAGTTTTTGACCAGTCCTAACATTTCAGAAACAAAAACAGTCAGAATAATTCACTCAAAAACAATAAGAAAAAAAGGATACGCATAAACAATCACATAAACATGGATATTCCATAAATGTTCTTCATAATGTATGCTTCCTCCTCCGCATTTTTCCTGGGATGTAATTTCGGCCATTTTTTTGTTAGGAAAAAGAGCAGAAAATATGAGTAAGTCTAGTCATAACTAAAACATTTTTCTTAAAACATTTTGAGATAAATTTTGCTCCGGAATAAGCAAAGATAGTATATCAGCTGTAAAGGAGACTACTTCCAAGGGCTTAAAAAAAAAAAAACAAAAAAAAAACCTCACTTCTGAAGATAGATTTACAGTAATGCTCTCCACATAGTGCCAGAAACCCACACTGAGCTTTGCTTTTCAAAACAGCACCACTTAAATCTGCAGATCCATCCACGGGTAAAGTGCAGATCCAAGATGAAGCCACATGGGATGAACTAGAAACCAGGTCAGCATTTTCTGAGCTATAAATACATATGTATTTTTACTAGCACAAGTAATTAAAAGTATCTGTGCTAGTATTCCCTCTTATTAAACTTACCTGCATTTTTTATATTGACAGTCTTGTTTTTCTGGCATCCACAGAGTCTAAAACACTGAAAAGTTCAGCCAGACAGACATTCCAATGCAGGAAGTATCAAATTTAAAGGTACACAAATTTAGGCCAAATCATAAGCATTCTGATAATAATGGATGGTTTATCCCCAGAAAGGACATGCTTTCACAGCTAAAACATTCAAGGAGGCAAGCTTTGCATTTGAAACTCGTACAACCCTACTAGAGTGTGAGCACTACCACCTCATCACAGCAGAGGAACTGGCTGTACCCTTTCTAGCTCTGAATGACTGTATGAATGTTTGTACAAGGACAGTTTGTTAATCACTAGAACCATAAAGCTTAATAAACGGCCCATGCCAAAATTATATGCAGGAACTGCACATCACGTGAAGACGCTGGACTTATCCACTGCTACATGTTATTTAAGGAAAAGGGATATTGAAAATGGATATTGAAACCTTTTATCACTCATCACTTCTCGATAATTAATTCCTTCTCTGAGTCTATGAATATTTCTAATGTTTAGGGGAGACTCTCCAAAAGAAATATGGTTTTCACATTCTTGAAAATTAATATATAAATTAATTTATACACTGTCAATAAATTAACACTACAGGTTGTGTTCATGATTCATCTCCACACTTAAAATATCTGTGATATTTTATATGACCCTGACTGGATCACCACAGAACAAATAGGAGTGGAGCTCCTTCAACTTGGTGTATGTGTATTTGCAGAAATTGTTCATGTAGGTATTAACGTCAAGTAACAATTTCCTGAACTGCAGTGTAGTTGAATTGCTTTCTTTATTGGTCTGAAAAACTCCAAAGGATGTGGGGGAAGAAGGAGGGGGTAAAAAACAACTGTAAGGAGAAGAGGAAAAAAAAAAAAAAAAGAAAAAAAAAGGAAACAAACAGAACAATAACAAAAGAAAAGAACAACAAAGCACCATGATCCTTTCTATTCCTTTGTATTAACTGTTCATAGAAGGAAAGGTTGTTGCCCTGTTAAGGCTGAACTTTGCAAGTAAATTCTCTTATGGAATTTTTGTCTGCGATTATATCCCCTGGAGCATAAATTATAGAATAAATACAGGGGAGCTGCTGGGATTTAGCATCATTTGTTGCAATGACTGGGTGGCTCACTCCATTGGAAAACTACAGGAACATGTAGCTCTGTATATTGCCCTTTAGGAATTGCAATTTCACAGTTTGATTCCCAGCACTGCCTTGCGGGGCTGCTACCATAATGAGTTTCTGGATCTTCACACACCATGTGAAAGATTCTCTTTGCTGAAGTTTCCCAATAGGGCATGCAAAAAGCAGTAGCAGAAAAGGTAGTTGAGGCAAAGCATTTCTACACCAAGAGGACATGACAGAATGCTCCAAACACTTCACCAAAGGACTTGTTTTTTTCTTTGCTGCACTGTCATTGTCTTTTTCACTTCTTCATGGTTTTTTCAGAGCACCAACAGTTGCTTTTAAACAGCAGAAGTTCAGGGATCACAGGAGGAATGTTGTATTTCTGCACGGGTCATGAGCACTAAGTGCAAACTGTGGTTTTAGGCACTGGCATGAACAACTAAGTTGAAAGAGTCAGGAATAAGTGAACCAAGAAAACATAAATGAGGAAAAAAGTGATTTTGTGAACATAAGCTTTACAATAACTTGGTTATCAAACCATTCACATTTCTTTTCACAGTACTCCAAACATGATTTTTATAAGTGCCCTTTGATCAGAGGAAGAAACATCACACTTGCTACAACCTCTTTCATTAACTGCTTGTCTTATACATTTTAAGTTTTTAGACAGTAAAGTGACATCTTAATAAAACAGGACTGTAAACCCCAGTCACCTTTCCTAATGGTTGCTAAAATACCAGTTTCAAGAGCATTTGTCCAGGACAACTATATTTTTTATGTAGACAGCAGTGTGTTTACCTTCAAAGCTTTTACTCTCCAGGAAAAAAATCTATATATAAAAAAGATAAAGAAACCTATGCATGAATTTAAGGAAGATGATGAGCAGCCATTTCATTCTTATACTCTGGGAGCTGTTGTAAGTTGTTGTTTTGAAAGCACTTTCATTATTTGGAAAAATAAATCCCATTTTTGGACTTGTCTACAAATGACAGCTGAAGAGCATAAGCAATTCATTCAGTAAGATTAAAATACGAAGGTGGATTCACAAAAGAGTGACTGCAGTTAAAATGTGCAAAACTGCCCATAAAAGATTCCTCCCACACAGGAAAGGTAGAATAAATCCAGTAGGGATTACTATGAACTGTTTAACTGTGCTGATAAAAGTTAAATGGGTAGGAGAGAAGAGCAACCATACTCCTCAGAGAAACAACTATACCAGCAGAAAAACATATATATGTATATATATATATACAGATTAAGGCTCCAAACCAAACACTACTCTCAGGGAACATTTTTAGAAATGCAATTAAAAAAAAAAAAATCCTCAAATCTCCAGCACCTTAGTGCCTCTTGTTCTGAGGAACTCCAGAATGGTCATGAGACTCCAGGTGCAGTCTCACCAATGCCAAACAGAAGAAAGGATCACTGCTCTTAGCCTGTTGCCCACACTCCTGCTAGTGCAGCCCCAGGACAACGTTGGCTTTTTTTTTTTTTTTTTTTTCCCCTCCAGAAAGTCTCTCTTGCTAAGCTGCATGAGGCTCCTGCTTCCCCATTCCAGCCTCTGAAAGGTAGCCCAGCACATCTAACCACCCCCCAGTTTAGGACTGCAGATCAATTTCCTGAGTGTACTGTACTTCATCATCCTGTTTGTTAATAGAGAGATTAACAGTATTGGCATCAGTTTTGATAATTTGGGGAGATCACTCATACCCTGCAAAATTTCCGCTTCATGTTACTGATCATCACCATTCAAGCCTGATAATATAGCCAAATTTTATCCACTGCTCTAAACATTTGTACAATCCATATCCTACCAACAAAGCTGTAATGGTCCTGTCTGCTCCAATTACATGAGATGGTTTGCCACATTTGAGCCAGATGTGATATTCCCTTGATATCTCTGCACTGGCTGTTTCCATTCACCTTCTCATTCTTCATGTGTCTGGAAATGTCTTCCAAGTGGATTTGCTCCACAATCTTGCCAAGGCCAAAGGCAAGGCTGACCAGCACGTAACTCACCATAACCGTATAATTCTTGCTCTTTCACAACCGGCATGAAATTTGCTTTTCTCTAGCAAACAGGAACCTCCACTGCTCACTGTGACTTTTCCAAGATAGTAAATAGCATTCCTCAGCAACCTTGGGAGCGTCTTAATTAGTGCCCTTGTGTGCATCTAACTTTCTTCAATAGGTATTACTGTTAGGATGGGAAATGGCACCTCCAGAAGAAAAGGGCTTTGCAGTATGAACTTATTTTCCACTGGCAATTCTAGAAAACAACTAGGCTTTCCTGGAAATCAAGGTACAGCAGTATTTTTTTAAATTGCTCCTCAATTTGGTCAAATCAATACAGCAGGGCAGATAGATGGAGATAATGCAGAAGAATGGATTAAATTCCTCACTTAGCGAGCAGTGCAATAACATTTTTTTCTCCCTATATTTGTCATGAAGAAAATCCAGAGGACTTGAAACAAACACTGCCATTTTAGAAACATTGGTATCTCAAAATAAAGGTATGAAGAACTCCCAAAGGAATATATTAGGATCTTGTTCAAAATCTTCATCTCCATTTCACTGCTTTTTCAAAGGATGATCTCTTTCACACTCTAACTTCCAAGCACAGCAGACTTGGGATTAGAAACAGCAGGAACAGCACTGGGGAGAAAGGTGAAGAAAAAAATTATGAAAATAGAGCTTGCTCCTGCTGTGGCCAGGTAATATTCTGCCCATTTCACCAACTGTATCACATACAGAGTATTCTGTATGGACTTAAGACATTTTTAGTCTCCGATTTCAAATCACACAGCACAGAATGGTTTGTGTTGGAAGGTACCTTTAAGATCACCTAATTCCAACCCCCCTGCTGTAGGCAGGGACACCTCCCTCTAAACCAGCCTTCTCAAAGCCCCATCCAGCCTGGCCTTGAATGCTTTCAGGGAGGGGGCATTCACAACCTCACTGAACAACCTGTTCCAGTGTCTCACCACCCTCACAGTAAACAATTTCTTCCTAGTATTTAGTCTAAATTTACCCTCTTCCAGTTTATAGCCATTTTCCCTCATTCTGTCGCTACCTGCCCTTATAAAAAGCCCCATCTCAGCTTTCCCATAGGAGTACCTGTGTCAGCCTTCAGGTACTGGAAGGCCGCTATAAGGTCTGCTGAGAGCCTTCTCTTCTCTAGGCTGAAGAGCCCCAGCTCTTTCAGCCTGTTCTCACAGGGCAGGGAATGTGCTCCAGCCCTCTGATCATCTTCGTGGCCCTCCTCTGGGCCTTATCCAACAATTTCATTTCCTTCTTATGTTGAGGGCCCCAGAACTGGACATGGTACTCCAGGTGGGGTCTCACAAGGGCAGAAGGACAGGATCACCTCCCTCCACCTTCTGGTCACATTTCCCTTGATGCAGCCCAGGATATGGTTGGCCTTCTGGGCTGCAAGTGCACAATGCTGGCTCATGTTGAATCTTTCATCAATCGATATTCCCAAATTCTTCTCTTTAGGGCTGCTCTTAAGCTATTCTCTACAAAGCCTGTATCTGTGCTTGGGTTTGTCCTGACCCAGATGCAGGACCTTGCACTTGCCCATGCTGAACTTCTTGAGGTTGGCATGGACCCACATCTCAAGCCTGTCCAGTCCTTCTGAATAGCATCCCTTCCCTCTCTCCGCTGTATCACTCAGCTTAGTGTCATCTGCAAACTTGCTAAGGGTGTATTCAATCCCACTGTCCATGTTGCTACAATGATGTTAAATAACACTGGTCCCAATGCCAACTCCTGAGGAACGCCAGTCCTTACTGGTCTCCACTTGGTCGTTGAGCCATTGACCACAACTTTCTGTCCTATAAGGGCCCACCCTCACTTTAAGAAATGCAATATAATTAATTGTCTGAAGTTATATTTGAAGAGGCATCATCCCTTTAAGGATAAAAGTGCTGTCCAAAGGAGAGACTAGAAGAAAAACAGAATGTTAAAAGCCTAATTACAGCTTTGTGTATTGTGCAGTGAACAAAGCAGCTGAAGACATGCTGGTCCACCAGCTTTACAGGATTGCATATCTTATTCTTCATTAATGTCACTCTGAACTGCCTCAGCATCTCTAAAATTTGCAACTTAAATTGCAGCATGCTGCTTGTACTAGTTTTGCCAACTACACTGGGAAGATTCCTGATTCTCTTTATTCACAAAGTTGGGGATGGAAGTTTTGGTGAGGATAACATATGAAGAGGTCAAAAGAGAAAAACTCCAGGCAGACAGACACCTGCAGCATATCCCTTGCACTGTAAGGAAATGTCATTTTCCAAACAAGTCTGGACACTGGCATTGAGAGTATGATATCCAGCCTGCCTAACACTTGACATCACTTAATTCATACTCCATAGTCTACAGTTATTTAGGTTTTCAAATCTGATCTGGATTTTACTACTCCAAAATCATTAAAGCACCTCATGAAATATTCAGAAGATCACTAAGCCATCAGTCTACTGTAGGAGTCAAAACTGCGTTTACTTTCTTTTCTTTAATCTCCTGGACCTTAATTGCCATATTGACAGTAAAGAAACACTTGTTTACCTTCCAAAGTCTCAGGAGTGCCTGCCAAATTAATCCTTTTAAGCAGTGTTTCTTTGGCTCCAGAAACAACTAAGCAGCATGCAAAGCAGGAGATAGTCCCTTAAGAGGCAGTAAACAAATGCACTGCTTCAGAATTAACCTTGACTATTACAACTTGTCAAAGGTTCATTCTTCTCCATTTCATATAGTCTAGAGGTTCTAAAAGGTGGGGGTGGTTTCTTAGAGTACAACCAGGAAGTTTTGAAAATTGTATTCAAAAGCTTTGTTACCTAGATAGGTGCAGTGGTCAAAATGCACAGGGGAGTATGGAGGAGAGGTATTACCTAAAGAGTGAGCTCACAGAAACTGAAAGCACCAAAAGGAGAAAAAATGTTTAGAAACTGGCTCCTGGAAAACATGAAAACAAGCTGCACATAGCAAAGCTGAGCAATGTGTAAAGACTATGAAAGAGTGCATAGCACTATTAGTCTGTGACAGTACGTCCTACAGTCAGTACTGTGCATTTTAGGACATAATTATTTTTCCTCCTGCAAACTGACATGCCACCCCTTCTGTTGATAAATTTGACCAAGCTGGAATTTGCTATATGAATTGACTCTTGCTTGATAACAGAAACAAAACAAATGAAAAAAAATATTACTTTTTTTTTTTTTTTTTTTTTTTATTCTTAGATAATGCTTATACTTCATTTGCAAAAGAAATGGAAACTCCAGAAGAAACAGCAACAAGCAATTCTCAAGATAAGACCAGGAGCACACATATAGGCTTCTGCTAAAATCAGCACCTAACTGAAGCATTCTGAATGATTTGCCACTGTTCTCCTCACATGTCCTTTACTTGCCATGTCCCTTGGGGAAGAGCCTTTCTTACTATGTCTGTAGCGGCATGTAAACCTAAAATGGTTCTGCCAGAACTGAAGGAGCTGGCCAATGGAAGACTGTTTAAACCAAGAGGGCAGCTCCACTCTTAAATGTACTTCAGCACACAGAATGTAACACAGTTTCTTTATAGCTGAAGGATCTCAGCAGAGGCTTTATATGCTCCCCTGTTGCCACCTCTAAATTTCATTGTTGTTCTCTCAAGAATTATTTCAGCTTGGGAAATTTAAGAGCATGTTTGCAATGATGAGGCTATAACCAAGGCAAAAGGATAGCAAATTTAAGAGGAAATAGGGCAGAAAGGAGTCTCACGATGCTAGCTAAGTTCTGAGTAAAATCAGTGGGAATATAAGGGTGCCAAATCTTATACAAGATGTCACAAAACCTTACATGGTTGTAGCCAACACAATGGAATCACTGCTCATTTTTAGAAGTACTGCTGCTCTTAATGTAGTTGGTCTTACAGTAATCATAGCATTGTTCTAGATCCAGCAGTCACAAGTGTGGCAGGATTGATATCAGGACTGAAAAAAGGCATGTTTTTGAAGTGCCCTGCTTTGTTTAAACAGGTATGCTCAGTCATGGAATGTGCTATTGAAGAGCTGAAAAAACCTTCCCCCACATTCTTAACTCTCTCAAAATACACAAAAAATGCACTGAACATAAAGATAGAGTCTCTCATCTTCTTCTCATGATGAAAATGGAAGCTGCATCTCTCTTTCATTCTGAGGTTTGCTACACATTGTACAGAACTTCGCTAAAACTATACTGGTTAGTGTAGAGTGTCGTAGAACAACTTCTTAAAATTAGGTTTTTCATTTTTCATATTTGTCATGCCACTCCTTGAGATTATTAACAGAAAAATGAGCTGTTTTGGAAAAATAATTTGGGATGGCATTTCATTTTCACATCTACTCCTTAGCTGTTCATTGGTAACGCTTATATGAAAGAGTATGACATTCCTGCCCCGCTATTCAAGATTAATCTTTACTTACATTGACAAACAGTAGAATTGACTGTGCTACTTCTACTTTGGATGGGCTAATGTTTACAAGGAGAGTGTCCAACTGCATCCACATAAAAAAAAAAAAATCAGCAGTAGCCAAAAGCCCATATCCACTGTGGCTTCAAGTATTGTTAATAGCAAGTAGGTTGAACATGAGGCAGTAGCGAAGGGAAAAAAAATCCTCATTGAGGACAGGCAGAGCACAATTTCTCACTATGGAATGTAACTTTTCCTTCTTTATGGACTTCTGCACCTTCAAAGAACACACAGCCATTTGCACTCTAACTCAGAAAGCAATTGGCTAAGAATCCACTCTGTGGATACTGAATGGTACTCCAGAAACCCTATAAGTTAAGCCTTCCTTTTTTTTTTTTCCTAGCAATTATATGCAATGTTCAAGAAAAAAACAAAACAAAACAAAAAGGCTTATCATTCTCTGTAGAGGAGGTGGTTGCTTTTGCAAGAGAAACCATGCATCTCCCATACATATTAATGCATCAGCGTGCCAGTGCATATTCACTTCATATTCTTGGTAGCCTTCCTGCCTTGATATCTATCCTTCAGTCAGAAAACAAAAAGAAAAAATGAATAGAAAGTAGACATGCAGTTGCAGAGATCTTCAATGAAGACTGCTCCTCAGTATTTCTTAAGCCCCAGGTACAACCATTTCTGAATGTAATTCCTTCTATAAGAACCCGTTTTGCATAATGCACTGTGATAATTATGCATTGAGATAGATGCATAAATAAGCACTGTGCAAAATAGCTTTACATAAGCACAGAGAAGTTCACAAATCCAAATGCAAGGTACAAATGGGAAATAAGATCAGTTTGGCATGACTGACAATGGAAAGTCTATCAGTAAGCGAGATGTGCATAGAAGCTAAAGCCATCAGTCAGAACTACAGACTGTTCTGCAAACGCACTCCTCAAATAACCTATGCTCATTCAAAATGTTTATGTTTAATGCACAGGACAAATGGTGCAGCACATAATGACATGGAAGTTATGGCTAAGCTCCCTAACATAAACCAGAAATATTCCCTCTTTTCAGTGCCACCAACCTCTTAAGGAAATAAGGCTGTTCTCCCCTCCATCTCTCAGCAGAGGAGTCGTTTTCCTGAAAAGATCAAGATCAGTGTCGTATTTGGTTGTTTCTATCTGCCACAAAGAGAAGAACACAATCCTGAAGATACCATCAACGCTGCTATGCAGCAATGGAGCTAGAGTTTAAAGTGCAGATGATACAAGAGGACCAGTTCCAGTTTTACCAACAATTCTCATTGGCTGGTAGAAAAACTTTAAGGTCTATCCATCAGGGCAACCTGAATGCAAGTTTGATAAAATTTATAACACTCCCACCATAAAACACTTTCTGACAGCAATTCCCATGCACCTGCAGCATTTCTGTCATTCTTACAGGAAACCCTCAACTTGGGAGTCAGTAGGGGCAAGAAAGTTCAACTTTTCTTTATTTGCTTGAACCCTGCATCTGGTGGTGCTGAGGAAGACAAGCTTCCCACCATCACTGTGGCAGAGACTGGTGAGGCAAGCAGCTCTTAATGTTCTGTGAGTTTCAGAGCAGAAAATAGGAAGTAACTAATCTTACAGAAAGAAGATCGTGTTTTGTGTCACTTACTGAAGACTTTCAAAACATCGTAATCCAAAGCAGAACCAAAACCACTCAGAAACCAAACCAAAATCCAACTCATCAGTAATGTAGCAACTAGAAAATAGTTAGGGCTAAGGCTCAATCTGAAGGAGAAACAGCCACGTCATGTCAGCTAGAAAAAGATCCTATGATGCCCTCTGTAAAAAGCAGTGGATAGACTGAACATCCCAGCAGCAAAAAAGGTTTGTAGTAGTAGTGCAACTGTTCAGTTTTCTGTAGAGAGGTTTTGTTTGCCTGGATGCTACACTATAAGCACTTAACTAGTTACTCTGTAAGCACTTTGGACTAAAGGCCTCAGGCATGAAAGGAACTTGTCCAATCCAATTATTATATGTACAGTCTGTTACTTTGCCCCACCACATTGCCATATTACCAGCTATTTCCTCATATATTTGTGCTTCTAGCTGTGCTTCCAGAAGACAAATCCCTTGCAAGACTAGTCCTGTATTTAGTTTCATCAAAGAAGCCATCTGCTTGATGCAGCTCAACAGTTACATTCACTTTCAGTGACCAGGCATCCTTTCTCTCTGCCTTCCTGTGATTACATCTTAGCAAAAGCAAAACAAATAATCTCAAACAAGCTCCACAACTACAATCCTCAAAATGCCTTTCACCACTTATGATCCACTGAATGTGCTGCTCTTGCCCTCTCCTTTTCAGAAAGGAAAACAACCATTTATGAGCACCTAGCTAGACATACTGTCTCCCAGAAAACCAAATCTCTCATAGCAGACAGCTCTCCTTTGGGAAAGCTTGTTGCTAAATATTAGTTCAAACAGCAGTGCTATATTAGGTTCAAAAATACCACCCTTTCCTGAGATTCAACACCTATTCAGATTTCAGTGACACTCTAAAGTCAAGCCATCATACCAGCACTGAAATATTGTTCTTTTCTGTGTCTCTTAGCTATAAACATCATTTTAGTTACCTTTGTCAAAATATATTATTAAACCTTACCGCAAAGTGATTGAAAGGTTAACAATATATTATTATTATTTTAGAAGAGTTAAGAAAAACTCTTAAGTATTAGCTCATTAACAAAGTTTATACTGGGGGTTGAATCTCCTGAGAAGATTGATACAAGTATATGCAAGTGGACAGTGGTATATCTCTGCTAGTTCCAATGATCATCAGTTTTTCCATTTGTACTGATTATCTCTGTAAGAGCTGACTCCTTATATCTCAACTAAACATTTTAAGTTACAGGAAGCAAACCCACCAAGTACATTAAGTTGCCACTGCTAGAACAAAATACTAATATAGTGCCAAAAAAGTCATTCTTACAGCAGAACTGTGGTAGAAAAGGGCATGTTCAGTTTTCTTCTTCTGTGCCAGTTACTTTTTAACCTATCTGACATCAAATAGGAATGTCTTAAACTTTTCCAAGAGGAACAATGTCTGTGCCAGCGTCCTGAGGAGTGCCATAAAGAAGAGAACAGGAAATGTCTACAGTATATGACATGTGTTTGTTTTCTTCATGCTCCAAAGCTACATCTCTTTTATTTTTGTCACCAACAGAGACAAGAAGACTTATCTATGCTGTTGTGCTGAGCCATTTCCAGAACTAGAAAGGAGGGCACATGGCAGACCAGAAATTTCCCATTTCCCCCCCAAATGAAACATTAATATGAGAGACGAGGTGCCATGCAAAATTACAATTCCACAACTGATTTCCTAACACATCACATCAGAATTTACAAACTTGAAGTTTTTTTGAACTCTTCTGAAATCAGCAGGTTAAGAGACCAGATAGCAGGGCACTTTTAGAGTAGCATATCTTAATTCACTGATATTGACCGAAACAATTTAAAAACTTCATTAAGCCATGGGCACACAGCTAATTCTGCAAATTTGAGACAACTAATTTAGAACACTTACAGATGTCTGGCAAATCATAAGGTCAGATTAGCTTGTCTGTCACAACCTGATGATCTTTAGAAAGGCAGATGCATACCATGCAATGACTTTGCTTTGAATCTACTAGCTAGAAACCATTCCTTCCATACAAATTATTTAATGTAAAGTAAAATATACTTTTATTCCTCTGTTCATACAGTACACTAGAGAATTTTAACTAGTCCCCTAACAGAAACAGCCCCATCAGGAAAGGGGGAGAGGAAAAGGGAAGACTTAAAAAAAAAAAAAAAAAAAAATCCCTTTTATTTTTAAAAGCATGATGGCAGTGGTACGAGTATTCCTAACAATGAATTTTTCTGCAAAACAGAATGAAAAACAAAAACAAAGCTATAAACACTAAAACAGACTGTATAGCATTAATGGTTTCCTCTGTCCTTTTAAAGATTTACTGTCTTTGAAGATATTGCCTCTCAACAGTCTGCCACAGTAATATTGTATAATGCTGAGGAGCCAGCCAAGGCTCAGAGTAGAAATAAATATGAGAGTAAAGTTCTTGAAACAGAGTTGACAAACCAAAACTCCCTTGACTTTACAGTTAATTCCTCCACCAGGATCCTTATTTCTCTTTCTGGGAATCATGTGACATTAGAACATATTGTGGAATCTGTTGATCTGTTGGTCTGTATGTAATACTTCCTGTTTTATTCATTATGCCATTGATAACCTTGCTGGTCCAAATGTACCCAGATATATCCATATACCCATGTTTACATCTTGCTAAATAATCACAAACTCATGGATTCATAGAATATCTTGGGTTGTAAGTGACAGGCTGTAATATC
The DNA here is from genome assembly GCF_019238085.1 of Lagopus leucura. Taxonomy (NCBI): domain Eukaryota; kingdom Metazoa; phylum Chordata; class Aves; order Galliformes; family Phasianidae; genus Lagopus; species Lagopus leucura. The sequence continues at coordinate 89,208,613 of NW_024962262.1, forward strand.
AAAATGAAACCACTTCCTTCTGAAAACATTTCATGAACGTGGCCACACTGGAACAAGAGGATCAACAAACAGTACAGCATCTTCCACTTAAAAAGAAAGTAATAAAAGAAGTGGTATGCGTATTCCCCATTTCATAACACAAACTGAATCTCCAGGAGGAATGAACTGTTCTATTGGTGATTTTACATCCAGCTCTTTTCCTGCTAGGAGATTCAAATCATCTCACTGGTAATTGGAAGATGAAGCAAAGAAGAATACATGTCAGTTAAGGCTGAAATGCTCAGCCAGCCTATATCCCACATTAGACTTCCAGTTGAGATATTTTTCCCCCATGTTTCTCCTACATATGAGCCTGAAAAGAAGTTGGATGGATAAAGTCAGAAAGCAAAATCACCCTCTTAACTGAATCAAAATATTAACTGCTTCCCAGTATCTCTTCTCCTTCCCCATCCTATATTGCTGCACATAGCATACCAGTAAAGAACTGATTTTGTGAACAAAGATATCTCTTCAATCTTTTCTTAAGTCTACTACAGACTTTGGTCCTGACATAACATGGGGTATACCTAGGAGAGTTTGTTTGTTGTGTCCTCCAGTTCCTCAGAGAAATAAAAAAATATATGTAAAAAACAAAAGGAAGAGTTAAAAAATGTATATGTTACATACGATATGAAAGAATCTTAAAGCTGAATCAATTAATACTTGTATTAATCGATTTTTTTTTCTTTTTCTTTTTTAATAAATCACCGTGGAGATCTTTGGAATGAAAATTATATAAGAAAAACTCCATACAACTGGCCTTTTAAACAGATTAAAGTGAACAGCACCTGAATAGCGTCCACTGGAAAGAAAAAAAAAAAAAAAAAGTACAGCACAGATATGGGAGAAAGCATTAATATGATGGCTCATCAGGGAGCTATGGAAAGTGAGAAACAAATATTGAAGTAGCTAGCACAGCTGGCTCAAGAGTTTTCTCTCCTTTCGCCCCTGTGGTCTTAGGGTTCATCAGTACATTTCTAAGGATGTCTCCTCTTCGGGGAAGTCAACAGTACAGTAACAGGCCCTCTTACACCCTCTTCAGCTTATAACATATAACTGCAACTAAAGGTTAGAACGTAATTAACATAAAGAGGATTTGGTGAGCCTGTGCTAGTTCATAGACAAGGGTAGGTAACGTACCTGGGCTTCGAAAGACCAGCATTCATGAACAGCGTAAGTGGGAGGGTGAAAGCGCGCTCTGAAAATGAGCTGCATGTCTTACAAATTCAAGGAAGGGGAACTTCACATGCCTAACCATGACAACTCCAGGCTCTGGTTGCAGGGAGCACCTGAGCCTGTTGCTGCCAGTAAAAGGCAGCAGGGATTCCACCTGTGTGGGGTGTGAGCAGGTGGATGATCTGCTCAGTATGGTGGCAGAGCTCCAGGAGGAAGTGGAGAGATTAAGGAGTATCAGGGATTGTGAGCAGGAGATAGAATGGTGAAGTAACTCTGTGAGAAATACACCAGGGTGATACCCCCTGAACAGTGGTGGACCCTCTTCCCTGTCATAGTGGAGCAGAGGGAGCCAATTTGAGAGAAAAGGAGAAATTGAAACAGGTCCCAACTCAGTGACACAGGCAACTCCCATCCCAACCTACCTTGGTTCCCTAGGTGCCTCTACATAATAGGCTTGATGCCCTGGAACCCAAGAGAAAGGTAAGTGAGGATGCAATGGGAGGTCCACCTCAGAGGCTGTCTAGTGTGAAGTCATCAACCTCATGCCTCAAAACTACATCTTCCAAGAGGGACAGGAGAGCGATTGTCGTAGGTATCTCCCTTCCAAAAGGAATGGAGGGCCCTATATGTCAGCCCAACCCTGCCTGTGGGGAGGTCTGCTGCCTCCTTGGGGCCCAGGTCAGGAATATTTCCAAAAAACTCCCTAGTCTGATCCACCCTTCTGATTATTACCCTTTCTTAATAGTTCAGGCCAGCAGTGATGAAGTCACTGATAGAATCCTGAGGATTATCAATAATGACTTCAGGGGACTGAGGTGGTTAGCTGATGGAGCAGGCATACAGGCAGCATTTTCCTCTATTCTTTCAATGGCAGGGAAAGACACTGAGAAGAGTAGGAAAGCCCATCTTATAAACATGTGGCTGAGAGGCTGGTGCAAATACATGAATTTGGGGTTCTTTGATAATGGGGCAGTTTACCCAGCACCTGGCCTGTGGTCTGCAAATGGACCTCACCTGTCTCAAAGGGAAAATGGATCCTTTCCCAGGAGCTGGCAGGGCTTGTGGAGAGGGCTTTAAACTAGATATGAAGGGGGACTGGAATAAAAGCAGGCCGGGTAGAGATGAGCCTGGGTGAACGATAACAGGATTAGGGGTGAGGCAAGGGGCTTAGCTGAAGTGCATCTACACCAATGCATGCATGGGCAGCACAATGCAGCATGGGCAACAAACAGGAGGAGCTGGAAGCCACTGTGCCACTATATAATAGCTGCTATCATTCTAGCTTTCCTTTAGAGCAATCAGTTCATGTAACCATGTCCTGCAGTACATTTCGTTATTATTACTGCCATTCAAGGCAGTGCAGCATTGCAAAATTTCTTTGACTGTAATTAAACAGATCATTTCCTTTTATTTAATATTGAAAAGCAATAAGATGTTATTAGAAGGTGGAAGCTTTAATGCCAGTTTATTAGTAGCAGTGACTTGGTGCCTGCTGATAGTTACCGTAAAGTTCAAAAGGTTAACAAGAGTTGGCTGGGATCAAGTAGTTGCCAGGTGTTTTCCTTGTGGTTGATGGAGTAAAGCCAATTGAAATTATCAGTTTGAAAACTAGCCACTAGCAACTCTTCGTTTCAGCATGGAAACATCATTTCATGGGAAAAAAAAAATATCAGTTTTCCTCTTTCTGAAATAACTCTCACATAATTTGTAATAATTAGAACCAACAGCAGACAGCTTTCTTTCAGACTAAGACAGCTTCCTCACAAAAACAAACAAACAAACAAACAAACAAAAAAAAAAACACACAAGAAAAGTGCAATGCTTTGCATTAAAATAATAACAATCTTGTCAGAAGAATAAAGTCATATATCTTTCAGAATTTAGTGAGCAATATTTAAGGTGTAGAACAGGTGTTAATTCCCCTCCCCCCCACTCCCCAGAGGACTTTTAATTACCTAATTTGTATCTGTAAAAGGTTATAATAATATAAAAATATGCTTAAATATGAGTCAGACAGAATGGATAGTTAAAGAAATGCACACTGTTGATTTGGACAGAACATACATGTATTTGGTCCAAAATAAAGCAGATGGCAAACCAAACAGGAAAGCATCCACTTCATCTTGCAAATCCTGTGGTTCTCTGATTACTGTTATTTATTTGGGGGTACATCAATATATCTGTAAAATTAGACAGACAAAAAAGATGACATTCATGTTGCACAAATTCATTGCCAGAAGATAAAAAGACAAAAATTGCCAGATGTGTTAGAAAACACATCAGTCAAACCCAGAAGATACTGCCTGAGTTGCTAGGTTATTCCCTTGCAATTTGTCCTGCGTAGGGCTGTATCCTAACCAGAGCTTACTGAACCATGAATTTAGTCTTTTAGGGCAGCCCTTTGAACATCTATGTTAACCTGTTAGATAGGTATGTGAGCATGCACATAGCTATATACACACACCACATACTCATTTTTATCAGTTTTTAGCCTCAATGACCTTTTACCGCAACAACACAAATAGGAATTGTGATGTATGTTTTAACTGCTTGTAACTTCATCACATTTTTAGAAGTATTTTAAAACTTCCTAAAGGCAGAATTAATTTCTCCCTACATTGAAATCAAAAGTGGTTTTGATCAAAGCAGGGTTTTACCCTTGATAGCTAATTCTGAATAAAAATAATAATATTTCCAATTGGGAGGTAGGAGAGGAGAGGGGGAACAGGGAGTTTCTGTGCAGCAAGTACATTAGAGAACTGTTTTTCTAGGTGAATTCTACTAAGGAGGAACTTCTATATTTAGGGACTCGGCTTTCCTCCATCACACAGCATTTCAGGCAATTTGTTTGAAAATTCTTATATTAAACTGTTCAGCCTCATTCCCTGCCTGTCCATTCTACTGCATTTTCTGTTCAGAACCCTATCATTCTTATAGTGCCGCTAATGACAACAAAATGCTCCATTCCATGTTGAAATTTCAGAAAGATGAAGCCGAAGTATTCTGCAAGGACAAAGGGTACATTAAAATGAGCTGTGGAGTGTATGGTAATCACGACATGAAGAAAATATCCTCTCTGGCAACTTGTTCTAGTATTTGTCCTTCTCTGTGGCAATAAATAAATAAATAAATCCTAATATTGAGTTCATATTTTCCACGTTCCCCCTTCTGTCTGTTGTCTCTTGTCCTGTCACTGTGCCCCTCAGTAGAGAGCCTGCCTCCACCTCCTCCTCCTCTTTTCAGACAGCACACCAAGGACTCCCTGCCCTCAGCCCGCTGGCTGCATTCCTGTGAACGCAGCCCAGGATGCGGCTGGCATTTTTGCTGCAAAGACACATTGCTAACTTGTACAGCCTGCTGTCCACAGGACTCCAAGTTTTTTTCTTATTTTCTCTGCTGTGGGCTCAGACCATGGTTTTGCATGGGGCTCATCCTAGCTCAGGGGCTGGATATCAGACTTTCATGTGCTGAATTCCTGGAGGTAGAAGTCAGACCACTTACCAGCATGCTAAGGTACCTCCAAAAGGCAGTCATGCCCTTCAGCAAAGCAAACACTTCCCATAACTTAATATCATACATTTACTGAGAGTGTGTTGTATTTCATTATTCAGTTTGTGAACAGGGAGGTAAAACATTGTTAGCATCATTATTGGTGCCTGAGAGATGCCACTAATGATCAGCCGTGAATTTGTGTCATCAATCACAATGTTTTGAGTCTAACAATCCAGCCAGTTTTCAAACACCTTATCATTCTACACTTGTGTAGGCTGTATCTCACCAGTTTATTTACAAGAACACTAGAGCTTTTGCCAAAGGCTTTGCTAATGTAAGGTAAACAACACAACCATTTATCTCATCGCAGGACACATTTGGGCTAGACAGGAGTTGCTCTAGTTCAGTCTGCACTCTCTGTTTGGAGTCACATTCTCATTCTTCACATGCCTAGAAATGGCTTCAAGGAAGATTTGCTCCATAATCTTCCAAGGGCCTGCAGTAAGACTGATCAGCCCAGAACTCCATAGACCCTCATCTTTCTTACCTCACTCTTCTTGACAGCATATGTGAGGTTTAGTTTCCTGCAGCAAACAGGAAGTTTCCTTGATCACTATGACCCTTCCACAGTAATATACAGCATCCTCCCCATGTAACTGGTCAACTCTTTCAACCACCTCAGATGCAACCTGTCTGGTCATATGGACTTCTATACATTCTGTTGCATATAACCATGGGCAATGAGGTCAGACAATGTGGGAGGACTACTTATGGAGATAGTTTACTGTTGAAGAGGGAAAATTTGTGCAGTCGAAGCTCAGAGTTAAAGCAGGCCAACACTGAGAGAGGACAACAAAAAGGGCTTTTTAAAACTTGTTAACAACACAGGGATATTGTTGACATTGTTGAGTATCTTTATGAGGATAGTCACCTCACAAATAGGGATGGAGACAAAAAAAGAGACATTAAATGCACTCTTTGTCTCTGTCTTCAACACTAGTGATGAGCACTGGGAACCCAGGAGCCCTGAGTTCGAGGACACTGACTATGGCAGCTCCTAAATTTTGACAGATTTGCTGCTCCAGCTAGATGCATGTAAGTTGAGGAAGCCCAATGGAATTCATCCCAAGGTATTCTATGGACTGACTGATGTCATCACAAGAACTCTCTCAATTACTATTCAACCGTCTCGGGAATCTGGAGAGGTCCATTTGATTGGAGGGTGGAAAACATTGCTCCAGTTTTCAAGAAGAGCAAGAAAGAGGGCTTTAGTAATTACAGGCCTGTCAGTCTTACTTCAGTGCCTGGTAAAATTATGGAGATGATGATGATGAGAGTTATTGAAAAATACCTGAAAGAAAATGCAGTGACTTATCATAGCCAATGTGGGATTCTGAGGCGAAAGTCCTGCTTCACAAATTTCATCTCCTTTTACAAGGTTACTCACCTATCTGACCAAGGGAAGCCAGTTGATGCAATACTTCTGGATTCCAGCAAAGCTTTCTGTACTAACATTATCCATTTTGGCAAAAAAAATAAAAAAATAAAAAATAAAAAAAAAATCAAATAACTACATTTTTAAAAATTATTTTTAAGGAGATAAGTTAGACTTCTTGGATTCTTTCTCTTCTCCTCCACTGCCTTCTTTCCTAACCAGACGTAAGCATAATGGACACTCTCTAGTTTGACCAGTCAGAAGAGCAGACAATCTCACCAATGCCAAGTATCTTTTTCTGTGCTTTCTCTAACTATTTAGGCTCGGTAATACATATTAATACTCTCCATATCTAAATCCGACTTTAAGTTAAGAAGTATTTGCCTCCCATATGCCTCATTCTCCTCTACTAAAACACTAAAGCTTTTGTAATGTTTCCTTCAGATTAGCAAATACAATTAAGGTCCAATTTGTTGCTATCATAATTGCAATCATATATCCATCTTGAGGATGAATCCCTTTTGTTTCTCATGAAGCAACTGTTTGTTATTAAATTGGTTGAAATACAGCATTAGCACTATACACTGCATTTTTATTAGCACACTAGCCAAGAAATGATTAAAGAACATAACGGCATTTCTGAACTGGATCTAAATTACCATTGATCTTCAATAAACTGCAACAAGATTTCCCTTTCTTGCACATTTTGTCAAACACCACTGCATGTTTTCCTGACTAACGTCTATGGTGGCAAAAGGTATCTCTCAGAAGAACACAGTGCTGGACATACAGGACACAATATATGCTTTAAAAGAAACTACATGTGTAATTTATCCCTTTCTCCCATTATTTCATTCTTTTTTAGTACTGCAGTCTTCACAAGAGTGGCATATTGTCATCTTTCAAAATGTGTTTTGACATACTTCTCAAGTAATCACAGCAACGGTTTTCGCAATTTACTGGCATATATATTTTTATTTTTCTCACTATTCTTTCATGTTCCACTGCTCAGTTTAATCTACTGTTTTGGTTTTTTTTTCTTGGCTCTTTAATGTAATCCAACCCCATAATAGCTTTCTTTACATGCAAAAACAATTTTTGTTTGAATTGCCCAGGAATCCAATTGAATGTGCAGTAATCCTATAATTACACGACAGAAACACACCACTTTCCCTAGCTAATCCAGAAACAGTTCTCCTCCATAAAGTTATCAATAAGCAAAGCACACTTACATGTGGTTTCCAACTGATTCATTTCAGGTAAATGCTAATATAGCCAAATCTATATCTGCTCTGTAGCTACAGAAAGTGCAGGACAGTCCAAAAAGGCAAGTCTGAGGGATTTGACAAGTCATTACTTACTCTGCTTTAAAGTAATTCTAGCTAATTTTGATATGCCAAATCCAGACACATTCAGTAATCCTGAATTAACATCAATTACCGTGTCATTTCAGGGCACAAAACCATCTTTTCCTATAATTCTTCACATAAGAAAGACAGAAAGAAATGCAGATTATTCACAACCATTTTAATTATATATAACTCAGTCTGTTTCCTCAGGCATTTAAAAGTTAGCACCTGGACCCATTTCTGTTGGACAATAGTCAAATGCTTACGGCTGAGTGCAGCCTCACATAGTAAAATAAATTATGTTAAATAAATAAATTATGTTTAATAATATAGCACAGGCCATACAGGCCAGAAGAATGCATTTCAAAAAAATTGTATTTATATTCTGTGAGAAGATGATATCCAACTGCTTCACAAGTAAGCAGCAATACAAAGGCCAAGTCCTGTTCATAGCAGTGGAGAAAATATACTCTGCTTCCAGATCAGGAGGTATTTTGGAATTTCCTTTGCCACCCAGGCATGTTGTTTGCATTTTTTAGTCCAGTTAGATTCTCTTGAGAGAAACTAATTACATAGAAACGTTTTTTTGACTGTAGACATTTTAATTTCCAACTATTATATGATTCTCTCAGTGTCCAGACACCACATATTCTCCTTAGAATCAAAGAATCACCAAGGTTGGAAAAGACCTAAAAGATCACCCAGTCCAACCGTTCACCTATTCCCAATAGCTCCCACTAAACCATGTCCCTCAACACAACATCCAGCCTTTCCTTGAACGCCCCCAGGGTCGGTGACTCCACCATCTCCCTGGGCAGTCCTTGCATCTTACAAGACAGACAGGAGTGGGACATAAAGAGCATGAAGATGTTGTGATATGCAGATTAAACACTGCTAGCATGAGGAGCAAAGCGTATGCCAGTAAAGCTCATTCTGCTCCAAAAGCTCTGAGAGAACTCAAGATTCCCAGGTCAAAAGCAGTTCAGCACACACTATCCCAGAACTATGTAAGTGAACACTGTGTCACAACATATGCAGGGTACAGGGAAGCAGTTATGCCTGTACACAAACCTTAACATAGGAATATCCAGGAGTATGGCCTGAGACCCCCAGTGTTCTTTTAGATGTTTGTTAGTGTCTCCATGCACATGGACATATATGTAGAAAGTTTGTTTATGTGATTAAAAAAAAAATACCTTAATATCCTATTAGCACTTGTGTGGTGTTTTTGTTTTGTTTTTAAAAGACATATTTGTATCACTGTATAACCAGGATGAAACATTCAAAAGCAGTCAACAGAAATAATTGTAATTGGTGGCACTGGTTTTCCAGAGAAAATGGTTACACAAATTAGATTGCTGATTTAAAACCCCTCACTGGTAAGAGGCAAGGAACCATGAACAGCATCAAGGATGAGTTAATTGAAGAAGGTTGGTGAGGGAGGAAAGAAAAAAAAAATCTTTCCAAAGAAGCCCGATTACAAAAGCAATGGAGAGGACAGATACAGTATGGTTGGATTTGAGTAATGAATTTCGCAGAGTGCTTCATAAACATTTTACAAGAAAGAACTGGTTCAAGCTTGAATATGAATGCTGAGGCATAGAAAGTCTACTTAAAGAGTATGGTCCAGAGGTAACAGTGCAGTCTAGTAGGGAATTTCCTTCATTTTTTTCAATAGTTTCTAAAGTTTCCCAGTTACAAAAATAATATAATAATAATAATAAAGCTTAACAGTTTAACAGCCCAGGTAAAGAAGATGAAATTACTGAGCAAGATCTAGAATCAACATGGCAGTAAACTGTGCAAGAAAATTAAGCAGCACACGGGGTCTGTACAGCACTATAAAGATGCAACTATCATTTGTATCTTTCCAATCCTTTTTGTTGGTCTTTTCAATTGGTACATCTTGTTTTCTAGATAGTCTTGTCTTCAGAACAAGACTTGTTATTTTGCGAGGTGCTTTATTTAGTGCTTAACAAAATAGGCCTCTGAATGGCTAAGATTCCTTGCAGTATTACTTCAGTATAAATGTTAAGCAACAATATTATTGTTATGCTACATAGCTGATCCACATCAAAGGATTTGGAGTTGATTCATTCATCATTGTCAGACAGGCAGTTTAAATTCCGTTTGAGCCCATAAGCAACAACTTGAGAATAATGTGATCACTTTTTAAGGTTATTGAAGGGAAAGGGAGTCTTGGGAACAATTCAAAATGAAGAAAGTTTACGTAATAACTGCAGCCAAACTGGAGCTCAACAACTTGATGCAGCCCATAACGTACAGTAGTATGAATCTGTGAGGCTCCATGAGACTTCTGCAAGACCCTTCTCAAGCTGATTTACTCATGTGCTAGTAATTCCTGGGAGTGAAACACCAGGGACAGAGTTCCCCATGGTCTCCTGGACCTACTTATACGAAAATAGCTTAAGTTGTGATGCCACCTAACTGGTTTCAGAGAGACAAGATGACACATTCCCAGAAGCATACTTGCCACTTGCCACAGCAATCAGAGACATTTTGTAGGCTCTTGGCACTTGGGTTCTTCACAAGCTGTTCCAGTCTTTCCTGCCTTACAATCCAGCAACACCCAGTAGGCCCAACACAGCAACAGAAGCATTGCCTCGTCAGATGGGACATCAGAGGTAACATTTTATGTCTGAGTTAGATATTAACACTAAAAAAGTTCAAATAATACTTTCTAGAAACCAAAGACTTTCTTTGGTGTTTAGACACTCTTCCTACACTCACAGTAAAGCTTCTGGGCACTCCTGACCTCAGTATTACATCTTCTCTCCTGCAAGAATATGTATAGTCAAGCTTTTCCTTTTGCATTCTTGTATCATTTCCAACTTGATTAAATGTTTCAGAAAGTCCTGCTTTACTCCATCATCATACTTCTATCTGAAGTGACAGGTCTTCCATCAAACTCAAATATAGCAAACCGCATTAGGCTCCTATGCCAACATCAGATCTGAAACGTCCAGATTCTAGATATTCTGAAGCAAGAAGATATACCTTGATCTAGCTTCAGTTTCACTCTATTCATTCTTAATGTTATGCAAGTAACATAGGTGCAAACCTCAGAATATACTACATGATGATATCACAGAATCACACAGACTCACAGAATGGCCAGGGTTGGAAGGGACCTCAAGGATCATCAAGATCCAAACCCACTGCTGCATGCAGGGCCATCAACCTCCACAACTAATACTAGACCAGGTTGCTCAGGGTTCCATCCAACCTGGCCTTGAACATCTCCAGGGATGGGGCATCCACAGCCTCTCTGGGCAGCCTGTTCCAGCACCTCACCACTCTCTCTGTAAAGAAATTCCCCCTGACATCCAACCTAAATCTTCCCTCCTTCAGCTTAAAACCATTTCCCCTTGTCCTGTTGTTATTTACCTTTTCAAAGAGTTGATTCCTCTCCTGTTTGTAGGCTCCCTTTAGGTACTGAAATGCTGCAATGAGGTCACTCCGCAGCCTTCTTTTCTCCAGGCTGAACAAACCCAGCTCCCTCAGCCTGTCTTTATAGGGGAGGTTTCCAGACCCCTGATCATCTCTGTGGCTCTCCTCTGGACCCTCTCCAACAGCTCCCTGTCTTTCTTGTACTGAGAGCTCCAGACTTGGACGCAGTACACAAGATGGGGCCTCACAAGGGCAGGGTAGAGAGGGACAATCACCTTCCTGTCCCTGTTGACCACCGCTCTTCTGATGGAGCTCAGGATACCATTTGCTTGATATCAAGAAACTTAGTTCCTGTTCTTAACAGTGGATTTCAAAATCAATAGCAGAGAGAACTGCATTAGGATAATATGTATATATTTTCTTTGAATATAGGTAAATGGAATACCTTTGCATGGCAGCCAGAGATCCAAGAGAGTTTAATTAGAAAAGATACAAAACCAAGGTCTTGACCATCTGCATTCAGTGAAAATCTCAAGGGGTTATCACAAGTTTAAGCATTTAGCGTTTGTTTCTCCAAATGACAAATCAGTCTCCGAACCCAAATCATTTTGGGTTATCTGAACAGGTAACTTGCACTGTACTTCTCATTTGGAAAACTATTTTGATTGTATTCCAGGCAAAAAAACAAAAGTATGGAAAACCTGCTGGATTATTTACAAAACCCTTCACAAGGAAAGGTATGACAAATGCAAATTAAGATTTACCACTAGAAATCATAATGTTATTGTTAAAACTCCTTTCTAATAACATTTCTCTATTTTTAAAAAACTTAGAAAGGTCATATTTAAAAGCATGAGTTCAAGATGGGAGTGTTCTCTTTGCATGATACAATGAATTTAATGGAGGAAAGCATATATGCTCCTTTACAAAAAGATCTCTCAATAGAGAGATTTTTTTTTTTCCTTCCCATTTTAAGTAACAGCTGTGAGGTCAACAAATGTTCCCTGCAGAAAAAAAAAAATGTTTTCTTTTACTTCTAATTGCTGCACTTGCTCGCTAGTTGCCTTCACTTAAGAAAGTGCAGCATCTAAGCACTCAGCAGTCCGTGAACTCTTGCATCTTTCACATTGCGTGACTGGCTACCCAAGGGCAAGAAAGCAATCCTCTCAGATGCCGAACAAGTGCACTCGAGGGGAAAGAGGCATGAGTGTTGTCATCAGCCTCTGGAATCAGCTTGCCAGCTATGGGGGCAGGAGGAGAAGAGAAACAAGCACAAGGAGAGGGAGAGCGAGACAGAACACGCTGTACCCTAACTCAGTGTCACAGTAAATGCAGTGTTTGTTTACTAACAAAGATGTCAAATGCTTTTGTGAAGCTTGGGAATTTTCCTGTTCGCTTCAGGTGTCTGGCTGCATTTTGTCTTATGAATGAGGAACTTGCTGAGGGTTGTTTTGTTCGTTTGTTTGTTTTCCATTTTGATGATATGCTTAAAAACATCCATGAAATTGTGATATTATTAATCTCTGTAATTACCTGTATTAAGGCACAGTACTGCTCAAAACTGGCCAGAGAGAATTCTCCCCATGGCTATGCACAGCCTCTGTGTGTTTTGGATGAACACACAGAGACCAAGCCTGCAAAAGGCAGGCAGCAGGGCCAGGATGTCATTCTATTTCACCATTGCAAGAAGTGAACTGGAAGTTAAGAGATTCAGTCTTTCTGTTGAGACACATTTAGGGCAGAGTTTTAAAGCTGGGTGATAGGAGGTGGAGAACAACACTGCTGAGAACAGGAGCTAGTTCTCAGCAATTAGCCTAACTTTCTGAATATCTCAGTCCAAGTCTTACTTCAGATTCATGTGTCCTTATCCTTGTCAAGCCGGGTAACACACTGCAGAAAAAAAACTGTGAATGGAAAATGAAGGGCTTCCTTACAGTAATCTCTGCAAATTTCCAAATTACTCATTCACATTCATCTCATTGCTATTATCCTCTTATTTGCAGCTCAGCAAAGTGCGAAAGCCCACAGAGCTTTCTACAGACGGTGCATTTATTTCAAACATCCCTAGGGATGTTTGGTCTTTAACTCCAAGCATTTTGGAACCGAGACTGTACTACTTGTATGTTTATGCAGCATTGCTCCATGGCCTACTGGCCTTCAGTTGCTACCTTCAGGATTAACATGAAACACACTTCCACATACTCCATGCAACTTACATTTCTCCTTAGAGCAAATTATGCTTCCACCCCCCAACACACACTTTTTTCCTTAAAGATTAACTGGTTTAAGAGCTAAGATAACAGTAAGGTTGGGTTGTTCTATTAGTAATGACAGACAGTAGAAACAAATGCAAGATATGAGAAGTAACAGCACTGACACTGAAATAAGTATAAATTTCATAGCAGTGTTTTGAGGCTGATTACTGGTATATGCTTGTTGGCTTAGTGAAAACATGCAACACCACTTTGATCCTGTAGATGTTCTCACCAGCCACCTCCGCAGCAAGGGATAAATAACATCAGGGAGGCAAAGAACATTATCCAGTGGAAGATCATTTAGAAAAAAAAATCCCCTATCTGACATCTCACAGAACAAATACAACACATTATATCTCATCTATATGTTGGAGAAATAACAAAGTTTTCCTTATTCCTAGATGTCTGAAGAGAAAACCAAGCCAACACAAACAGAAAAAGACAAGTTTTTTGCCAGCAGTCCTTCTGGAAAGATAGATTTTTAAAAGCTTGTGGCTGAGTCACAACCACTGTCCCTCACTGACGATGGTAAACTGTGAATCAAAGCAGCAGTGAGGGATCACAAACCCTGAGCACAGGAGCCCTGAATACCAGCTTTAATTCCTCTCCATTCGCAGCTCTTCAGATGGTACTGCAACGTTGATTTGACTGATGTGTGCCATCATGTGGCAAAACTCAGCAGTACGCAAGCAATGCAAGTCTTACTTCTTTCAGTGCCGCAATTTTAAGCACAAGATGAAAGTGAAATAGAAAGAGACATGATTGCAAAAATGTATTCATTCGGGCCTGCTTCTCCATCAGAAATTTGAGATTCTTCAAGTGACACTGCCCTTTCTATTCCTGAAACGGTTGCTAGCAAGTTGAATAAGGATTATAATCCTTGCACCCCTGGTAGGAGTATTGCTGCCACAAAAATTAAACCCTAATGCATCTTCAGAAAGTTCTGCATTTTCTAGTAAATGTTATCATATCCTTGCAAATCAGCGAGGAGCTCAATCCTGCTTTGCAGCTGCAGAGAAGGTGCTGACTGACCCCCCTGCCAAATGAATCAAGCTGATGAGCTGTCTGCAGCCAACTGCCGGGGGCCCAAAACGGAGAGGTCACCTTTACACATAACAGCACAAGAAAATTGCAATTTCAAAAACATTTAGACACTTACACTAAAATAGCAAATCCAGTCATTTTCATGAGTGTTGCTTAACGCAATTTCATGGCCTTGCAGCCTTGCTGAGCAGCGTTTTCTGCTCCTTCCTCTTCACAAGGCTAAAGTGAGTGATTAAAGCTGGCAGAGCTGACTCGCCCCAAACACAGCGGGCTGGGCTGCGTGGCACTTAAAGCCACAGCATTGGGTATTATCTGAACGCAACAAGGACAAACCAGTCCTTGAACAAGCAGTCACAGGTCAGGCTGTCCTCATCACAAACACAAGCCACAATGTGCTTCAGGGATGAGCAACTGCAGAGTCACCTCTCCTCAATTCTTGTATATAAATATTGGAGGCAATAAAGCAAGGCTTGTACTAGAGAATAAAATGGAATTCAAACAACCTATTGTAGTCTACAGAATGAAGGATGAGAGCTTGAGTTTAACTTAAACATTTATTGATAGTGCTTAAAGGCAAACAAGACCATTACAATCATTTTGAGTGACCTCCTGTATACTACGCACCACTAAATTTTACCCAGTTGCCCATGAAACAAGTCCAGTAACTTCTGTACAGCTAAAGAATGTTTTCCAGTGTAGCACTGAATCTTGATTTGAAACATAGCACCTAAAATCACTTCCCTTGGGAGCTTGTACCAGAGGTTACAAAGTTAAAACTTTGTCCCATTACTACATTAGTTTGTCCAACACGAATTTACAGCCACTGATTTCCCGCATCCTTCTACGCTGGGCTGAAGAGCCCATTAGTACCCAGTATTTTCTCTCCTCGAAGACACTTAAGTTTTGCAATCAAATCATCTTAGGGTAATCTTTCTGATGCCTACATAGATTTAACTGTTCTTGTATTTCTCACTGCTGAGAGTCTTCCAGGATGACTTCAGAGCCTGTTTTCTAAACTGGCCTTAATTTTTAACATCAGATCATAAGATAATTACCAAAATTAAGCAAACTGCTTCAACAGACACTTTACCAGTGCCCCACAGAAATAAAATTCTGTCTTTTTTCCTCTGTTTCTTAGTTTCTTTTCACCAACTGTTCTGACAACTGTTTTCACACCTTGCAAATTCCTAATAAGTTAAAGGTACAGTGACAAACCCAAAGAGTGCTACATCTTTAGGCAACCATAATATTACAAACTGTTGATCAAGGTCTATTATATCTTCATAGATATCAAAGTGCTTAATCAGTAACACCTGTTTTGACTGACATTCTTCAAAGCTCATATCTACTAGCATTTACTTTTATGTAAATCTATCAATTCTTTATAAAATAAATCTGTATCATTTGCCTAATATAGTCTGAGATAGACATTATGCTAACAGGATTTTTACAGTCCATATCACCAAGTTTATCTTGAAACAGTGATTGTAAAACTTCCCAAATCCACAATGTATGGAGAATAATAAATTCAATTTCATGCAACTCTTTTCTGTCATTGATGAAAGTCACCTTAAATCAGCAAGTCTGGGTGTTCCTCTCTAAGAGATATCATTCAACAACCTCCTCAAAATTATCATTGGATTAAAAAGTACCTCAACAACCTCATACAGTATGAGCATATTATTTCATTTCTTTCTCTACATGGAGAAGATTTTAATCAAATACATCTGCCATTCCTGCATCAGTTATTGACATCTTCCCTTCCACTTACTAACAGGTGTGGTGGGTTTGCCTTGGCTAACAGCAAGATTTCTACTTAAAACAACTGCTCTGTATCATTTTCCTAATTTTATTTCTAATACTCTTCAAATTTTTTTGTAGATATTAACCTGTGAAACTCTGTTGATATATCATAGATTTCTCCTAGTAAGCAAAAAATCTCCTTCCAGTTTTCTGAACTTTGTAGTGTCTTTGATTGCTTTGACAGCCATGTTGCCTTCTTTTATCTTGTGCATATTAGCACTTTCTCCTCATTCTAAAATAGGTTTTTAACTAAAATTTCATTTTACTGTAGAATCGAGGTACTATTCAAACAAGCATCTCTTTCAATAGTTAACAGTTGTCAGTGACTATGTACTCAACATCTTCCAGGCCAAAAATTAATATTTACAGAATCACAAAATCACAGAATTGTAGGGGTTGGAAGGGACCTCCAGAGAACATCGAGTCCAACCCCCCTGCCAAAGCAGGTTCCCTAATATGCAATCCTGAAGTACAAAAATACAATTAGTAGATCCTGAACACCACACATATGACATAGGAATATTTTAAACTCTTTTATTTCAGAAATTCTAACAAAATTGCACTATTGTTTGCATGAGACATTCAGTATATGTCTCTTCAATTGAAGCTGGCTATAAACTATCTGTATTGCAGAAAGAAGCTTAGGCAGTCGTGAGTGGTATTCTATAAACTGATAGAGTAAGCTAAAAGGGAGAATTTTGCAAGTTAGAACACCAGTGCTTGTGTGTTTGGAGATCCTGCACTTAAGTTACTACAAAAAAAAAAAAAAAAAAAAAAAAAAAAAAAAAAAAAAAAAACAAAGAAAAACAAACTGACCCTGTATTCCCTGTATTGCAACTAAACAGGCCCTAGTCAGTCATCTTAATGTGCGTTATCATTATCTCAGTTTTCAGAAATCCCTCATGGACTAAATTTTACATCCTAGTCATTACTCATCATCAGGGCTTCAACAATCAAACACAATAAACACAATAAACAGAATGCACCTAAACACACAAGCTCAAAACTTAGGGTTTAGCTGAGCTGAAGTCAGTCCCAAGAGAGAGAAAAGTTATGGTTTATGCACCCTCACCACTATTCAGACATTTGAAGTTGCTCTAAATTATTCTTGTGTTTTGGCACTTCCTGCTACCAATGCTCCATGTAGTCCTGAGACCAAGTGACATAAAATAGCTGGATGGACTGTAAAGCCTCAAGTTTCCTCGCTCTGAGAAGACCTTGAGCCAGGCAGTTTCAGACAGTCTTTACAGCCTCCTCAAACCTCTGAAGCACAGATAATCACTGGAGAATAGAGACCATGCCAACATAACAGGATTTATTTCCTCTAACACATAAAACCTTTTCCTCATATACAAAAGAAATAAAATTTACACAAACCACTGACCAACGGAGCTGTAAGCAATGCAGCACTGGTCATCAGATATAGTCTTGGACAAAAAAAAAAAAAAGTCACATTCAGAGAAAATGAACTCCAGAACTGGAGACCTTTATCACATGAAAATAAGAACTCACTAGCAAAGAAATATGCCCCACCTCTGGATGTCTGGAATCTATTCACAACTAAAAAGGTACCATAAATAACTCTTCAACTACATAGAAAGGGCTTCAGAACTAAGGGATTCCAATTAATGCTTCAGGGGGTAAAATAATAGGTTTGTCAAAGTGCTCATTAAAAAAAAAAAGGCAGATGGATATCAAATTAACACATGAAAAAAACACTAGAAATGGATTCACAAGGAAGGATTTGCTATCTATTCATCAAAGGAACAAAATGTTAACTTACATGAAGAAAAATGCGTGGCACAAATTCACAGTACAATACAGCAAGAAGGGCCCTTAAGAAATTATTAACTCCATCCTCCACAATCCTGACACAGGACCACTTTCTCCACAAACCTTACCTTAAACACACACACACACACACACACACACACACACACACAAAAGCAAACACCAAATAAAAAATAGTAAAATAAAATAAATCAAACATCTCTCCCCCCCTCCACACACAAATAGTTCTGGTGCGTAAACCAATCTTTTTTGATAAAGCATAAATCTCAGCACTTCCTGTTCTATCTACCAGGAGTACAAAAGATTGACCATTACTTCCCTCCTCATAACGATTTTTATACCTCTGAAGTCTTAATGCGGTCCTTCCTTTTTTATTCAATGTCCCTTCTCATTGCTAAATAAACTTATTTTACAATAGGATAGAATTTATAAATAAAGGCAATTCTGCAGCCTGGGTTTTGTAGAAGCAAGAAGCTAACTTCTTCACTGAAGATCTCCAGAATCTCAATGAGTGAAACAACAAAGCTATGAAGATTATATCATGTTTATTATATTATGTTTATGTTATAGTAGTATAGTATATTATGTAACAGTATCGCCTGTTTTGCTATCATATATTTAACTGGTCAGTTTCTGCAGCTGTTATTTTCCACAGAAAGTCACAGTATCCAACCTTTCAACCAGAAGAGTCAAAACAACAAAAAATCATCCTACTCCTAATTGAGTAAACGACATGGAAAGTCATGTTGCAGACAGTATCTGACAGAGTGAAGAATGTCTTTTGCATTTCTGTTAAGTTTCAGCATATCAGGTTGCAATACTCTCACAGTATATCCAATTTAGAGTGTGATTTTTGTCCATGAAATATCCCATATTTGTCATCTGTCGCGGGCCATTTTGCTCAGACAGGATGATTTTAATAGGAGGAAAATGCAGAGAAAAAGAATGTTTATGAGTCATCATGTTGACAGTGAAGGACAGAAGACATGTTATTTTGTTTCATCTTTCACCATAAGATAATTCTTCAGACTTTGTGCTTTGTCAGGTTTAGGATATTTCAGTAGACTTAAAGATAAGGGTGGCAGCACCATGGCCATACCCATACCTTCTACTCAAGTTTAATATCACATTTATGGGACAACCACTGAATCCAAATCAAACTTATTCATGAAAAAGATGAGGAGACCTTTCCATGCTTTAATATACATTTACTCTTATAAATGCATACATTTCACACTGTTATATACAAATATTGAGCTTTTTTGTCTTCATTAGCTTTACACATTTGGGGACGTGTTCCTTTTATGATACAAGCCAAAGTGAGGAGAAACAAAACATTGGCTTGTATGGATCCAAGTTGATGAGACACGTTTATCTTAATCCTTAGTTTTAATACCACCATTTCCACTAGTGGGATCAAATCCTATGCATATTTATATACATATTTATTAGCCTTTCCTCACTGAATGATCAACAGTAGTTTAAGAACTAGTTCAGCTAAGACTTTAGCTACTTTTTCTGTTGTAATCAGATATTTATTTGATCATCAAAATTGGCCAGCTTCAGAGGTAACATCCTACAGAACTTTGAGGCACGGTTAAGAGCTATACTATATGAATCCTTTAAGGTCTTAGAGTAAGTCATATCTGACATTCCATTTGTCATCCCAAAATCCTGAGAACAGAAGACAAATGGCCCTCAGTGTTGAAGGGAATCCTTCAGACAGACAGAAATCACTTTAAAAGTAATAAGTTAATAAAGTGTAGAGATGCTTATGCAGAATAGTCATCAGGCTCATGGGCTGGGGTTTTGCTCAGATCTCTTTGAATAACTTCCTAGATAAAGGAGAGGATTTAATTTTCCTGATAAAATTAGACCAATTAATCAAGCAGCATAGCAAAGATGTACTTCCCTTCTATAAGGGAAAAACCAGCTAAGTTATGATAAAGAATTTATTAGTAAGAAGTGTTCTCCTTAGACTTCTTCGGGAAATGAAGGGCAAGCCAATAGTAAAATATTTTAAAGCTCATTGTGGGCTTTTGGAGCACTGGTGAAATGTGCACCATCTATCAAGATTATTAAGATGAAACTATTAACCCTTTGACAGTTTAATAACCATTCTTTATGTTATAATAACACAGTGCCCCTTTGGGATCAGAGTTCCAGTTTTGGAGGTAGTGTCCATCATTTGTCAAGGAAATTGAACCTTTGTGTTGAACAATACAGCAACAGGACCAGCCTCCCTCCCACCTTTTCCTCCCAAAACAATACAGCTGTGCAGATTCAGGTTGAGGTTTTTCTCTTTACAAGCTTTTTTTCCTGTAAATATTGTCATTTGGTCTTTACACTTCTTGGGGGAGTCACAAATCACTGGACTATAAGAACAAAAAAAAAAAAAAAAAGAACTTAAGAAGATTGGTTTTACAAACCTGAACACTCCTGAAGCTCATAAGGCTTTACACCTCACCTCTTACAGCATTGACATGATATGGTACCACATAAATGTCAAATCCCAAGCGACTTGTATCAGTTACTCATCATAATGTACAAAACAACACCTCAATGCAGCAACTAGAAAAAGACCTTGCACCTTCTTTTACACACACTTTGCAGTTGGATTCAAAAATAAAAGCCAGGACTATTAACATTTATACCATGCACGGCTGATACCATGTATATCTGCATTCCTAATCTGTCAGCTTTAACATTCACACACTTGTTGGCACACATGGGCATTCTGGAAGTCACATGAAAACATTTAAAGAACAAAAAACACCATAACACAACAACAAAACAAATATTAACAAAAAAACTTTACTAGACAACACTGCAGCACATCAGTCAACACCAAGGACTGTAAGATCCAAACAATGCCAATTCTAGTACCAGCTGAGGGTTTGCTGTTACTTTGAGAGACACCTGTCCCATTTTTGGCTTTGATTTTTCAGTGGTCCATTTTCCATAACTTTACTTCCTTGGACTCGCTCCCACATCATGTATGAGGATAACACACATAAAGATGCAAAAGAGTTTCCCCATGTACAGTTATACCTCAGGGTACGACTCAACCAAGGGCACTCAACCTTGCTATTAACCTGTACTTTTTTACACATTAGTAAATGATATGTCGTAGGTAATAGCATTTCAGCCAAAATGCAGTCAAAGCCAGGTTGGATGGGGCCCTGGGCAGCCTGGTCTAGTATTAAATGTGGAGGGGGGGAGGGGAGGGGAGGGGGTGTTGAAGATTCATGATCCTTCAGGTCCCTTCCAACCCTGGACATTCTGTGATTCTGTGAAGCTACCTTCAAGCAGAATACTCTTTCACTATGTCTTTAGGTTGGCTCACCCTAACTTACAAATATGAGAGCTTCTATCCTACTGCTTGTGCACTTTAGCTGAAAACAAGCTTCCTGTAATACTGTTATTAAAGCCATTACACTGTGGTACAGTGCAGCTCTTGTTGATTAAGACTATTATGGGACTCAAGACTTTTAAGCTCACTATTGGGCACCTTCCCGGAGTTGCTACATGACTGTGGGCAAATCACCAGGGAAATAACTTGCTAAGGTACGTGAATTAGGAAAGGGCCTCAGTTCCTTGCAAGACTTGCACAGTACCTTGAAGAGGCTTCCTACTAACTGCTTCTGTTTTGAGTTTTCTTGTCATTTACAACATGGCTTTGGTGAAAAGCCGAAGTACAAATGCCTTTGAAGGGAAAACTGCATGGTGTAAAATTGTTGCCCAAAAGTACCAAAATCTTGAAAAGAATACTCTCACGTGCTAGTCAGCCACTTATTAATGGGAACAAAACACTTAAGTATGCTATAAAACTAAGCCATGAAGTATTACTTCTTAACAGAATCACAGAATTGTAGGGGTTGGAAGGGACCTCCAGAGATCATCGAGTCCAACCCCCCTGCCAAAGCAGGTTCCCTACACCAAGTCACACAGGTAGGCATCCAGGCAGGTCTTGAACATCTCCAGAGAAGGAGACTCCACCACCTCCCTGGGCAGCCTGTTCCAGTGACCAATAATGACAATTAAATTGACATGTAAAACTAAATATATATACACGCATATGGATACATCATATAAATACTGAATACATGCTTGCAGAAATGTTTTCTTTTCTTACACACTTACCAATCATTTTGAGTACTTATGGCTGATTTTGGAAGCCACAGAAACTTCTCATTTCTGAATTAATTTTGTAGGAATTTATTACTCTATATTTGATTTGTCTTCCATTGTATTTTGAAGACTAAAGTTCTATTTATCCTTGAAACTTCACCTATACATTTATTTATTTATTTACATAAAGTTGAAGACCTATTGGACTTGCTCAATTCTAAACAATAAGGATCTTGGTCCATCCAGTTCCCAGTGACTTCATCAAACTTTTCAGAAGTAATTGAAATTGCAATTGGAATCGTATGGACAAAACAAGCCAGCCATTCCAGGATAACACAATAGCAAGAATTAAGCTCCCAAGTCACATCAGAAAATTCTTTGGTTTTGTAAAGCTGGAAGATCACTGAAATCTGTAAGAGTACTTACACGTAGTTTTCAGAGATCATTTGTAATATTCAGCACTTAGAATTTCAACAAAATCTCAGAAAGCTAGCACGGCCAACTTCAGAGTAACATGCTGATATCCCCAAAAGCCTTGACATACTGTGACCAAGAAGTAAGCATTTTCTCCAGAAAGTGAATAACTAGTTTTGACATAAGGAGAACATTACACAGAAATCTCACTTAGAATCTCACTCCTCCTAATATACCTATTATAGCTATTCCATACCCATATTATAATCTATATAATCTACATTTTTTTGCACTACTCTTGTGAGTATAAACGTTTGTAACGTAGCCAAGTATTCTGCATCCCCATGTTTTAGGGAATCACAATCACCTAGTGAGGAGTCTTTTGCAGAAATAATGTATGTAGCCACAATGGGGTTAGCTAGACAGAATTTCAAGGTGTTCTTGTATCAAAACAATGTGCACTGTTATCAGCATAGTTTTCTTATCCACTTCATCCTCAGCTACAACAGCCCAACATTTGTAGTATAATATTTTGAAGGGACAACTGCCCAGTTCCTGATCCCCACAATGCTGGGTGATTCAAATCTGAAGTTTGCCAGAGCCCATAGTAAAGACAGCTCTCAGATCTGAAGGTTGTGTCAGATGCTTCACTTCCCCAAAATGGGCAGGTGCTCAGATCTGTGCCTTGGGTCAGGCACAGTGAACTGCACACACCTCTCTAGTGATGAATTGTAGTGCTGTAAACAACAGACCGGATCAGAAGGCCAAGATTAATTAACCAGGAAGAACAATTTAAAAGACTATGAACAAAGACAAACAAAAACAAAAACAAAAACAAAAAAAAAAAAAAAAACATCACAGACTATTTTGCTCAAACATCCAAACATCATAGCTTTCTTTTTCCTCTCTTCCCGGAATTTCATTTTCTGTGTCAGGTTGTACAGGGAATATTCATTCAACACTCCACAGAGGTCTGTTTGTGAAACACTTTCTACCACATTTTGCAGACCAATTCTTAGACAGGCAGGTCCTCAACTGGTATGCAAAGAATACTATGTTAACACAGAAGTCAGTGTACCAAAACCATAACATTTTAATGAATTTATCATCGACTGCTAGGTATTTTCCTAGTCCCTGTGAGCAACATTCTCCAGCAAGTCATCAGCAAAGCCTACGCTAGCAGTCTGGTCAAGAGGTGGTAACAACAAACATCAAGAAACAAAAGAAGAATCATACCCATGGACTGAGTATTCTCGAATGCAGAAAATGATACTTTACATGGGTTGACGGCAATAGGACAAGGAGGAATGGATTTAAATTGAAACAGGGGAGGTTTAGGTTAGATATTAGGAGGAAGTTTTTCCCACAGAGCGTGGTGACACACTGGAACAGGTTGCCCAAGGAGGCTGTGGATGCCCCATCCCTGGAGGCATTCAAGGCCAGGCTGGATGTGGTTCCGGGCAGCCTGGTCTGTGACCCTGCACACAGCAGGGGGTTGAAACTAAGTGATCATTATGGTCCTTTTCAACCCAGGCCATTCCATGATTCTATGACAAAGGAAATCAGACAGTATGCTAAAGACAGAAGTCTCAATAAACAGAGGTGGTTATATTCACTGTCTACTGGAGACCATTGATTGGCATTTCCTTCAAAAGATGGTACACTAACACACTAACTTTTTGCCTTGTAAATTTTGCTGACACTTTATCTTTAAAGTCAGGAAATATATAGATTTTTGTAAGTATGCCCATTTGAGCATATTTATATTATTACATATTTATATATTTCTAACATACACTTTTGGTCCTGTGCCTAATTTGAAATAGTTCACATCTGCAACCTTGCTACTTTTCAAGAATTCAACTCTGATTTTCAACCATTCCTTCCCTACACAGCTCTGTTCATCCTATCCCAAACTTGGCAAAATTGACTTTGCATTAGCGACTGACAGTCTTACCGGATGTCTTTGAGTGACCTCAGTACCCTTCATCAATTGTCAACTCTCCCAAGTTTCTAATTTAAAACATCTCCTCTCAAATCTCATCAGTGTTCTGTGTCAGCACTCTTGTAAGGAAAAAAAAACAAAAAAAAACTGATTTGCATTACCTTTTTCTTCTACAAGTGAGTGACTAATAATACACTGAAAGTTTTCATTATGTCATCTTCTCTCCCCAGCTTAGGCAAGGTCAAGCTTGGCTTTTGTACAGAACTGGAATCATTTAGAAGATGTTGATGCTTCTTCCCCTCCTTTCCACCCTTGGGAATTAAGTGCATCTCCCCATAACTCTCATCACCTTACCAGCTTAACTCACTAATTCTAGTCAGAACTTGTTATGTCCCATGCAGATGTTGAGATTTTTCTTTTCTCTGCAATTACTGAAATCACAGACACAAGACAAATGCATCTCAGCCCTGACGTTGCAGGGAAAGCCATCTACATCACCCTACAGGAATGCATATTCAATTTAATAATTTATATTGAAATATCAATATTGAATATTTCATATTCAATTTGAATGTTAACTTTGTGAGCTTTTGAATGCTGCCCTGTTTTTACCCGAGTATTCCAGTTTCTGTCTATTGACACCAATGTAAAATGTGCCAGTGCATCACACACTGAATGATGCTGCTGAAGAAAATACCACTGTGTTTCCTATGCTTCCTAGTATCAGAGGTGAAGCTATCTGACACAGTCACTGCCTGCTTCTTCTGTATTGGAAGATTAGAAATCCTCTTCTAGTACCCTTACAATGTTTGATGATTTGCCACTAGATTTAGACTAAGGAAAGAGAGAGTATTTTTTAGTATTTAAATTTTTGACAGTGTTAGCTGTGTATAGAATTCTTTACTTGAGCTCGGTCACTGCGAGTTCATGCTTTATACTCTTTTCAACTTGCATTCAATTAAGCTGCTTGAGAGCTCTGTGATGAACTCAGGCATTTATTTCCAATTTCTCGTTATTCAAATTTCTTTCTTTTAAAGATGTTTAATTTCAAGCATGCATTTAAGTCACAGGGAATTCAAT
The DNA here is from genome assembly GCF_019238085.1 of Lagopus leucura. Lineage (NCBI taxonomy): Eukaryota > Metazoa > Chordata > Aves > Galliformes > Phasianidae > Lagopus > Lagopus leucura. The sequence continues at coordinate 89,233,978 of NW_024962262.1, forward strand.
GGCTCTTAAGAACATACTTAGTACTCAGTAACTTACTGAATACAAAAGGATTTGAAAGCAAATTTAATTACCCAGATGAAATTGGAGCTGGAAAGAATATATTACTTTAAACTGCAGCCCTCCAAGAGCATTTGTAGTTAGTAGAGCGTACACTTTTCAGTAGAGGCACAGGAACCTTACCCTATAGAACCCCTTCACCATTTGCTGTCATATGTCTTTTATACTGTCATAATATATGAAGTATCCTTAGAGTAGGAAACTAGAATTAGCTTTTGCAGTGGTTTAAAAATAAATCAATTAATTAAAAAAAAAAAAAAAAGTATTTTGCAGAGTATAAAACATTACGGAGAGAAGTAGCATCCACGTTGTAACAACACCATGGATAAGATTGCCAACAATTTGTTTAAATTACTTCCTTAGCACTGCCAATGGCTATTGTCAAGTTTCCCAAAGCAATTCTATATTAAAAGTGAGTCCTTGGTCTTTACAACTTACTGCAAATTTGTGTTGAAAATCTGATATTTCTGTAAAGTTTAGAAAATTATTTCCAGCCTTTTGAGAATAAGGACAGGAAAAAATAGAAGAAAATCGCACACCCCACATAGATCAAGGGCCTGTGTTTCATCTATTTCATAGGTTGTTACCAGTCCCTGAAACTGTTCAAAACTAAGTTATTCGTTGCAGTATCACACTGAGAAAAAATAAAAAAAGCTTCCCTGTTTCTTGAGTCAGTGGATGCCAAGATCGCTGATGCTCAGACAGAAAATCCACAGATGAAGTGCAGCTAGATCAACAGACTCTCAGTCTGTGCTCTATGGATTAGGCCAATCTTCTCCTTATAAAGATAACTATTATTTGGCAGTATGATGTGGTCTTATAGCCACAGTGATAAATAACAACTAAACCCTCTATAACTCTACAGAGTCCACGCAGCCTTTTCTGTAGGAAGCCATACAGAGGGGTACTACTACAGACTAAAAGGCACTGTCTGTATACTTCTTGACATGTGGGAAAAATAAATCCATCCCTTCTTCAAAAAAAAAAAAAAAAAACCCTCAGAAGTTTACTACATATATTTCATTAAAAAGAATAAAATAATTTGATAAAGGGCAAAAAAATTCTAATTATCAGCCTAACACAATAAATGTCAAAATTAGCCTGATTTTACAAAATAATAATTTGCAGCAAACTCCATCAAAGCATTTCATTTCCTGTGGAAACTTTCAAATTGCCTAAAGGCACTCTTTGACCAGCTGTACAACACATTAACTAAATATCCTCTGAGTAAAAAGATTCCCACATCAGAGGCACCTGCACAATATGCAACAACACATTTCTTTTTCACATATTTGTTGAAGGCAGCTATGCAGTTCCACTGGATCATCATTTACATTCACAATGGACAGCTGGCATCATCTAAATGAAACATTAAACTTGTTTATGCTTTCAGTAAATAAATAAATATCAAAAAGAAAAAAAAAAAGAAAAAAAATCAGAGCTGCAACAGCAAAAAAAGGAAAGGAATGACTTCAAAAGTTCTTTCAGATTCAGAAATGTTTAATTGCAATTTCAACTGGCAACCAATCAAAATATGCTTCTTCTCATATATTATGAACACTAAAGAAAGCAAAACGAAACAAAACAAAACAAAACAAAACAAAAAAAAGCACCCCAATTTTGCAATCCCCCAAAATACTTCTAGATCTCTTTGCCAAATCAGGATGATGGGAGAAAGAAGTGTAATTATTGCAAACAATCCAACAGAAAATTTAACCATAGATTGTACTTCGCTATGGAAGTAGTAAGAACAAACCAGAAAGCCTTATAGTTAAGCCCTCTAAAAATGTATCTATTTGCTGAATTCTGCCTGGTGAAATCCTACCCTTGCTTATGCTAGCAGAAACATTTTTGCTGATTTTAGATGAAGCCCTGGCATTTAATTACCCAAGTCAATGCCTCTTGTCTGAGCTCACCTGTTTATGATGTTTCAGCAGGTTCCCACTCACCTGAAGTTCTGTTGGTCCAGAAAACTTCACATCAGTTATTGCTTTTATTATTCCTGCTGGGAAATTTCTTAAGCAGAGAAAATATTTCTTCACAGATTGGCTTCAAGATACAACTGCTTCTAGCTTCTTACTAGCTGAGCACAATCTTCCTCAAACTCTACCTCACCAGGCTACAGTGAGAGCTACTGCTTTATCAAGGAAGCAGAGTTGAGTGCTGAAACACAATAAGTAAGTGCCTGTTCACATAGCATTCAAATGAGGTGAGCAGAGTAAGTCCATAGACAGTAACTAAAATCAGCTGATCCCAGATATCGGCAAGCAAGTCTGTAGGTCAAGCTGATAACTCATATTTGCAAATTAAGGTTGGGATCAACAACCTGGACACAGGAATACCTGTAGTGTGGCTCAGACAAGCAGAAAGTTAATGCAGCTCCCAGGCACTGTACAGGAGGTCCCTAAGAATGCCTCAGCAAGCTTTTCCCCAGGGCTTAGCACCTAAGTGCTCAGTTATTCTTCCTTTAGAAAATTCAATAGTCACAGTCATGGAAGACTACCAGAACAACTGAACATAATTCCCTATCTTAGATTCCCTATCCTTTTTGAAACTCTTGCAGATTCTTGAAGTGTTGCCAAATCCATCCCTTTCACATTGAAATTCACAATTTCTCTATCTAGGTCTCACAGGGGCCATTGTCCTTGCCTGTCTAGGGCTCTCAGTTTGTAAGCTTCAGGATCTATTCAATGTTTTCACTGCTCTGCTAGCAATGCACCAGAACAAACTTTTCTGAGACAGTGCCCCCTCTATTTACCATTTTTGTTAATCTTGAACGTTCAGTATGAACTGGGAAAAAGATGGTTAGGAAGTCTACTTTCACCATGAGAAAGATTTTTTAATGCACAGGCTAGTATATAAAGCTTATGCAAGTCTATAGTAGCACATATACACAAACGACTAATACGTAGGCCACTCCAAAAGTAACACTTCCTATTTCTTTCTATGGCAACTACAACAGATACAAAAACATAATAACACTATTTGATAGAACAAATTCTCAGCTACAAAACACTATTCTTCAACATATTTACCACCATTAACTAATTCACACAGATGAGCTGATCGAGACACTCTTGGCAATCCAGAACGTGGCTTGTCTTTCATGTCACTGTCGCCACTGCTGAAATGCACCACCCACTGCCTCACTGGGCTCACATGTGCTGGTTGGTCTCTATAAACGTTCAGCAAGTATCAGTGAATGTCAGTGGGTGCCATTTTTTCTTCATGGAGGAATTCAGTGATGCATCTTTGCTCTATATGCACTTCCATGGTAGATGCCATTCTATCAGACTGCCCCTCTGCTGCCATCTGTCACATGGCAACAAAATACTATCAAATATTGTCAGGAAGGTTCAACCTCTACTGCCATACCACCAATATCTGCCTCTGATATCTGGGGCACTACTTTCTGAGCAGCCCTCAGAATTTGAGAAATTATATATAAAGAAGGTGTAGAAGCTCTCACTGACTCCAGCATCACTTCCAGAGCTCGCATTGTGGTAAGCATGCTTGCAGCACAAGGGATCCCAGTCAGCTGCTTTGAATTTGAATCAAAACCTTGATTTGCTCTCCTGTCTGACAGCAGCTGCCTGACAAATTTCAACCCTAAACCTTCTGGAATGATTTTGGCATTGGAGAACAGTTCTCGGCTGGGAAACAGCAGAGACTTCTTTAGGAGGTTTCCAATGAAAAGTCTTCATTTCCATAATAAGTTGCACCTCCTGTTTGTACGACAAGCCTTTACCATTAAGTGTGCTCCAATAAGAATGGCCCCATTTTGTACAGTCCTTATGTTGCTGAATTCCCAATAGTCCTACTAATTCCATGGTGCTTTTCTCAGCACTTTGCACAGCAGCTAAAGTGAACTAGTTAAAAACTATTTCCTATGGATTTTTGTGTGTTTGTTTTTGTTTTTTTATTTTTTTCCTTCAGTACAAAAGAAATTTCAGTTGGAGAGACTGATGTAAAGGGTTGCAGTGTCTTGATGAGAAGTGTAAAAAAGGATTGGAGTTTTAACCTATTCCCTCAGAAGGTCAAACAGTGCAAATTAAAAGTACTACTGTGTTTGAGTTATGGAGATTTGTGCAGAATCTGAGTTAAGAGACACACTTGCAACTCCATCAACTTTTGCATTAAAGGCAAGTCCTACAACGGGTCATTTACAGTTTTCACCACAAACATTGGTTCATCCATCATGCCTGCATATCATGCCACTCTGCTTTGAGAGAGCTACCATAACAGGACACATTAGTTTGCCACTCCATTAAATTCCTTCTTTGCCAACAAAAAGAGTAAGATTTTTCTCCAAGATACTGTGATGGAAGAAAGCCAGATGAATGTAAAGCATTTTACAAGCTTAACTGATTAAACAAGCAATGCAGCCTTCGTACAGTGGAGATGTTATCATTCTCCTTGATGGAGAGAGGGACAGTGAAACAATAAGAGATTTACAAGGCATGTAAATCTCATAAAATTACATATTTGCTTGGACAAATGAGGAAAAAAATGTTCTCTGAACTCATGAGTCTCATAACTACTTTTACAGGTTTGTCTTTCACACAAATGTGATGTTGCTTTATGTGATTTGGATACTCATCCTCAAAGAAATGAACTCAAGCTTCTTAATGTTGGGGTGGATGGTGAGTAATAAGGAACCTACTCAGTGGATTTATTGCTTTAATGTTGCTGTTGGTCAGAGTGACTGAATTTTCAAAAACCCATCACAATATATGACTACACTTTATCTCTCCCAAAAATGGTTATGATGTATTCATGTGGACATTTAATATTCTCAGTGTATTTAGTAGCCCAAGTCTTAGAATGGCTTAATTAGATGAGTGTGCAAAGAAAATGCAACCTTAAATAGATGGGCTAATTATTGTGCTGTAAATGCAAATTTCCAACCAGACAGGAAAGTAAACCTACAATTTCATTCAAAAGAATATCTGTGAATGTCTCTTGCTCACTATTACTTGAAAGCTCTTCATCAGACCAAATCTAAGATTTGCTTGAGTCTAAAACTTGGAGCTTAACTCTTTGTTTGCCAGTACTGATCCTTTGAACTTCATATTTACCCTTCTTACTTAAAAGTACATCAAAAATAATGGGGGAAAAATAACTGAATCTAGCATTAGACAGTACCTGTTGAAGGCAAATTTAATGATGTTATGCTTCAGGAAAGAAAACTTCACCATTTGTTTGGAACTTCTGTCAAGCCTTTTAAGCACCTATGCAAATAATGAAAAGTCCACGCAGGAAATATTTAATATCATACTGATAGCTACACTTTCTTCCTCTGAGTTTTCAGTGGAGTGTGGAATCCAGATTAGTTTTGTTTCTTGAATAAAGACCTCTGAGATCAATGCAAATCTTTGAGACTTCTTTGTTTAACTTTTCATAACTACAGTGGCTAAACATACTTGTGCTTTCATGGAACTGGAAATTTTCAGTCTATTAATGCAGATCTGATTTCTGTGAAGAACTGCTAATTATTATCATCTTTCCCTTTGGTGTTATAAACAAAGGTTTCAAAAAGTTTAAAACTTCTGGAAAAGTGAATCTATCTTAAACGCCACTAATTTTATCCTGGAGACAGCAGAGAGTGCTATCAAAATAAATACTGTATTCCAGTTTCCAATCTGTATCTATTTCTAATGTCAACTGCCAAGAACTTGTTCAACAGTGGGAGCCTATTTATCTGCACAATGCATATTCTTGTTTACACATTATCACTTGTTAAGCTTAATGGCTGTAGACAAAAGGAAAAGCTGTACTGAAACTGCATGAGTCTAACAGGGGAACGCTCCTGACAGAATAAAGCAGACTACTGATTATGGTTTTTAAACGCATCATTTTATGAATTGCCAAGTGATAACAATGGTCAGAATTTGGATAAGGTTTATAACCAGCACTGCCTGCACTCCCTGGTTTTAAGAAAGATGGTGTACTCATTTCCGTAATTGATACAGAATTCTAGGCAGGTTAATTCTCACAATAATCGAGTTATTTTATTTTAGGAAAAAAAAAAAAGAAAAGAAATAAAATCCCAAGCTTTCTTCCAGTGTGAGAGGAAGCACTGAAGGTAAATACCACAATTTTGCAGAATCAGTTAAGCCTGTTCAACCTTGAATTGGTCATGAAATTTTTGGAATAGGACTTCACAGCATGTTTACTACTGACAAAGTTCTGTTGCCTTTAGAATCAACGTTTGACTTGCTTGACTTAATCAACATTTCACCTATATTCAATAACAGATTTTTCACTTTCTCTGAAGGCCACTTATACCTGGATCCAGACACAGCGCTTTCATTACCCTTCATCACTGTGATAGATCACTTCCACTGACACCTTTAACTGGATGATTCTGATGACTACCTGTAAGATGTAACTCCTTGTTTCCTTCAGATTTAATGGCTCAGATACTGGCTCAAGATTAAAGATCTGACCTTAAGCTCAAAAAGAGAAGTTTAATTTATGAGAGTTCTTCTCCAAATAGAAAGCATGTTTTAACACACACATAGGGATAAGTTTTCATTGTGTATTTTGCTACGTTACTGTAGCGTAGGATTAAATTCACTGTAAGGCTTTACTAACCATTTGGTAAACACCATCAATATTCATATGTCATTTTTTCACCACTAAACAAAATCCAAAGCTGAAGTGATTAGTAGTGAAATTTTCTGGTAAAATTGACAACACTGTTTCAAATATTGTATTTTATATATATATATATATATATATATATGTTGTTGTTTTTTTTAATGTATGTGTAGCATTTTTGTTCACAATGCAATAAGTCAGAAAGCAAGTTTTTTGTTTGCCCATACTATTTCTTTCCAATATACAGGAAATATACATAATCCTCTAATTTTGCTCTGAGCAAGAACTGTGTAGCCCAGTTTTGTGTGATACTGCAAATGTATCTTGAAAGAAGAATCTGAATGTATTTGTATAAATGGCCAACTTCACCATGAACTGAAACCTGACAGGGTTATGATCTTCAAATTTTGTACTTCCCTTCCTTTAAGTGCAGCTATCCCGGGTTCCTTGTCATGTCAGAAGTGATAGATAGAGCCAGAAAACAAGATCAGAGCAATTTCTGCACCAGCTACTCCATTTAACACAAAAAGACTCTCTTAAATGACAAAGAAAGACAAATGGACATCAAATTGATGTCCTTCAGGTGCTAGTTCAGCCAATGACTTCTAATAGAGACATTTTCTCTACATGGAGAGGGCATTCAATATTTAAAACTATTCTTCAAGGAGGCCTGAGTCTGCTAAACAGCAGATCTTCTTGGCTTATGCCTAAAAAAATAAAAAGTTGAAAATCCTCTTTTTTTTCCTTTTTTTTTTTTTTTTTTTGGATCAATTATCCCAAAAGTTGTACTAGTGAGTGTATTTATTTCTGTTTAGAAATCCTATGTTAGCAATTGCATCACATTAAGCATGTAAGTGCCTGTTAAAAACAACTACCACCATCCTGCAGTCATTGGCGCATCCGTTACAGCTTTCATCTGTGTTAATGCCACAGTGTGGAACATTACCATAGAGCGCAACATTTCTGTGTGAGGGAGCAGATGGGAGCTCAGTGCTGCGTATTTCCTGTTCCCAAGTGGATTTTTGAGATCAGTCTGTTCTCTCTAGGGAATCCCACAAATGACCTGTATAAATGAAAAGCCTGTACACAAAGATTGTACCAAAAGCAGAGACCAGAGGGACAGAATTACTAGAGAACATCCAAAGGAGGGCTATGAAGATGGTGGAAGGGTCTGGAGGGCAAGACGTATTAGGAGGAACTGAGATCCCTAGATTGTTCAGCACAGAGCAGAGGAGCTGAGGGGAGGCGTGATGGGGCTGCAGCTCCTCGCAGGGAGCAGAGGGGCAGCTCTGAGCTCTGCTCTGGGTGACAGCGACAGGACTAGAGGGAACGGCATGGAGCTGTGTCAGGGGAGGGGCAGGACAAGGTTCTTCCCAGAGAGTGGCGGAACAGCTTCCCAAGAGCAGTGGGCATGGCCTCAATATATTGATGTTCAAGGAGACAATGCTTTCAGACATGGGGTTTGGATTTTGGGGGGTCCTGTGTGGAGCCAGGAGTTGGACTTCACGTACCTTGTGGGTCCCTTCTAGCTAGGGATATTCTGTGATTCTGTGACCATTTAAGCCAGTGATACTGAGGTGAAAAACCTCATCATCTTGATTCATCCCACGTTATTAGATTCTTTTCAGTTTTATTGATTGAACAGATTTTTTTCATATAGATTAATTGGAAGAGATGCTTATTGTTTCTTCTGCCTTGATTAGCATTTGAGAGACATTTGATGATGATAAAGTGTTATTAAATCCATCAGAGAACATTCAAAATCTGGCATTTTCTAATGTGTGAATCAGATGGAAATTACCTTCTGAGTTATACTATAACAGACCATGTGTATCTAATATTAATCTGATATGCCTGTGGATATTAGTTCTGCACATGCCTCTTTTGAAATCAGTAGATTTGCATGAATTCAGCCAGAGCAAAATCTGGCCTTCACCAATTGCCTCACTAAGGACATAAGGGCTGAGGGTCTTTCCAGATGACCATTTCAAGCATGAAAGATGGTACTCAGCCCCTCACGCTTTCCAGTCGTTGTGTTTCGTATGTGCAACAGGGTGCCACCACCTGTCTAGCTTCCAGGATCCCACATGTGCAGAGATACAGCTAACCTGTGACCAAACAGACACACTGTGCTGGGAACACAAAAGACAGAGAAACTCCACCAGCACTGAACTCTGCAGCTAGAAGCCCCAGTTCCCGAAGAGTCCAGCTCCACACAAGGGCTCTGCCAGCTGGTAGATCTGAGGGTCTCATTCAACAAGGAGCATGTGGGTAACTGTTACCATCTGGTGGACATGAGCATGTAAAATCTTACCACTGCCTGCAGCAGCCCTGAGCAGCATTCAAAGATGGCAGAGTGGTTTGTGCTTCATTCTTTGCTTTCAGAATTGTCAGTGCAATTCCCATCTGCTTTTTTTTATACAAATATTTTACTTTCAGGAAAGCGAACTTGTTTGTTTTTCTTGAGCAAAACAGTTTTAATCTAGAATCTTGCTGATTTTGTTGAGCCAAAATACATAGGTACAGACACCTACTTTAGATGATCTATATTAGATGAGCTATATTAGATATGATTGATTCAAGAAATGCTATGCATGAAATACTACTGTAAAGTTTAGCTAGATTATGCTCTTTATGTTTTTTAAAAAACATTAAAAAAAAAAAAAAATAGCTGGAGAGAAGTTCTGCAGAGAAGGGCCTGGGTGTCCTGGTGGACAACAGACTGGCCATGAGGCAGCAGGGTGCCCTTATAGCCAAGAAGGCCACTGTTGTCCTGGGGTGCATTAAAAAGAGTGTGGACAGCAGGTTGAGGGAGGTTCTCCCCTCCCTCTACTCTGCCCTTGTGAGGCCACATCTGGAGTACTGTTTCCAGTCCTGGGCTCCTCAGATCAAAAAGACAGAGATCTTCCAGAGAGAGTCCAGCCAAGAGCCACAAAGATGACTTTCCTCAATACGAGGAAAGGCTGAGAGACATAGGACTCTTCAGCCTGGAGAAGGGAAGGCTGTGGGGAAATGTTATCAATGCTTACAAATATCTAATGGGAAGGTGCCATGGATGGAGCCACGCTCTTTTCAAAGCACCCAGTGACAGAACTGGGCAAGGGGCAAGGGACACAAATTGGAACACAGGAAGTTCTATGCAAATACGAGAAATAAATTATTTACTGTGAGGGTGACAGATCACTAAATAAGCTGCCCAGGGTCATTTTTGGAGTCCCCTTCTCTGGAGATATACAGAATCTACTTTCCTGTTTAAACTACTCTAGGGAACTTACTTTAGTGAATAATGTTCAGAGGTCCCTTCCAATGCCTAAGATTCTGTGATAAAATTGAGTCTGTGGAGACACATAAAGCATTAAAGCAGTTACTATAGCACAGAACAATGGAAAAGCAAAAATGCAATTATCAGGTTGCTTGTTTTGACACATGCCTGAGAAATACCTAATGCCATCATACCACAAAATTTTAAATAGCAAAACCCAACATTAAATGAAAACACAAGAAATATCTAGCATCAGTTTCAATAACTACTGTTGCTGTGCAAACATGTACATGCAGAAACATGCAAATTATTTAGGCAACATTACCCTCAAGATACTATTTTAGTCCTAAAAGTACTCCTACATTTGAAAACCAATACATCAACACCAAAAAAAAAAAAATCACAGAACTTCAGCTACAGAATTGACTGAAATAAATGCAGAAATGAATGTCACTGTAAAATTATCTTCATGAATTATCAGTGTATGGATTGTGATTTATTTATTCATTTTAATTTACAGATTCTCCAAATCTGTTATGCTCTGCGTTTGCAACTGGAAAGTCAACACACATATTTGAACTCAGCCAAAGCACTTTGGCAAACCAAAAGAGAATTCTTAGTAATTGGCTTCCATTCATCCAAAGTCCTTGGGCTAGGTTGGCAGGGAAGATGTGCCAGCATGTAACCCTACTCACCTGCCTCAGTCTCTTTTCCACACACACTAGGAAGCCTTCAGAGGAAACAAAAGAGAGAGAAGAAAGGGAAAGCAAGCATTAAACCATTATGGTTACATAACCTGCTCCTTTTGTTTTCTGTAAGCTGCAGAGGAATGGGACTCACAGTGGATGGCACAAAGCGTCAAAGATCAGGACCAAGGAAAAAAAGATAGAGAAAAATGAGAAGACAGAAGGGCATAAAAGTGGAGTCACAGAACTGTTGAAGAAGAATCAAAAAATAAAGAAATGTGGAGCATAGAGATTTTTTGAAAATCTCCTTCTTGCTTGGCAATGTGTTTTTAGATAAAGAAAGAAAAAAAGAAAAACTTTATGAAAGAGTTACTGCTATGTATAAGTAAAAATGAGTGTTAGATACAGCTCTAGATCTTGTAAATTAGACACTAGCCTTGGTCTAATTAATTCACCCCTTTCCTCCTCAATTTAAGCAGGAAATAAGATTAAAGAAACTTGCCTCACAATAGTTCAGTCAAAAGGTTTATGAAATATTTGGAGATCTCAGTGGATATGTCAGCGCATAAGAGGAGAATATTTTTATGGCAATGGCAAGGATATTTTATCACCTGCTGGATGAATTGGTGTGCAAGGGATTAAAGAAAGTGCATCAAAAGAAAACTCCTCATGTCCGTCAGCTGCAGTCTATGTAAATGTATCAAGCTACAGTCTCCTCACGCCTCAGCTACTTAATAAAAGGTACGCAAAGAAGCCACCACTCTGAGCTGAATGCTTCTAGCTTATTAATTCCTCACGGACAAGATAAGGAGATAGGAAGCCTCTGAAGCATGTAAATTTCATTGTTTATAAGTGTGAGCTCTTCTAAAGTGTAAGCTCTTTTAACCCTGCATAGTCATGCCAGGCGTTTGAAGCACTGTCACCACCCAAATGTCACACAGCCTCCCGATTTTGCTGTTTTACCTCAGTTTAATTTGTAGTGAGCAGAGGAACAGCTCTATCCCAAAAGCCAGCTAAATGGCTCAGTGGTGAAGATAGGGAAGAAAAATCCCCAGGCAAGGCTCCACACTTTGGTAATGGAAGAGAATGGGTAGAACAGAGGGCAGCCTTGTCAGTTAATGTTAGGCAACAGAACAGGTACTTACATTAATGAGACTTTCATAACTTTTGCCAGAAACGAGCCTGCAGAGGCACCCAGCTTTTTCAGATTAACTGGGAGCATAATGGATCTGCAATCCATTATTATGGCAGCCCAGTTTTTCCAGAAACACCAAAGACTCCTCAAAGCCTGGAGAAACTGTTCTCCGTCCCCTGACCTCCAACAATATATTCAGAGAAACTCTAAAACTTGGAATAATCTTGGTTCTTTCTCAGTAGTGCTTTTTAATTAACAAAGCTACTTAAATAAATTTTCACTCAAGCTGCAGTTTGATTTGTGGGACTTATATGACAGAGCTCTAAAAACAATGGAAGATGTGTGTTTCTGAACAGTATTTCCTGAATACTTAACCAGGCTTTACTGAAAGCAGTATTTGACCCTCTTAGATTGTAAGAACAGAAGCAGGAATTCACCCAGAAATATGAGTTTGTTGCTGGTAGCTAGCAAGACTGTGAATTAGGCACAATTCTCTCCTCAGCTGCAGTGGTACTGCTCAGCTCCGGTAAGAAGTTCAGTGTAACAGCTTCTGATTTACAATGGCTGGGAAAAGAGGCAAAAATGTTTACAGGATGCCATGGTCACCACTAAGTGCAATTAATAGGGCAGTTTTGCTGTACAGAAGCAAAACAGGGATAAATCACACTCAGCTTCTGGATCTTAACAGAAAAACACCCTGATCTGCTCCAGGACATCTCCCCATCAAGGTTCATTGTAGATGAGTTTCACTGATGCTCATCAGCTCTAGCAAGCTGCTCCAAGCAAAGGTAATAACAATTATTTGAGGGGTGTTGCTTTTTTTTCTTCCTTATGTCTCCTTAATTTTCAGTAGCAGTTACGTTACCAATTCAACAGCTATTGCTGAGATGAAGTGGTTGTTGAGTGGAGAGACTGGAGAGAGAGCATACTGCTTACCAAGCTGCAATCAATTCTGGTGAATCAATGTTACCAGAATAAAATATTGAGTTGTAATTAGATGCTCTTTCTTCAGAATGGTTGATCAAGTGCTGATTATACTTGTTAAGCTCATTCTTTGGACACTGACAATTTTAGCTTGTGCCAGAAGGGAGTATATAAAGGCGCTCACCTGCCAGAATTTATACAACATGGAGAGGAAGTAAAACCTGACTGAAATCCCCTCACTATAAGCAGCCAATTCAGTGAGTCCATTAGTGTCCCCAGAAAGGAAGGAAAAGGCATAGAGAAGAAAAACAATGTATGTTTCCAGGCACATCACAAGCTGTTGAAAGCAAAACACCATCTTTGACACTATTGTGTTCTGGAAGGCTTTAGTATTTCTATTATTCTATGAAGCTGGAATCACTCAGCTCATTTTGACTGATAAAAGTCTAATGTCCCAAAGAGGAGAAAATTTTAACACATTAAAAAAAATGCAGAAAATATACAGATGAATGCAGAGAAGGAAGCAGATGCCAGACGAGGTAAAGTAATGGTGCCAAAATATCAACAAAGTCTTGTGGACAGGGTAACTGGGGCACACATGAAGGTCTTCAGTGAGTTTGCATCAGTATGACTTCACTAATATTACCTTCCAATGGTACAGCCTCATCTGCAGCTGATCATCAGTTTCTTTTAAGAAAGAGGTTACTCATTCAGCTCTTGCTATCTCAGAGTAGACATCTTTCCTTCCAATACACAGGGTCTACGTGAATATTTAAAAATAGGTAGCAGAATGACATGCCATTGCATATGGCAACTCTTCAAGCAACATTTCCCTCTGCAGAAAAAAAAAAAAAAAAAAAAAAAAGTGATAAGAGATGCATCAGTATTTCTGTGGGATCAGCAGAGAACACTGGAAAGTTTTCTGAAAGCAGATTTTATAACAGAAAAGATATTTACAAAACATCAGGAGCCTCAGTGCTGTTCTTCCTACCAAATATTCACTGTAACAGGTGACAAAGGCCACACAGCCTCCTTTTTTTCTGCTAAGAGTCAGGAAGCACCCAAAAAGAGATGGAAATAATATCCTCCAGCTCCCAAAATATGAGCAGTGACATCACCAAGAGTTATTCCAGAGTTATTCCCTGTGCTAGCTATTCCCAAGTAGTCAGTGCAAACACAGTATCTTTAAATCTTTTTTTTTTTTTTTTTTTTTGCTAGTACAATATAAATGTCTCAACTCCCTTCTTTGCTTGTGTCCTAAAGTTGAACCTGACCAGAATAATTGACTCTCAATCTTCCTGATATAGCTACTGAAAATAACTTCATCTAATGTAATCTCTTTATTACTACTGTAAAACACTTTTTCTCTTACTTCAGGTCACAGGCAGAAGGATAAGCTGGTTGAATGCCTAAGCCGGTCCCGGGAATGCAGAACTCCAGCAAACATTGTCAGAGCTTCATATATAATCAGCACTCTTTTCAGCTGCAAGGAAATCTGATTTACATCAAGCTGCCGCTGCAGCAAAGGCAAGAAGGGTCCTTCCGAGATGCACAGTTCTAATAAATCCAGGAGCCATATCAGAAATTAAACTGAGGGTCACATTCTGCTCCTGGTTATGCCAGAGTAACAGCCCCGCAATCAGTGGAATTATTCTTGATTGATATCATACCTGATAGCAAAAATCTGTCCATAAGCCTCCAGTACCAGGCTCTGCTCTCTAGAGAGCTTTGAAATATTTCTAAGCCTGCTGTTTTTAAGCTTCCAATTACAACCAACGGCATAAAGGCTTTTGGAAGCAAAATACCACTCCTCACCCCAGCAAGGGTATTAAAAGCAGATCTCACTTTTGTGGTTCTCAAGAACATCCAAGAGCATGCTGGAAAAAAAAAAAAAAAAAAAAAAAAAAAAGTACAATCTCCAGAAGATTGATGGGCCATGAAACATCTTTTTCTTTTTTTTTTCTCTTTTTTTTTTTTTTCCAGATAATTGATCAACCTTGATCACTGAGGTTAAGAGAAAAACAAAAACAAAAACAAGAAGTAAAACAACAACAAACACCTGAACTCACATCACATTATCACCGACACAGACACTTTGGATTGTGTATGAAGTGCCCAGGGTCACAGGAGCATAAGGAGGCAGAATACAGGAGTATCACAAAGGCTGAACTGATCTTTTATGTTAATTCCTAAGCTCAGTTTATGGTCTGAGGTAACAGATGAGAGCTGCTTGCACAAATAGCAAGCCTCATCTTTTCTCTTACAGCAACACTCTGCTGGTTGCCATCTATTTATTTATTATACTAGCTAGCACCTTACAAATGCATTAGTTAGATTCAGGCAAAAACCACCAGGCAGAGCTATTAAAATAAATACAAAATCAACGCGCAGACACAGCAAAAAGCCTGTTCAAACTCAACTTTCTTGTGGAATGAGTAGAGCAATAAAAGAAAACCAAATTGCTTTCTGGAGAGCACTGGTGTAGAGGAGTTTTATGTCTGCATCCCAGCCTGATCTCTTGCTTTCCAGGAAAAGGAGATAAGTCTGTGTTCTCCATTGGTGCTGGGAACTTAAGCACTCTTACAGGGATTGCCTGCAGCAAAACAAGATGAAAGCTGCATCAAGATTGATTCAAGCTATTCTGTCTGTTCAACTGTTATGACCTCTTCCAATTTCTTGAGCCATTTGGATGGTTTCATCCATCCCTTTGTTGGAAAGGCAAACCTCCTTTTTTTCCAGCCACTGCAATCTGCTAAATTTCTCCCCGAGGAGAAACTCATCTTCAGACATTCAGGGCTTACAATGATGAGTCCCATCTTTGAATCACAGACAAAACAATCCCAAAGTCAAACAAGCAAGCAGAAACAACAGCTCTGAGGTCAAAGCACATCCAATAAACAAGGGAAACTAAAGCTCCAGAAAGAGTGACTCACTCCAAGTAAGTTGACTTCTCTCCTGAAGAGTCTATCTCCAGGTGATGTTGGACTGTCTCTAATATTGATTTGTGCAGGACATTTTGATCTTACCCCATTACTCAGTGGAACAAATGCCTACTTTTGTACCAGAGGCTGCAGAGCAGGAGACCTCTATTTGGATGTGGGATTTAAAGCAACGCTGTGCTACAAATCATTATGCAATTAAAGTAATCCATCATAAGTGACTGTCAAGATTTTACTGCAGAACACTATGAAATAAAAATAGAAGTACTTGCATGCGGAGACTAGAGAATTGCTGTGCCAGGACTCACACATTTTGAACAGTAGTGTGTTTTAATCAATATTTAACGTTTACAATTTTATGGTAAATATATATTATGCAAATGTAGGGCCAGTGCTGAGAAGAGATATATGAAACTCACAAAATACTACATCAGGGGTTCAATTTAAGCTCAAATATCTTTATCCCTATGGTGGGGCATTAGTAGATGCCGTATAAAGCAAAATAATAATAATAATAATAAAAAACAAAATGTAGTCAAAATGCAGACTGTGTAAGCAAAGACCTGAATACAGTCTAAAAGGTATTAAAACAATTGATCCTAAAAACATTCCTTCCAAAAAATATGCAATGATGAAACAAAGCACGGAACAGTAAAGTAATAAAAAGGGAACAATTACAACAGTATTTGTCTGAAATTACTGGCTAAGAAGAATCAACCAGGAGAATATAATCCTGACAGTGAAATTTATACAGCATGTATACTCCAAGAGACTAAATGGCAAACTTGGGCTATTTTGATCACCTTCATATACTGATACAGATAGGGTGACAGAACTGACTCCTTTGCAACTGTTCAGCATACTACCATAATGTAAATTGCAGCAATGTTGAAGCCTCTTAGAATCATAGAATGGTTTAGGTTGGAAGGGACTTTTAAGATCACCTAGTTCCAACCCCCCTGCTACAGGCAGGGACATCCCCCTCTAGACCAGGTTGCTCAAAGCTCTGTCCAGCCTGGTATAACAGGATTTCCTTTCAGATGCTGTGAAAAGGAGGCAGTGCTCCATCTTGGAATGCCTCCATCATAACAGAACCACTCACTGCAAGCACAGAGATGAGAGCCTATTGGGTCACGGTTGGTATAAGTGGGAGGAAAGTAGGAAAATAAACTACAGGCTAATTTTAATGGGAAACAGACAACTGGAGATACTTTTCACTACTACTAATGTCAGCGGACATTCAGCAAGATCTGTCTTCCACTTCTTATATGGCCAATTCTAAGGTGATTACTGAGAAACTATCAGTGACTGAGCATGCCCAGGTATGCTGGCTGGTAAAAAATAAGATAAAACGTTTCAGAACCAAGCCAGTGAAGCTTTATTTCTACTGCAATTTGCCACAGATAAAACAAGAAGAGAGGGAGTAGGTATGAACAGAAAATGAAAGTAATATGAAAGAAGAAAAATATGTAAAATCAGGAGTAAAGCAAACCTAATAGGAAAATTATCCAATAGAGCAGAAATCTTCCTGTATTTCATCAACTAAGTTTCAAGAAGCATTTTGAAACTACAAGTAGGAGCCTCTCCAACCACAGAGTTTCAAGGACAAAGCACTACTATTATGATGCCAAATCTGCCTTTTATTATGTATATCTCATTATTTTAATTAACCATATATTGATCCACATGAAGAAAATCTTACATTTATTGGTGACCTAGCTGTCAAGATCTTTCTTCTGACCTTTTTGATCATGGAAAGGTACAACTGTCTGTCACCTCCAGTACTTCCTTATCCTGTAGCTTCCACACAGCCTACAGAAAAGTTGATCTAAAATGCATAAAACAGTTGCCAATAGCTACCAAGCTTCTATTAATAATTTTATGCCTTGTGAAAGAGAAAGGATTAAATGGAGGGAGTCACTGATGCTAAGTTTCTTTTGATCACATTGGATATTACAAACTGCACAGAACTCTTTCAAACCAATCTGTCATATTGGAGTAGGCACAGGTTTTATTTCTCTCCAACGAGTAAGTACTCACTGTACTTGGAGCCATCTGCCTCATTCCTTGTAGAAGCAATTCCCCCATTCTGTCTTTGAAAACAGGGGAATTCATGCCAACACTGGGGTGACTTTGTCCTGTGGGCTTGAGAAAAGTGGCTCTGTGCAGTCTCATACTATCTATACTAATCATTTGTACAGGAAAAGTGGTCTAGTGTGCAAAACTGGTGGATCTCAGTGGGAAGAAATGGTTAAGTAAGAATGGCAGACAGCATGAGGTTTAGGAGAGAAGCAGTGAGTAATTTAGGAAATAACACTAAGCTGGGAAGGAGTGCTGCCATGTGAAAAAGAAGAGGGCAAGTTTTCTATTTGTGACCACGAGAGAAGACCAGGTCACAGGCAGAGGGGATACAAACTGGAGAAGGAGCACTGGGAAGACAGAGCAAAGCTCTAGACTGCAAAGGAAGAGAGAAGGACATCATATTACTCCTTTCTCATAGTGCTCCAAGAGGCAGTTACAGGTACTTGGTATTCCAATCAGTATTAAAGCAACTCTAGTTCAGTGTATGTGAGACTACTACCTTCTGATCTTGATTTAGTATTATGTTTCTAAAACAGAAAGCAGATGTTTCCAAGCTTAATTCTCTGACAAAAGCAGAACCTTTAAAATGATGCCACAAATGATGCTGTCATTTCTAAGCACTTACCTAAATAGGACTCCTCATTATTTGGAAAAAAAAAAAACAGCATTTGTGGACTCTTCTCACCTTTCAATGATAGAGCATATGCTGTAGTCAAGCTTCTCATTATTATGGCTCCATTATTTCTGCAGACATAGGACACAACATTGACAAGTAGGCTATGAAGCATCATAAACAATTACAGGAACACTAACAGTGATGAAAACAAGAAATAGAACATGTTTCCTGAAACAGAAGCTGTCCTTGTAGAATGGCTTACTTGCTAGCACACAAAATTCATTGATGTACAGTTTTTTTCACTCAGTAGAGCAAATCAGCAGAGATTTATTGTCTGATGAATGAAATGAAAATTTTGCAGAGTATTAAAAGCCAAAGGAAAAGCTTTTCCTTCCAAAAATGCCCCAACATTTTAATATCAAAAACACATCAGTGTAGATATTTCCCCAGTTCAGCCATTTCTAGAGCACACATTATGTGTTTGGTTTACTGAAATGCAAAGCACACATGCATCATCATACATAAAGCATATATCGTACATGAAGCACATACATGTGTGTCTAAAACGAGGTGAAGAGCTTCAGGTCAGAGAGAGGTAATATCTCAGTCTGTAGTCTGTATACCTGATGCAATTCACCCAGTTGCAGATAATTATATACAATAACCAGCTATAAGATCCACAAAGTAAGATTTCATAACCTGCACTGCAAATTCTTGTATTAAAAAGTTGATTCCTTCAATGATGGGCTGTTCTAACAGTTAGAGTGTTTCCATCTACACATTTATGCTCATGGATTTGAAAAGCAGGAGATGTGTACATAAATTTATTATTGATTGCTTTCATTGTCTTTTGACTTCTTATCTTCTGCTTACACATTTTCTGACAAGAAGTTCTAGTAGTAAAACCTTATTCTAATTTAACAAATGGATTATCCATTATCACGCTTGAGCACAGTAGACCAAATACTAAGCTAACAGCCTGTAAGTAACTCTTCCACAAAACTAATGATCATTTTTCCTAATTTGCTTTTTCCAGGTTAGCTCAGAATATGGTAGCAAATTACACAAAGACAAATCTTGATACATGGAGTATCTGTGTATACCCACGCTCTCTCCAGTTCCTGCTAGGGAAACTGTGTTACAATCTGTATTTAGAGGCTTCTGTGGGCAGTTAGAAAAACTGAAGGCTCGAAGAAAAGTGACAAATTCTAAGAGGCCCCACACTATTTACCATGGTTCTCATTATGAAATATAGTCAAATCAGGAAAGGGTCAGGAATGATTCACTATAAACTGTTGAATTACCTTGATGTAGAACTAGTGGGTAAAGACAAGAAGAAGATGTTAAACAGTAAAGAAGTAAACCAAGCTCTATGCCTACACACATTACCAGAAAAATGCTCTGTCTCTTACCAAGCATCTGTTTTCAGGAGCATGTGAAATAAAGTGCAGAACTGAAGTGTATTCATCATACTGTTATTAAACTTCATTACCTATCTAAAATCAATTGTTCAAATCACCAGGAGGTGTGTGAGGAGGGGAAAAGGTTAATTCTTTCTCTGAACTTACTTAAAAGGCTTCCTATATTTAGAGACCAACCATTTAGCTGACTACTTTCATCATCAAACCTGAAATATCAGAGACCTACAGAAGATGCCAGGGGAATTTCTATTAGACCATATACACCGTAAAGCTTGAAAATACAAACCTCAGAGATCTGAAAGTCCTCCAAGGAACCAGGGACTCAAATAAACTGCTGAGTCCTCAGCTCTTACTGCACACATCTTCTTCTGTTAAATGTACCGTTTGGGAATGCATGACCATGAAGCCTGCTTCTCAGACATTGAGGTTCTTCACATTTCCTGTGTCTTCTGAGCTAGACTTCCCACTTTCACCATGCATGAGTTTCACTCCTCACCTGAAAGCGCGTTATTAGCGCTTAACACTGCTGTGTTTTGCTGCAGCTCCACAGTGGATTAGAAACCATCCACCCACAGGTGGCCACAGGTTCAAAGCCTGTATATTAGCAGGGAGTTCTGGTTTTCCAAACCCTTCAAGTTTTCTGTTCTCTGACGCGTAAGTGCAGCACTGCATCATAAAATAGCATGAGATTATTTTGTTAAAACACAAAATCTGTAGAAGTCTTGTGCTATGCCATAAAAGCCTAAGACACGGTTCCACTTTAAGCGTATGCAAAGTACTCATTTGCACGTCTCTCCTAAAACAGTGTCCTGTTCCCAGAAGAGTTTTTGCTTATGGTCTCAATCTGTAACACTTAGGACAGGTTACTTGAATGAAAACAGGGCAGGGGTGGTTAGGGGAAATAAGCTAAAATGAGGAAAAATAAAAAGTTCCTAGGAACAAGTAGGAGATTTAAGTTTGAAACTTGTCCACTTCTGCTAAGCCCTGGATAATCAACAAACTCTATGGCAGTGTGACAGCATTTCATACAACAGGTCTGGACTATGGTTTGCAGCTGTAAAAAAAACAAGGATATTTAACCAAAGTCTGAAACAAGCACAACTGAACATGGGAGAAGTATGCTCCAAAACAAAGGGCAGAACAGGCAGTTTTTCAGAGAAAGATTTCTTAAACATGACAAAGGGATGGATTTGGGGGTGTTGATTGATGAAAGACTCAACTTGAGCCAGCAGTGTGGACTTGCAGCCCAGAAGGACAACTGTATCCCGGGTTGCAGCAAGTGTGACCAGCAGGTTGAGGGAGGTGATTCTGCCCCTCTACTCTGCTCTTGTGAGACCCCACCTGGAGCACTGCATCCAGAACTGGGGCCCCCAACACAGGGACGTGGAGCTGTTGGAGCAGGTGCAGAGGAAGGCCACAAAGATGAGCACCACAAAGAGTACCTCCCCTACGAAGACAGGCTGAGAGAGCTGGGGCTCTTTAGCCTTGAGAAGACTCTGGGGAGACCTTATAGTGGCCTTCCAGTACCTGGAGGGGGAACAGGAAAGCTGGGGAGGGGCTTTTTATAAGGGCACATAATGACAGGACGAGGAAAATATCTTTAAACTGGAAGGGGTTATTAGGAGAAAATTCCTAACTGTGAAGGTGGTGAGATGCTGGAACAGGTTACTGAGCAAAATTGTGGATGCCCCCTCCCTGGAAGCATTCAAGGACAGGCTGGATATGGCTTTGAGCAACTTGGTCTAGTGGGAGATGTCTCCACCTATAGCAGTGGGTTGGAACGAGGTGATCTTAAAAGTCCCTTCCAGTTCTAACTATTCCATAGTTCTATGAAGTCCTCTTCCTCTTCCTCCTTCCTTGTTTATTCTGTTGCTCAAAACATTTTCCGAGCTCTCACAATAGATAAATAATCTACTCCCTCTTCTCAACCCTACTGCCTGGACTTGAAATTATCCTGCTTTTTTTTGTTTGTTTTGTCCTTGCAAAATAAATCTTCCTTCTACATCATCTTTTCCACTCACTTGACATAAACAAAACATTTTAAATGTAAGCTATAAATCCAATATCCACGAAAATGTTGCTACTTCAAGTGTTGGCAAACAGCCTATGTTGTGCAGGAAGTCAGATCATATTACTTTCTGGCCTTTGTGTATAACAAAAACACTTGGCTCTTTCCTACTCACCCCCACAATTAGCAGGCAGAGCATCAATCAACAACTTACACGTATAGAAGGCTCGGTGCTAAACCTGCTGAATTCCTGTCTGTGCTCAACTCTCAGAGAAGCTTAGGAGAAAACATGATTTTAAGCCGCATCAAAATAACTTTATGAAATCACTCTTTGCTTTGAGATCCAAAACCTATTTCGTATACTGACAGAGTATAAAAATCCTGGAGGGCTTTCTTTTCCTTCAGTAAAATAATAGCCTTACCTTTAAGAGAAAAAGGAAATCTTATATTAGGCTGGTGGTTGTCATGGTATGAAAAATTAGCTTGTCTAACTGAAATCTGATTCAAATGGCTTCAATTCTGGAGATACGATATGTTGCATCCTTAACTATAGATATAACAAAGTTTTTCTGCACAGATTTATCTAAGGTGTGTGATTATTTGTGTGCAGAAGTGAGTGAAGATGAAGCAGATTACAACACCACTCAGCTAGCTCCACATTAACATGGGTCATGGGTGCACATTTCATTTATGTGTGTAGTATTTCAAAATATATGAGGGCTGCACCAAAAGTAATGCCTCTATTTTATTATGTTGGTTCAGAACATCAGAGGCAGTTGTTGGTGGTATGGCACTAGAGGTTGAACCTTCCCACCAATATTCTCTTACACCTTGTTGCTGTGTGATAGATGGCAGCAGAGGGGCAGTCTGACAGAATGTCTTCTGACATGAAAGTGCAGATGAAGCAAAAACATGTCATTGGATGTTTCAGTGCAGAAAAAAATGGTACCCACTGACACTCATCAACACTTACGGAGCATTTCTGGAGATGAAACAGTGGATGTGAGCACAGCGAGGCAGCAGGTGGTGTGTTTCATCAGCAGTGACAGCAACATGAAAGACAAGTCATGTTCCAGAGAGTCACGTACAGCTGTTACACCTTGAAATGAAGAATATCTTAACCAGTTCTCCATGAGCCAGCTAATGGTGGCCACCAAGTTGAAAAAGTGCTTCATTGCTGAGAATTTCCTCTATCAAACAGTCTTACTGTGCTTTGTATTTGTTGCAAATTCCATGGATATAAATAAGGAGCATTATTTTTGGAGCAACCTACATGTATTTTGGAGTATCTATAGGCCAGTACCCAATGTTAGACCCTGCAGAAGCACATGGAAATGAGGATAAGATAGCAATTGGCCTAGACATCCTTCTAATATAAATGAAGTGGTTTGACCACAAAACCAGCTTACATATGCATTAGAGTATGTGATTTTACTAGCTACGACGGTTTGCTGCTGCTACAGTCTACCATGAGAGCTTTCCTTTTGTATAGGGAAAACAGAATGGCTTCTCTGAACAGTGCCACCATCTTAATGTCCTAAGGGCTCAAACTGGCAGCACTTCATGCACTGTAGCTTTGTTCTGTGCAGCCTGATGCGACGATCAAGGCTATAACAGGCACTTCATCACCCTGCTTAGATCACTTGTCTGATGATCCTGAGACAAAATAGGAGACAAATCTACGACTATGTTATTGTTGGCCAATGCAGCAAGCGAGTGAAATATATCTCAGGAAACAAGGCAGATGAGCCATATCTGAATGTCAGAGTTTGCACCCACATTGTCACCTTCAGCTCTTGTCCAGGTCCTTGTTCCATTACATGCTCGCAGGACAGAGAACTTGCATTTGACCTGATTTGAGCTGACCTGGAACTGAGGTTGAACGTATTTCCATATTTGTGTTATCTTTTTTTTTTTTTTTTTTTAATAAACTTAGAT
Organism: Lagopus leucura; assembly: GCF_019238085.1. Lineage (NCBI taxonomy): Eukaryota > Metazoa > Chordata > Aves > Galliformes > Phasianidae > Lagopus > Lagopus leucura. The sequence goes on from NW_024962262.1 coordinate 89,257,649, forward strand.
TTATTAATGTACCCCTTGCTATAAAATTCTTGGATTAAGGTAAATAAGGCTATAACTCAAAATATTTTGCCCAGCAATCTGCAGTGAAAAAAGAACCGTAGATTTCTGGTAGTGATGACTGGATACACTAATAATGGTATTATTTTTTATTCGTGTCTAAAACACACAAGAGTTATTAACTTCAGCAAACACAAGTCAGAAACATAAGCACATAGAAAATGGAATACAGAAACTCAGCACTAAGAGCAATTTTATATTAAAATGAAGACTGTCATGCTTTAACCACAAAACTAGAAAAAAAAAACCAACAGTTTATACATCTCAGCCTACCCAAAACAAATAAACACCAACAAATGCAGCTCAGCTCTGATCTCCTCTGGACCTTTTAGATTTCTCTATTTTGTACCAATCAATATACTGCCATTATATGACAAGTAGGCCTGCTAATTAAAGAAAATAACCTGCACCACCAAAAATACAATAGCACTGAATATTCATGTGAGTGTGAAAGCTACTTCATGCACTGCTTGTATTACTTGTGCCTGCTCACAGCCCAGAAGGCCAAATACATCCTGGGCTGCATAAGAAGAGGGGCTGCCAGCAGAGGAGGGGATTGTTCCTTTCTACTCTGCCCCTGTGTGGCCCCATCTAGAGTACTGCAACCAGATCTGGGGCCCCCAGCACAAGAAAGGCACACAACTGTTGGAGTGGCTCCAAAGAAGGCCACAAAGATGATCAGAGGGCTGGAGTATCTCCTCTATGAAGACAGGCCGAAGGAGTTGGGCTTGTTCAGCCTGGAGAAGAGAAGGCTGCGGGGAAATCTCAACTGCAGCCTTTCAGTGCTAAAAGGGAGCTCATAAGCAGGAAGGAGACTGACTTTCTATGTGATCAGGTGGTGACAGGACAAGGGGAATGGTTTTGAGCTTAAAGAGAACTATAGATTTAGATTAGATGTTAGGATGTTAGATGTTATTACTCATTAGCAGTCTGCACATAGTTATTATTGTGTGTTATTGTTTTAGCAGCAGACCAAGAAGGTATTCAACATACGTGTGCCATAAGCAATAGAAACCATTTCTTGAATTAAGGTGAATTGATATATATGTATAATAAATAATGTTCTATAAACATAGACCTAATCCTGTCAAGAGCAAATTGCTTTTGCATTTTGTTCCACAAGTTGCTCTCAGACTTTAGCAAATCATAAATACAAGATACAGAACTACATTATGGGAAATTTTTATGCAACCTAAAAAAAAGAGTAATTGAAACAATAAAATCCCATAAATATGCCATGGATTTATATAAAAATTGTCATGAATATGACAATAACCCGCAGAATTTGCTAGAATCTTTTTTTTTTTTTTTTTTTTTTTAATTGTATTGAAGTATCCTATATAAATTAATGTTACAGACATTATTTTTAATTATAGCATGGTCCAATTTCAGGTTGAAGCTTTCCCATTAATAAAATTCTTCCAGAAGACTAATCTGCTAAACCACTGCCTACCATATGAAACACTATATATTTTTACTTATGGTTTACCTGTATGTTTTACATATATTACAGATACACTCTAAATAATGTGTATATATTTATACTCCCATATTTTGGGCTGCTTTGCAACACAATATCCAACAGCAATTACTGGTATGCAAACAGGTTTACATCAGAAGGCAACGTGTCATTAAGCTATTTCCTACAGTAGATGAAGCACTTTTCAGCAATCCTAAATTTTGTCTGATTCAAAGAATGCATTAAGAAGCAGAGAAAATAAAGGAAAGGAAAGAAGGTGAGGGGGAAGGACAGGACTCCTTCTCCTATGAAAAGTTAGAGCAAGTTGAAGTTCCAGTCTGTGATATAAATTGTCATCCTGAGATTACCTGGATGGTAGGAAGAAAGGAGGTAAGAAAGATTCACATTATCATCAATGCGAGAGAACAAATGTTAATGGTAGAGAACTGAGTTGTATCCAGAGAAATGATTCAAACCCTATTAAATAGCAATGAAAACATACAGAAATACAATACCAGATCTTAAATAAAGTCATTTATAGAAGAATATTTGTTGCAGATTTCCAACCCACTGTAGCAGGAAAATTCATGAATAATAATAGTGGCATTTACATGATCCACTTTCTACCTGTACAATATTTGTCTAATCTAATGAGATCTGTGCTGGCTGAATATAATAAAAATTTTAGAATGTTACACCTGAAATTGATCATGCATTTATTAGAAAAAAGAAGAAAAAAGAAAAAAAGGAAAAGTGAACATTTTTAATCCCTGCAATACTGTGTTAATATTGACACTCTACTGTACTAATATAGGAAGTTATTGCAACTGAATTAGTAGTGCTCAAAAATTAACATTGCTAGGAGCCCCACTAATTACATGAACATCTCCTGTACAAATCTAGTTTTTTCATTCCTGCTCAGGTCAAGGCCATAATGTTCTAATTTCACTTGAACAATTCAATTTTTATTCTACTAGGCAGACAATGTGGGAGAAGTATGACCGACAGAAGACAGATTTGCTTTATTTACTGAAATTGAGGTGAAAATTACTTTTGTGTCACTACATCCTAATTCGCTCTCCTATGAATATCCACACCAGATAGATGCCACTTACTACTGTACAAGAAACAAAAAGCTGTGTGATATCGTAAGTCATACTGACAACTCCACAAATTCAAAAAGAATTAGATGAAAAAGTTTTACTTTTGTTTGCAAGCACTGCATAACTGTGTACATACCATAGTTCATGTCTAGAAGAAAGTACACCAGTCATTTTGTGAATAAAGCCAAAAAATTTAGGCAGGATAGAACTGGGCTTGCTTCAGTATAAATTAGAGAGAACTATGTTTAACAAGTCAGCAGCTTGCTAAATGTTGTCTTACATTTCTGTCATTTTTATGATTTTTGGTCATCAGTATTCCACACCATAACATCATGTAATGCACTGGGGGTGGGGTTTGATATCTGCCGAATGTTCGTCTGTCGGAGAAGAACTACATTTCCCCAGGAGACTTTGCGGTCAGCAAGGGGATATAACTCCAAGCAAGGTCACCTGATCCTTCTTCTTCGCCTGCTCTTCGCTGTCTGTGCTTCGCTATCTGCGCTTCGCCGCCTGCGCTTCGCCATCTGTACTTCAGTCACTCAACTGGACTGCACTTCTCACCCCAGCATTGTGGTGAGGTCTATACAATTCAAACAGTCTCTCTCTCTCTCTCTCTCTCTCTCTCTCATTGTATTTTACTAATACTATATTTAGTAAAATCATTTGTTCCACCTCAGATCAGTGCTGTTGTTTTCAAGTATTTTGGGGTCCCCTGCTTCCCCTTTCCCAGAGGCGCGGATCCGCAGATCCCTCCGCCCTGCTGGTCACGGAACTGGGCCGGACCAGCCCATAAACCGTTGACAATTTCCCTTCCCTTCCTTGAGTCTTGTTTTCCAAGTTTTTACTTTTTGTCTACTTCAGCCACCTTTTGAATAGGCAGCCAAATTCCTAGTAGCTACAAGTATGTTCATACCACCTGAAAGTTTCCATTTGCAAGGCAATCCAAGGGACCACATTCCCTTTCCTCTGATGAAACTGGCCATCACAGTTCACTGCTCACAGCACACTGCTTACACCTGCTCAGGTTTGTACATCCAGGTGGTGTAAGGATTACAGTCCTAAACCGATCGCCAGGACAAGGCAACATGAAAGCCCAAGTGTTGTGATCGAAAGCTTTGGGAAAACCTTTCCTCCTCAAAAGATGGACCAGATTGCTTGCTGAGATCAGCCACCACTGCTCTGCTGAAGCTATAAGAATTTATTCCAGCAGAGCACCTGTTCCCAGGCAGTATCTCTGACAAGGATTTGCTCCAGAATTCTGCTATGTGTCACAGTCCCAGTGACTGCAATCCCAGGAAAGTTGTCTTGCTTAACATATAAAGGATCTATGCATTTTTCTCAGTTTTTCAAGCACTGCCTTTTTGCCATCTCCTTTGTAAGGGGAAAACTCCAGCTGACGTGTTTATATTTGCATCAGACACAATGGTCTCCAGGTAATTTCTTAACAAATCATTCATAAGCCTGCAAGCTACACCTGCCAAACTCGATACTAGAAATACAGCATGCAAGGTACAATGGGCCTGTAGGGAAAAAATACAGAGCAAAGCATCTCCTGACACAGGCAGGAGAAAATGTTTTCAGTGTGCAAATTCAGAACAACAGAGACTACTACAAGGTAACAGCAGTCAGGAAGTCTTTAAGCCTAACATACATATTGACATCCTCTAATGAATTAGGTTTGCGAGATAAATGTGTTATAATACAGGTGCAGGGCCATAGCTGTGAGTTGAAAGGAGTTGACAGGTCTGTACAAGAGGTAAAACAGATTGATTCATCCAGAAATATAGAAATTAAACTAAGAGGGATTAGAACAGACCCCATATCCAAATGTGGTAACAGTCATAACACCTCCATTATAACAATGGCTGCAGTAGCTCAGATCCAATAAAAATTAAGCTAATGAACTGATGACAGATTTGATTTTTACTCCAGTTTGCATGCATTCTTAGCAATAAATGACTACTTTAACTGTTCTCCCTCCTTCTCCAGCATACTTATGGACTGACTGCCATTCATAGTAGACATGCTTTGCATTTGAGTGCAAGCCTAACACGTTTTGGAAGAGATGGGGAAAAATCAGCTATTCAGCTGAATAATATTTAAAGGCTGCTCTCTTTTGAGTAGAAAATTACTCGACCTGAAGCCCCAGAGAGACATCAGGTACACATGTCCTGACCTGAGTAAAAGAGCATGAGTTCAAAAATATCATTACAGACCTGTCATTACAGAATGAGCTGAAGAGAACAAGGAGATAGAATCGTACCACACTCTCACTGTATTACAGTCATGGAACAAACAGCTACAAAAAAGGTAAGGAAGCTTTAACAGCGATACTCAAATATTTTCACATTTGCTAACTTTTTCCAATAGAATATACCAAACTGATCGCTCCTCAGACAGCATTTTTCACATTTTCACATTTCATAATGCTCTGAAACAATGATTCTGAAAAGGGAGAGCACACCAAGGAAAGAAGAGCAAAGATTCAATCTTCTGAAATCCTCCTGTTTACTTTTTACCCACAGAGAGTTGAATATCAAAAGAAGCCTGAAATCATGAGATTACTACATATTCAGTAAGAGTTGTTTTTTGAAGAATCACTTAATTTTCGTTAACTGCTGCCTTTGTAAGGAGAAGCTTAAATGAGCCATCCCCACTGTAGGAACTCCTAAAACCACCACGTGTTTATCAAGACAGACACATAGCTACGCAAATAGCTTGCCCAGTACAGCCGCTAATGGGAAAAGAAGAGCAGAGAGAACCAAGTAATATGCTTTTCAGCTTTCCTAAAAATCAAGAGAGTAAGCTTTACCAGTGCTTCTGATTGAAATTATTTTAGATACTGATTTAGATTCTTAAGTACTCATTCTCTTCCCCCCAGTACAAAACCAACCTGCTGGTTCCTCTTTCCAGAACTGTTTTTGCCTCTCCTGCAGTTCTTCATAGCATCATAGAATGGCCTTGGTTGAAAAAGACCACAGTGATCATCTAGTTTCAACCCCCCGCTATGTGCACGGTCACTGACCACCAGACCATTTTTCTTTTTACCTTCTCTAAAAGTTAGTACAGAAAAAAAACAAAATGCTTCTCTTTACAAATGTCAGGATCTAAGTGCAGAGAAGTAAGAAACAGAAGTAACAGCAAAGGGAAGGGGGTAACCCAAGGTGCTGGGCTTCCCTATACACTCAGTCCAGTAGGGCAATGGAGATGCCCCGCAGGAGTGACTGACCATTCTGATGGGTTACATTTAGCAGAGCACAAGGAGAAAATTGCTTTTCTTACAGATAAGCTTACATTTTTCTGAAGGTGAAACCCATTTGTTTGCTTGTATGGGCTTAACCTCACCAAGACCTAAACATTCATCTTTAAATACATTCTGGAGCCTGAATGGAGATATCAGCTGCAACCTCTGAGACAGACTTAACCCAAGTAAGGATTTGCAGTCTGAAATTATCTTTGTCACTCCAGCGTCAGGAATTTGCACACTGATGTCTTTCTGTTTGTGTCCTCTTTATAATGCCCTGTCATATCACTTGAGTTAAACACGAGCATGCAGGATGTTAAAGATGAACTAGTATGATGACATTTTAAGCTCTGCCTACATCACTGCTGCAAAATTTCACATGCAGGAGAGTGAAATGCAGTTTGCGTGCCTGATCCCACTTTATTCATCCTAACAATCATCAGTTAAATGGCATAAACCAGTTGCAGGTATTCCAACAGAAGTTCACCCTTTCCAAACTAAGTCTACACAATGTTTTGATTGAAATCCCCTATGGAAAAATCAAATGCACTTTCCGCAACAGCAGTTGTGTACCTGAAGTAAACATTGGGAAAAAGAAAAGTTGTACACAACTGGCTGAAATCTAGTCCATTTTGACCTTTAAGTTAACATTTTCAAAGAGCTGAAATGTTTTTGAAAGCCCAAATCTCCAAGGAAGTGAATATGACTTTGACACCAAGGTCACTTAGCTACTGTCAACCTTACTACATTTCCGACAGATTAAAGTCAGTGTGTAAAGAGTGAAAGACAGTGTTCTAATTTTCCTTTTAATGCAGGACTCAACAGAGAACGTGCTGCCTTAGAAAACCTTTCACAGTCTCGTTCTCTTATATCCGATTTCAGAAAGAGCAATTTTTTTTTTTAATGGGAATAAAATCTTTAGAAAACTTTAGATTAAGACACTTATCTCTAGTTTTTTCCTACTGCTTATTCAAAATCATACATCAACAATGCAACAAGTTCGATAAAAACAAAGCGCTGTCTATTGCATTTAGCTTATCTGTAATCCTGAGAACCAAATCACACTCTAGCCATCTCTAAGCCCTTTCAGGTAGAAGAATCTAAAGAAGCCTCTCAGCGTATGTACCGAGGCGTGTAGGAGGAGAAGACTTTTCTTAAAAACGAAACACAAAGAAAATCAAATCTCTTCAGACTTTTTCCCTACCCTTCATTCCCCATAGGAACACAGATATTTCCATCTAGCACAAAAAATATTCATAATACCTGATCTTGAATCTCCACAGAATCATTGCAGAGAAGACAAAGAATCTCTCCACATCAAGAACTTGAGCTAAGCATGGATCCATTCAGTTGCCTCGACAGAATAATCTCACACACGCCTTCCAGTGCAATACATCTATTCTTCCTCATACATTCTTTCTCACCAGGACTATTATCTAATTTCCCTTTCTGGAAAAAAACCAACCAACCAACCAACCAACCAACAAACAAAACAAGCAAACTTATACACAAAATCCAAAGGCCTATTACAGTACTCCTTTAAGTAGCAGAGTAGCCTTCAGTGTGTTAACTTCAATAATATCCTCCCTTTGATATCTTCTGCACTTGCAACCCAACTAAAACTGTAATTTTTTTTTTTTTCCAAAACACCTTCAGTTCTGCATTGAGAATCAATTTGTATGATGCAATTTGAAGAAAAATAAAACTTGTTTTGTGTTTCTTGGTCAAGCATTAATAATTTAAAAAAGCCATGTTCCTCAGAATAAAGCAAAGCTGAGCTTAGAAACTACAGCATTTTGTACTCTGCAAGAAGGCTAGAAGAAAGCATAAGGGGACAGATATTTATATATATATATAAAAATTTATATATATAAATTTATATATATATATATATATATATATATATATATATATATATATATAT